>NC_089592.1:4940310-5260310 GCF_019320115.1 Miscanthus floridulus | reverse complement strand
GCCGTTAACTTGTTATGTTACTCTGAAGCTTCTTGCATTGGTTAGATCGACTTTTAGGGCACGAGAGTGCTAGTCCACTGGGCACATTTCTAAAGAGTGGTTAGGTGTGTGGCAATGGACGAAGTTAGCAAAGGAAGATCACCCCAAGCCCCATGTGTGAATCGTAAAAGTGACTCGTTCAGTACTTCAGTGTGATGTTGACATCCCAAATTGATTTGGGAGAGCAGTTGGAAACATGTGCATGCATGCATGATGTACGCAATAAGCTTTTGCGTTCTTTTTCCCGCGCAAGAAGCCAATTGCAAATTGGCACGTGCACTTGCCAACCTGGATGTGCCAACCAGAAAAGATATCATGTTGGGCTGTGATGCTAGGCCAGGATTAACCCAAGAGCCCAACATGAATGGCCTAGTCCTTGGGCCGACAGAACAAACATAAGCGTTGCCTCCTTGTTCCATTTGACGGCCCATATCTCGGCGGAATAGAAGACAAACTCACGGGCCCATTTGGAGGAACTTCTTCAGGTGTACGGAGGGTCTCACTTGACAGTACCCTGGCTGTTACTAATGTAGGAGTATATATAAACTAAAATGTTTTGGGCCTACTTCAAGTAACAACCGACCAGCTGAGGTCCATGGGCACGTGACAACGTTAACAACCAACCAGCGTTCATTCCCACTCTGTCTTTTATTTTCCGGCGGTGCTAGCGACCGTACGTCCGGACGACCGCACCTGCACTTCGTTTCGTGTGCTCCACACGGGGCACGCATTGCCGAGCAAAAAGAGGGGAAGGGGGTGGCGCCTTCGATTTGGAAGGACTCGGCCGCGGCATCGTATGGATGCCCTGCCGATGGCGAGAGGATGACATGCCGAGATGATGTAGCAAAAGACGAGGAGGAGAGATGCAACACCCGATCTGTTGTTGAAACACCCAAATGCAACAGTTGTAGCGTACGTCTGAAGGCAGATGAAATACTTAAAACATACTTATAAAACACTTGAAAAAAACACCTGGAAACACTTTAAATCATTACAAACATACGCAACATCCCGATAAAACACATGCAACGTATATGTGAAACATATGCAACATCAAGATAAACACACTTGCAACATGCGTCTGGAAAACACAGATGAAACATTGGTAATAGACCTTTTGCAACATACGTGTACAACCATTGCACATTATGCAACATCCCGATCTACTTTGCAACATCCATCTAAAACACTCGCAACATACCTCTCAAACATTTGAAACATATGTTTACAACATGCGCTTTCAACAAAACATGGTAGCCAGGCGGGCGGAGCACTACATAGTGGGATCGGGCTGTGCGGTCGTGGTGGAGAAGGAGGATGGCAGTGGGCGAGCGGCTATGCGGCCCTCGGTGAGCGGCGGCGCTGCCCCCGGCGATAGGGCGCATGCAATGCCCGTGGTGGAGGCGACAGCAGCAGTCGCGTGGTGCGGCCTCGCACAGCGAGCACACCATGGTGGAGAGGAAGGCCGGCAGGAGGCGCGGTGGATAGGGAGACGTGCGGGAGCCGCGGCAGAGCCGATCGCAGAGCACAATTGCGGTGATGCGTGATTTTTTTAATCTGCAATGACCGGAGGGTAGCGGAGGGAGCGAATAGGAACGGATAGGTTTCTGGACGTCGGGTCCACCAACAGGGACGTCCACTCGCTAAAGTTTAGTCCTGTCACATCGAATGTTTGATGTCAATTAGGAGGACTAAACATGAGGTAATTATAAAAACTAATTACATAAGTCGTGTCTAATTCGCGAGATGAATTTTTTAAGCCTAATTAATCCATCGTTAGCATATGTACTGTAGCACCATGTTATTAAATCATAGACTAATTAGGCTTAATAGATTCGTCTCGCCAATTAGCCTCTATCTATGTAATTAGTTTTATAATTAGCCTGTGTTTAAAACTTCTAATTAGCATCAAACATCTGACGTCACTGACTAAAGTTTAGTCGCTGGTATCAAGCACCGAGGGCCCACCAGAATTGAATTAATGAATGCCGAGACAGTGCACATGATGCTCCCCTTTTCGAATCACATGAAAACTATGCTTGTTAAGGTCATGCCTTAAGGTCACATAGTTTTGCCATTTCATCCCCGCCTTGGAGATCATGTAGAAAAAAAGAGACCTATACTCTACGTGTTACCACCTCTGGTCATGTAAAGCCCGGTTTGGTAGTACTCCTTGGGGACCTGAGCTCTGACTTTTTCGATTTTTGAGGTGAAGTTTTTGCCAAATGCTAGCTCAAGAATGGATGTATGAGAGAAGCACTAGAGTGGAGAAACTTTTTTCTTACTATAATGGTGAAGGTACGTAAACGTGACTTTTTCGACTTCCTTCCAACATCTTGAGTGAGGCCGGTTGCAAAGAACCCCCACTAAACATGGTCTAAAAATATGACGTTTCAGAGATGAAAGTGACTTTTTTGTGCAGGTTTTTCTTAGTTGAATCATCCATTTATTTGACTAGTGGTGGTACTCCTACGCCATGTTGACATGGCGTGACTGACTCAAGAAATGTAAACAAAAGCTTCAAGGGCTTGTTCGGTAGAGCTTCACTTACAGCTTCTTCGAGCAGATTCCATGGAGCTCTACCAAATGATTAAAATGCAGCTAGATTCAAGTGTAAAACTGATATGAATCACTTACACTGCAAGCTTGGAGCTAAACCCCCCCCCCCCCCCCCCCCCCAAAATTCCATTTGTACAGTCATTTGTGCGATTCAAACTCCGTGATACCGTGGAGCTCTACTGCGATTCGAGCAAAGTGTGCAGATCGAACCCCAATTCCTTCTGTATTTTATCAACATATTTATTTTAAGATTTAGAAGTTGGTCTAGAACAAACTATGTAAAAAAATATTAGATAGAACTTATATGTATATGTTATATTATCGCAAAATTATTATAAAAAAATCATGCAAAAAACATTATGTTGAAAAAAATGAAAAATTGTTGTGATAAGTTTGTCCACTAATAGTTATGAATAAAAATTGGGTTATAAAGATAATATAGGAAAGTTATCATGATAAGTTGTCTATTAAACTTTACAAAAACTATATAAAAAAGTTATGATAAAGATATATAATGATAAACGTGTTCCGCAAAATGTTATACTCAAAAGTTTTGTGTATAATTTTATATTTTTCTAAAAAATTATGGTCATAAGTTTAGTTCCACAAAATATTATACACAAAAGTTATGTGCATAACTTTGTAACTTTCTGAGAAACTATGGTGATAAGTTTTGTTCCGCAAAATATTATATATAAAAGTTATGTGCATAACTTTGCAATTTTCTATGAAATTATGGTGATAAATTTGTTCCGCAAAATATTATACATAAAAGTTATGTGCATAGCTTTGTAACTTTCTAAAAAATTATGGTGATAAGTTTTGTTCTGCAAAATATCTATATAAGAACTTTAATTTTCACTGTTCATCCATCTTCTCCACGGACCCAGACACTGTAGGGCAACAGTACCGGCTGCGTTGCTGTTCATCCGGCGTTTTCAACAGTATCAAGTACCGGATGAACAGTACCAACATGATAAGATTTTTCCCAAAAAGGAACAGTGTCAGCCCGATAAAAAATTTTCCCTTTTTTTTCCACCTCCTTCCCACGTGAAGTGTGGGCACCCACGCTAGTTATATATAAAAGTTATGCGTAACTTTGTCACATAGTAAGTTATATGCATAAGCTATGCGCGTAACTTTGTCACATTGTAACTTTCTAAAAATGAAAAGTTGTAGAAATCTTTTTTTTGTCAAAAATGGAAAGTCACGAAGGTGTAGGATCCGCTGTTAGCTCACTCTGTAACTTTCTAGAAAAGGAAAGTTGTGAAAATATATTTTCTAAAAATGGAAAGTTGAAAGAGAGGTAGAATCGATCGCTGGTTTCCAAACCACTGATCATTTGCTGATTAGCAGGGTTGCTAAAAAACCCCGCTCTCCACTACTGCTTGTTTAATCGTCATCAAATCACTTCTCGACTGCTCCCCAACCTACTTATCCACCAGAATCAGTCCATCAGAGAATCAAAAAGTGAAGTTCAAGAACTGGAAGGTGGTGTTCTATGAAACTAGCCCTAAAATGCACTCGCTGACCTTTGGACATGTTATGCTTGTAATGAAACACACAAGATGAGAAAAATTAGATTGCAAAAAGTGGCAAACAAATATTTTGAGCTAACAAACACACATACTAAAAAAATTTTGGGCCCATTTCAAGTAACAGCGACCAGCTTTTTTTTAGGGCAAGTAACAACGACCAGCTGACATCCATTGGCACGTCAGCACGTGAATTCTACTTGGACCTCGTCTCTTTTATTTTTCCGGAACTCGAACAAATTTTTAGTTCAATTCAAGTATTCAACCTCTACGGTCCATGGCCCCGCCATAATTGAATGAACGCCAAAACAATGCACATGATGCTCCCTCTATTCAAATCACACGAAATCTATGCTCGTTGAGATCATGCCTTAATGTCACATAGTTTTGCCATTTCATCCCGTCTTGGAGATCATGTAGAATAAAGAGAGACCTAATGCCCTACATGTTATCATCTCTGTTCAAGTAAAGCCCTGTTTGGTATTGGACTCTGATGTTTTTGTTTTTGAAGTGAAGTCTTGTTGCTTAAGAAATGGATGGTTGTACGCGATAAGTGTAAGAGGGAAGATACTTTTTTTTACTACAAACAGTGAAGGCACATAAACGTAACGGAAAAAGTCTACATCACCCCCCACCTTTCATACTTGGTCTATTTCACCCCCTCAACTATGAAACCGTCTGTTTTACCCCCTGAACTTTCCAAAACCGTTTATTTTACCCCCTAGGCGGTTTTCTGGCAGCGGATTCACTACAGTAACAACGGATTTGCTACAGTGACGGTGGTTTGCTACAGTTCCCGATGGTTTTGAATTCCTTTTTTTTATTTATTTTTGGTGAATCTTTGAAAAATCACAGTAAATCATAGAAAAATCATAAAATAAAAAATCTAATTTTATTGGACTCTACATGAGTAGATCTACACAGTGAATATATAATACGGTATGCTTTAGTACAAATTTTTTTTTGTAGCTTTAGATTAATTGGAAAATCCAATTTTGTCTGTAATTAATTAGAATTTATCTATAACTAAGTTATACATAGTCTAATGAGTATGAAATTTTTACTATAGTTCAAGCATACAATAATTAGCGTGCCATAAAAATTTTACCACAATTGGACCATAGAAGCTACAGCTATGAATTATTCCAATTAATTACAGACAAAATTAGATTTTTCAATTAATCTAAGGCTACAGTAAAAAATTTATACTAAAGCATACTGTATTATATATTCACTATGTAGATCTACTCATGTGGAGTCCAACAAAATTAGATTTTTTATTTTATGATTTTTCTATGATTTACTGTGATTTTTCAAAGATTCACCGAAAGTAAATAAATAAAAAATTCAAACCATTGGGCACTGGAGCAAACCACTGTTACTGTAGCAAATCCGCTGTTACTGTAGCAAACCTCTGTCAGAAAGCCGCCCAGGGGGTAAAATAGACAGTTTTAGAAAGTTCAGGGGGTAAAACAGACGGTTTCATAGTTAGGGGGTGAAGTAGAGTATGAAAGGTGGGGGTGATGTAGACTTTTTCCTAAACGTAACTTCTTTGACTTTTAACTTCTTGAGCGAAGCCGGTTACAAACAAACCCTACCAAACATGGTCTAGAAATATGACGTTTTAGAGTTGAAAAAAAGAAGCTTGTTTGTGCAGTTTTTTTTCTAAGTTGAAGCATCCAATTTATCTGACTAGTGGTAATGTTCCTACGATATATCAACATAGAATGACTACAAGAACTCAAAAAATATACACAAAAGTTCCAAAAGACTCCAATGAGCATGAAGGGCATGTTTGGTACAGCTTTGCTCACAGCTTATCGGAGTGGATCCGTGGATCTCTACAAAACAGTTAAATGCAACGAGGAGCTACCAAGAATCACTTTTCCTTTACCCTACGAGATGGGAGTGAAAAAAACTCTGTTGTACGTTGCTCCCTGTTCAATCACTTCCCAACTGCTCCCCAGCGTACTCCTCCACTAAAATCACTCTATCAGGAAATGAAGGAGTGAAAGTTTAAGAATCAGGAGGTGGGGTTCTACGAAACTAGCCCTGAAATTCACTCGCTCTGGACCTCTGGTCATGTTATGCTTGTGATGAAAGCGCACAAAATGAGAAAAATAAGATTGCAAAGGTGCCAAAAAAATCATTCCAAGCTGAAAAAACAAGGCACATAATCACAGAAACACAATCATATAAATTCCTATTTTGAGGAACAGAAACACATGACAAAAAGTACAACAACTACTAAGGTAGTGTTTAGTTCACAAAATTTTTCAAGATTCTCCGTCACATCGAATCTTTGGATGCATGCATGAAGCATTAAATATAAATAAAAAATAAAATTAATTACACAGTTTAGACGAAATTCACGAGACGAATCTTTTAAGCCTAATTAGACTATAATTGAACACTAATTACCAAATAACAACGAAAATACTACAGTACCATTTCGTAAAAAAAAATTCGCCAACTAAACCAGGCCTAACTTGTCATGTTTTTTAGCGCAACAAAAACAAAGTTGATGTTTACAGCGTGATAGAGTCCTCCTTCCCTCCCTCCGTTGCGGGGATCCGAATCGAACGGCGACAGAGCAAGGAGCAGCGGTGTCGACAGGGACCCTCCTCCGGCCGCTATAAAAGCCTCCCCGCGAGGCCGGCGGGCTGCACCCGGTGGCGGAGGCAAGCCCCCAAAAGCCCGCAAGCCAAATTCCCCAACCCACACCACCTCCACACTCCAGTAAGCTCCCCGCCTCCTCCCCCTCGATCTCCCTCCTCCAATTCGTTCTGCTTCTGCTGCTGCAACTGAATCGAATCGCTCCACTGCTACTACTACTAGTACTAATCTCTATATACTACTACTACTGCTTGCTCCTGTTTCAATCGATCAATCAATCATGCCGCGCGTAGGTTTTTTCCGGCGCAAAGGTAACGAACGATCGCGAGCCCCGGTTCCCCGACCCCCCGCCGCCAGATCCGCAGCGATTCTGTCCGCCCGACGCGAGTTCCCGTGTGTATTTTCTTCCCGTGGATTTTGGTGCTGATTTTTTGGGGATTATTTTTTGTTTTGCCTGGTCTAGGGTTAGGGTTTGTCGGCGGCGATGTCGGATCGGCAGCCGTCGGAGGAGCCGGAGGAGCAGGTGGACTTGGAGGGGGACGACGACGGCATGGACGACGACGACGGCGGGTACCGCCGCCGCGGCAGCCGGGACGACTCGGAGGAGCCCGAGGAGGACGACGACAATGACGAGCGCCACGGCGACGGCGACGGCCGCGGGGACGACGACGCCGGGATGGAGCCGGAGCCGGCAGGAGGAGGCGGAAGCGGAAAAGGCGGGGACGAGACGGGCAAGGGGGCCGACGCCGCCGAGGGTAGCGGGCCCGAGGACGAGGAGGAGAGGAGCAAGTGGGACGAACTGCTCGCCCTGCCGCCCCATGGCTCCCAGGTCTTCATTGGCGGCCTGCCCCGCGACACCACGGAGGACGACCTCCGTGAGATGTGCGAGCCGTTGGGAGAAATCTACGAGGTCAGTTTCACGCGTCACACGAATCGATCCTCTTGTTTCTTACCGTCAGCTTGTTACATGCATGGAGTTGTAATGTGCGTCTCTGTGCGCCGAATCGAATGGCAGGTGAGGTTGACCAAAAAGGACGCCAACGAGAGCAAGGGGTTCGCCTTTGTCACCTTCACCGACAAGGACGCGGCCCAGCGTGCCATCGAGGATATTCAAGACAGGGAGTACAAGGTAGCTACTAGCACAGCCCTCCGAGCTGCCAATTGTTCTGCATAACATGAGTTTCTGCATTCTGTCATGTGTTCTGCGCAATGCGTTTATATCCGGTGGTTTTTGGTGCTGCAGGGGAGGACTTTGCGGTGCTCTGTGTCGCAGGCAAAGCACAGGCTGTTTATTGGGAATGTGCCCAAGGGGCTGAGCGAGGAGGAGCTGACCAACATTATCAAGGGGAAGGGGCCAGGTGTTGTCAACATTGAGATGTTTAAGGTGTGCTTTGCGGTTTTATGCTTGTCTTTGTCTGTACAGCATGAGTTCTAGATCCACTAATAGTGAGATGCTGTTGCACAGGATCAGCATGACCCGAACCGTAACCGTGGCTTCCTCTTTGTTGAGTATTATAACCACGCCTGCGCAGAATATGCCAGGCAGAAGCTTTCATCACGAAGCTTCAAGGTTGATGGGAGCCAATTGACTGTTAGTTGGGCTGAACCTAAGGGTTCAACAGATCCTTCATCTGCAGCTGCTCAGGTAGACATTTGGGCTAAAAAGAAAATTTCAAATTCTATATGTATTGTTATATTTCAAGTTTTATTAGGCCTTTTGGTTTTGCAATGTTAGGCTTATGCAAGTCTGCCTATCGTTCTAGATGAATTGGGCAATTTGGATGTCAATGAATTTCTGTTTCCCTTTTCTGCTGTCATAATCTGTTAGGAACCAGATGTAGATGTGGCCACTGGAAAATGGAAAACAAAAGAAGTATCAAGTATTTGGGGCTTAAGGGTTGTATTTGTTGATTAGTCATTTCTCACTTGGATAGTTCGATAAAAGGTTTCGTGCCTTTTATCAGGCCTGAGTTTATAGTGTTAGTGCTATGTGGGCATGATTTGTAGTGCATAACCTCCTTTGAGACTGCTTAGATAGCTGTAGGTTGTATGTTGTGCCTTGGGTCAACCAGGCAGTTTATCTTGGAAGTTCTGTGTGTTTAGTGGTAATATGTTTCTGTATTGTCAGACTTATGAATCTTAGAGTCTTACATTTTATATTGATTGGGATATATTGAAGAATAGATATTGTAGTCTAAAGAAAAACCCTCATCTGGTTGCATGTGAAGTCCAGTACCATGCAAGAGCTAGAATGTTTATTCAGCATTTTAAGCATTCTTTTCATAATGTATGCCGAAAATACATAATTATATAAATGAATTACGAATTGAGTGCTTCATGTGAATTCTCAAGAAATCATTGTGCAAAAATTATTGTTGATTGTGTAGACTTGCAAGTTAATGTACTGATTGACTTGCCATTGGTTCAACATGTGCTAGCTGTATACTTTTATTAGATTAGATGTGTGTCCTGTTTGTTTAGAACAATCTTGGCTTGTAATTTTTCATATGCAGAAATTTACACTCAGTCCTTTCCTTTTGGCTGTGGATTTTAATATTTGCTTCAATTTCACAGGTGAAGACTATATATGTGAAGAACCTACCTGAGAATGTTTCTAAAGAGAAGATCAAGGATCTGTTTGACAAACATGGAGAGGTCATAAAAATCGTTCTGCCTCCTGCCAAGGCTGGGCATAAGAGGGATTTTGGCTTTGTTCACTTTGCTGAGAGATCAAGCGCCCTGAAGGCAGTTAAAGGAAGTGAAAAATATGAAATTGATGGTACACTTCCCTCCCTTTATCATCCAGTATTCTGTGGAATTAGAGTTGTAATACTAGCACAATCAGAATTTGTTTTTGACCAAAATAATCAGAAATTATACATAGTTGAATAACTTCAAAATCATGTCAGTTTCTAACTTTCTATTGGTGTCGATACTGATTACTTAGGCACCTCTCAGCTTGCAGTACAATTGTGTGACATGAGTTTATTATTTAGATCCTGAGGTTTATTTATTGGTATAGGAGTGTTGCTAGAATTGCTTACTGCATCATGAATAGATCCTTCTTAGATGTAACCTTGGGCTTCCTAAATGCAGGTCAAGTCCTGGAAGTATCCATGGCCAAACCTTTGGCAGATAAGAAACCTGATCATTCACACAGGTCTGGAGGAGGCCCTAATTATCCTCTTCCTCCCTATGGTGGTGGCTACATGGGAGATCCGTATGGTGCTTATGGTGGTGGCGGTCCTGCATACAACCAGGTGATCCAACCTAATCATTCAGACAATCACATGTTCACAGTACTGCAATGTGTTATTTTGCTTTATTAACATAGTACTTTTGGCAGCCAATGATTTATGGCAGAGGACCAGCACCAGCAGGAATGAGGATGGTGCCAATGGTGCTTCCCGATGGTCGCCTTGGCTATGTCCTGTAAGACCATTTGTCTACAACACAACACCCATCGAAGCTCAATGTCTGTCTAAGCACATATTTGCAGTTTGTGACAGCATGTTCTTCTGTTGACAGGCAACAACCTGGTGGAATGCCGCCTCCGCCCCCACCGCGGAGGAGTGGCGACCGAAGAGACAGTGGCAGAGGCGGCGAAGGGCACAGCCGACGATATCGCCCTTACTAGCTTTGCCCTTGTGCGATCTACTCCCATCACCGTGTGAAGCATGTGCTAACTTATTATGAGATGAGATAGGAGCCTGTGTTCTTGTTCCAGTATAAGGTCTGCAATGGCACGATGCTTGTACCGTCTGTTTCTTCGGTAACTTCATTTTATCATGCAGCGCATGTGACTTGAAACTCTGTGATAGCCTTGTATTGCTTCCTGCCTTCTGGCACCTGTAGTAGTGAACTGATGAACGAAGTACCTGTGGACACTGAAGCTTTGTTGGCTTAGAGTGATTATTTTGCTGTCTTCTATGGGTTGAGTCTTGAGTGTTGTTGGCCTTATTTCACAGGAGATAATTTATGCCAAGATGAGCCAATGTCCTGCATCTTGGTGCAATAACATGTAACTAGAGTTGAAGCTAGCTTCTGTTTCTGAATTCTGGGTTTGGGTTTGGGTTTGTGTGATTAGTTAACAGGACAAATGCACCGAACAGAACAAATTGAAGCCAAAAGTGGCGCGTGGACGCCAGGACTCCACCAGCCCCTGCTTTTAACTTAAAAAACGGTAATGCTACCGAGCATATATCTGGAATCCATCTTATTAAAAAAATCGAACACTTTGCTCCGGGGTCACTTCAGCATAGTGATCGGCTCTCGTCGCGGCTCACCGCGTTGTCCGCCCGCGTCGAGCCGCGCCACGGGCGCTGGGCGCTCCCCCATGGTCCGCGTACCTCACGCACTGTTTGGATGCAGCCCTGGCCTGGGAGCGTCGGCCAGGCATGCACATCCGACCTAGGCGCTCAAAATCGAACGCCTGGGAGTGATGCCTGGCTCAGGCAGCTTTCCTACGCTGCCATCCAAACAGCCCCAGTTCTTGTGAATATCAATCTACGGCGTAGGGCTAGGCTGGCTTGCAAGATTCGCTTCGTCCGAGTCAAATAGCAATGATTCAAATCACGTCTTTTTCTATTACACTATTTTGAAAACCTAAGGACATGATCGTCGCGCCCATGCTTGCTTAGCTCAAGGATCAGGCTCCTCAACCTATTTTCGGTAAGTCATCTGGTTAATAAAAATGAAACATTCAGGACCAGATATTATTTGACAAATAAGCCCCCGCGCCCCTGCGTGCCGTGCCCCGTCCCTTGCCGCGTCGATGTACTGTCGATGCCGTCGTTCCCCACTAGCTGATCGTGACCGCTGTCGACGCCGGTTCCGCCGCGACGCTCGACCTCAGCTCGCGACATCACGAGATCTAGAGTGGCTAGACCCGGAGCGGGCTTCTCCCACGGTAGTTTGTGCCCCCTTCCTTTCTCGGATGTTGCAAGCCCGTGTTGCAAGCATATGTTTCAAACATTTCAGGTGTTTCATATGCATGTTGCAAGTATTTTATGTGGATGTCGCAAAAGTAGATATGGATGCTGCATATGTTGCAATGGCTATACACGTATCTTGCAAGCGTCTGTTCCAAATATTTCAGTTGTTTCAGATGGATGTTGCATGTGTTTTATCTGGGTGTTGCATATGTTTCACACTTATGTTGCAAGTATTCTGGCCCCGTTCACTGGTCTGAAACTTGGCTGAAACTGGCTGAAAAACACTGCTCCGGCTGAATTGTTGTGAGAGAAAACACTGTTCCGGCTGAAAAAAGAAGCCGAACAAGAGGTAAGCCGAACATGGCCTTTATTTGGGTGTTGCATATGTTTCACACTTATGTTGCAAGTGTTTCATTGTGATGTTGCATATGTTTTCAACACGTGTTTTCCTCGTGTCTCAGATGTATGTTGCAAGTGTTTCAACTGTGTTCGGACATATGTTGCAAATGTTTCCTCTATATATTCCAAAAGTAGATCTAATATTGCACATGTTGCAGTGAACTCCATTTGCAGCAGCCACCTGCTGCAGCTGCTGGGCCTGCTTGCATGTGCGTGGGTGTGGAGGGGGCGCTAGCGGCAGACGTGGGAAACCGTGCAGACGTAGATTGAGACGAATTGGGCGTGGGATACGGAGCGCCGCGGGACACAGAACAGGCATGGGACACGGAGCGGCGCAGAACCCCACTTGAAACAAGTGTGCGGGGTGGCCATCCGGACACTAGCCCCTGTCCGAACATCTGGGCGCTAGCCTTTCCCTTTAAAAAATGTTGTTATGAAAAAATTCAAGCAAGTTCTACCACTTGCTGTATTCCGTAGACCGGGCGCTGCTGGCCTCATTTCTAAGCCCTCTTTGGCATGACTTTTCTATCGGCTTAATTACAAAATGTCAAAATGGGAACACACAAGAACGACTTTTGAAGCCAAAGTCAAGTTTAAGTGACTTCTGAAGCCAAAGTAAAGTTTAAACGGTGGCCGAAGCCAAGAACAACTTCTTCGCCAAGAACGACTTCTTCTGAAGCTAAAATTAAGTAAAAAGTGGTGAAGTTGAAGCCATTTTTAGGACAGAAACCAGAACCACCAAAATGTCTTTTTATGATTTATCTGTTTTTAGAGAAGCCAAAGTCCGCACTGGAGATAATTTATGCGGAGCCACTGTCTTCTTTTATCTTGGTGCAACTGTTTTTTTTTTGTGTGTGTGTGTGTGTGTGAACTGGAGGTGAAGCTAACTTGTTTCTGAATTCTGGTTTGTATGATTGAACGGCCTCTTGTTGACAAAGGATGAGTTCCACAGGACACTACTCAGAAAGTTGTTTTTATTTTCTATTTCGAATAAATTCCGCTAGCACAGTTGCAAATTTCAAAGGTTGTTTTCATGATTGAACACCTCTTGTTGATAAAGGATGAGTTCCACGGAACAACCGGTAGCTGTTTTATACTTAGAAAGTTGTTTTTACAAAAAAAAAATTCCAAGTAAATTCAACGAGCACACTCAATTTTTTTCAAAGGTTTTGTAGGTTGGATGATTTGGATATGATGTCTAAGGTCCTATTCGGATTCTGCGGTAACTTACTTAGCCCCCTTTGGAATGTGGGATTTATTTTTCCGTTCCTGCGTTTTTCATGTAAAAAATGAACTGAATCCTGTGAAATTCCTATACAATTCCTACGTTCCAAACGAGCCTTAATAAAGTTAGTAATTATCTTTAAACCATTTTAGGCCACCTCCGTGGTCTAATGAATTAATAAATTTTTTTTTGACACTGACTAAACTTTAGATATCACTTTTATATCATCTGTTTGGAACCTTATGAGTTGTTTAGAAGTTTAGTGGCTAAACTCTAGAGCATGAGATCCAATTATCCAAAGTTCTAAAGGGACCCTAAAAGTTTGGATATGCTGAGTACAGAACTACGTAGAGATGAACCAAGTCTAGTAACCCAACAGGGAGTTGACACTTGACGCCATATCGTCGTGCAAAGACCATCGAAGCTCGGTCCGTGCAACGTGATAAATAGTTCAATGAAATAAATACGTACGAGCGCAGGTCCATCCCCAAATCCGCCCCACTAGTACCGGCAGCATCGGCGAAATACACGTACACCCAGACCCAGACCCAGACCCGGCACGACTGACGGGGGAGCTCTCATCGGCCAAGCCTTTTGCCCCGGTGCTCCCACACTGTCACACAACACAACTAGACTAGGACACGGACACGGACACGGACACGACGATTCGACTCGTACCATACGACGCCTGGCAAACAGCAGCAGCATCCGCGTCAATACTTGGCGGTGCCGGCGAAGTAGGCGAGCACGCCGACGAGCGGCGCGTTGATGTAGGTGGCGGGCTCGGTCTGGCCGTAGCTATCGCGGTCGTCGACGAACCCGTCGTGCGCGTCGGGGCCACCCACCAGCAGGTTGGCGTCGGGCGCCGCCGAGTGCAGGTACGCGAACCCCTGGTCGCAGCCGATCCGCGCCGGGTGGGCGCGCACCGACGGCAACGACGCGCCGCGGTGGTGCAGCCGGCGCGGGTACCGGTCCCCGAACCCCACCATGAACGACGTGCCCGCCGGGTTCTTCCCCAGGATGTAGTCCACCTGCCGCTTCGCCAGCGCCACCTCGCCGCCGCCGCAGGCCGCGGTGGCGCCGGCGGAGCGGAGGTACTTGGCGTACGCCAGCAGCAGGAACGTCGTCGTCGTCACGTACTGCATGTTGCTGCCGCCTTCCCTGTAGATGAGCCCGCCCGGCCTGGAACCCGCTGGCGCCCGGCACCAGCGAGCAGATGTAGCTGTCGGAGTGCGCCTTGTACAGCTGCAGCCCGGGGACGTTCTGCCTCCGGTCCCGCCGGAGGACGGCCCTCGCCAGCAGCACCTTGGTGCCGATGCGCTTGTCGTCCCAGCTGAAGCTGTAGTCGTCGTTCCCGGCGCCGTCCTGGGCGCCGTTGGCGCGCACGTACGCCACGAAACGTCGCGTTCCCGGACGCGCGGTGCAGCCACGCGGCCGCCCACAGCAGCTCGTCCTCGTACCCGGAGTAGGAGCAGTAGAATGGACAAACCGCGGCGCCGAGCGCCCCCTCGCTGTATGACCCCCGGTGGCGGTCCGCGAGCTCGAACGCCACCACGGCAGCGCGGAGCAGGCTCGCCGCGTACCCCGGGTCGGCGCGGTAGAACGCGACGGCGGAGGCGGCTAGCGCCGCGGCCGTCTCGGCGGCCACGTCGGAGCCAGGGGTGGACGCGGTGACGGCGTACACGGCCCGCGGCGTGTCCATGTCCTCCGGCCGCTCCCAGCACTTGTGGTCCTGACCCGGGTCGCCCACCTGGACGTAGAGCGTCCCCGGGGTGGATGATGGATTCACCCAGGACCTCAGCTTCCGGAGCCAAACTCACACAAGCTCGCCTCCGGCAGGAAATTAGTGAGTGCACACTCGCATTGCGGCGACGCACGCCCTTTTCTTATGCTTTGGAATAAACTGACACTGCTGCAAACAAAGGCTTACATGATGCTTATAAAGACTTAATCACGTACCGTCGAGCAACAGCCTCAAACCGGGTCTCATGCGCACGCACGCATGATCTCCACACGGCCCGGGCTTCCACTCGTGCATGAGCCACTCACTCATGCGCATGAACCGGGCGTCCTCCGAGCTGACCGGGAGCTACGCTCCAACGTGCTCCTCTACTTATGCATGCAGCTAACAAACCTGAAGACTCACTCCACTAACACATGTAACGTGCTAACTAACTAGCTAGATGATTAACTGACGCACACCAACAACTAGCTCATGCCTCCACGAGAACACATCTCGCCTTTCAGCAACCTGCATGCTAACTAATGCAAATACTCAAATATGAACAAGTCATGATTATTCCTAACATTGCCTCTCCTAATCTTGACTTGCGAACTCAACGCTTCATCACAGAAGGGTTGCTTCGTTATCGACCTTCGCAAGCAGCGCCTCTTCCTGCTTCTTCTTTGGACATTCATGGGAGAAATGTCCTCGCTCGCCGCAGTTGTAGCACTTGCCTTTCTTGTTCTTTGACTTGCCCTCGCCGTACTCAGAGTAGGTGCTATTGCTCCCGTCATCATCGTTGTCGCCGCCGCGGCCACCACCACGGCCGTTCTGCGCATCGCCCGCACGTGCGCGGTCCTTGTTGCGTCGCTGACGACGACATGCCTCCCACTGCTCCTCCGTGAGAAGCAGCTGCCCGGTGCGCTCGCCTCCAAGCTCGACGCCGCCGCAACGCTCCTCCGCCACGCGCAGCCTGCCGACGAGTTCCTCCAGCGACA
Organism: Miscanthus floridulus; assembly: GCF_019320115.1. Lineage (NCBI taxonomy): Eukaryota > Viridiplantae > Streptophyta > Magnoliopsida > Poales > Poaceae > Miscanthus > Miscanthus floridulus. The sequence goes on along the minus strand of NC_089592.1, from coordinate 5,244,282 downwards.
TCTTCTTGAAGTCAGCGAACATCTCGATGGAGCATGCAATTTGGTTGAACCTCGATGGCACAACCTGCAGCATCTTCTTGACGACGCGCTCGTCCTCCATGTCCTCGCCCAACTCGCGCAGCTCCGCAGCAATGGAGCCGATCCTCACGGCGAAGTCGTCGATCGCCTCGCCGTCCTTGAACGCTGCGTTCTCGAACTGCTTGAGGAGGTGCTGCGCCTTGGCTTCCTGCACATGCGTGTCTCCCACGCGCAGCGACTTGATCGTCTCCCAAGCCTCCTTGACCGTCTTCTTCGCGACGAGCCCAGACTTCATCTCCGGTGGCACACCGCGGAGAATGACAGCCAGTGCCCGTCGATCCTTGCCGCGCTCGGCGTTGCCGCCCTCCATGGCATCCCAGAGCTCCATGCCCTCCAGGTTGCACTGCACTTCAAGTGCCCACTCGCGGTAGTTCGTCTTCGTCAGCTTCGGGATCTCGATGCCACCAAAACCGCGCTCCACCACGACCGTACGCGGCGAGCTGGTGCCTTCCTTCACATCACCACCGGCCATCGTCGTTGCCGTCGGACCTCTGCGTGGGATCACGCGCTTCTTCTTCGGCGGCTCTCGTGGTGGACTGAAGGAACCACCGTAGTACATACACCGGCTCTGGTACCAAATGATGGATTCACCCAGGACCTCAGCTTGCGGAGCCAAACTCACACAAGCTCGCCTCTGGCAGGAAATTAGCGAGTGCACACTCGCAGGATAAGTTTAAAGTGGACACAGACACTTGCGGCGACGCACGCCCTTTTCTTATGCTTTGGATTAAACTGACACTGCTGCAAACAAAGGCTTGCATGATGCTTATAAAGACTCAATCACGTACCGTCGAGCAACAACCTCAAACCGGGTCTCACGCGCACGCACGCATGATCTCCACACGGCCCGGGCTTCCACTCGTGCATGAGCCACTCACTCATGCGCATGAACCGGGCGTCCTCCGAGCTGACCGGGAGCTACGCTCCAACGTGCTCCTCTACTTATGCATGCAGCTAACAAACCTGAAGACTCACTCCACTAACACATGCAACGTGCTAACTAACTAGCTAGATGATTAACTGACGCACACCAACAACTAGCTCATGCCTCCACGAGAACACATCTCGCCTTTCAGCAACCTGCATGCTAGCTAATGCAAATACTCAAATATGAACAAGTCATGATTATTCCTAACAGTGGAGGTGGCGGCCTTGAGTAGGTAGTCGGCGCCCCAGCGCACTGCGGCGCGGGCGTGCGGGAGGTCGGAGGCCATGTACTTTCCGAAGTCCGCCACGCTCCATGCTAGCATCGTGGTGGTGAACGCCATTGGCAGGCCGAACTTCATGTTGTCGCCGGCGTCGTAGTACCCGCCCACCAGATCCACCTGCAGTGCACGCCGGCCGGATTATCGAGGTCGTCAGTCGTGCGTGCGTGGACAATGCGAGCGAGAGAGATGAGGAGGAGGTAGGAGCATTTGGCATTACGTTGTGCTGGTCGCCGTCGGTGAGGCCGGAGTCGCCGCGCCAGGGCATGCGGTTGCCCGGCGGCAGCTTGCCGGAGCGCTGGCCCTCGAAGTAGATGATGGACTTGGCGAGCGCGTCGGCGTAGTTGAAGGCCGCGGCGAGGCCCGGGGCGAGGAGGAGCAGCAGCAGGACGGCGCACAAGCTGAGCAGAGTGGGGAGGGGGAGTGACAGTCGGGTACTCGGGTCTCCGGTTTTCAATTTTCAATTTCAATCGAAAAGCAGCAGCCAGAAGGGCGAAGGCTGGCGGCAGGGTCCCATGCCCAAGCTGGAGTAGACCCGGTTTGTTGACCAAAGGACCAGCTTTTTGCTCGTTCCCAAATGCCTCTGGCTCTATTTTCAACCGGTAGGGCATGTTTGATCCAGGGGTCTTAAAAGAAAATTTTGAAGAAATGTATTCCAAGAAAAGGAATCATTTCATAGTGTTCTTTTTTGACAATAATATCATTTCGTAGTGCTAGTAACGAAGGGATGTTGAGTTCCTTTTCAAAGGAAAGAAAAATCATAGTAGTGCAAAATGTAGGAAATAAAACATCAACTAAAGAGAAAGAATCTTTGCTCTTCGTGCTATCGTTTGAATCCACGAACCAAAGTTTAAGGATGCCATATCGGGTGTCAAATAAGAGTATCACATCGAGTGTTCGGATAATAATAATAAAAAAATTATCAGTAATCCACGAGATAAATTTATTAAGTCTAATTAATCGGTCATTTTGCGTACTGGCTGCCTCGGTCTCGCGAGACAGGCTCTCACGGGCCAGCAGCGCGTGAGCCGGGCTCCGCGGAAACGAGAACCAGTTTCGTTTGCCGGGAGGGAGGCAGGCTAGGCACGAGCAAGACAGAGATGCAAGCAACCAATCGCCCCTCAATTGAGCCTGGCTGGCGGTGCTGCAGCCAACCAATCGCCGGGTGCATGCGCCGAGTAATGTGTCCAGGACGAGCAGCAGCGTGCAGTTTTCAATTCGAAGCAGCGTGCAGTTTTCAATTCGAAGCAGCGTGCAGTTTTCAATTCGAAGCAGCATGCAGGCAGGGAACCAAAGCAAAAGCAGGCAGCTCCATGCATGCAGTTTTACTGTGGCGTGGCTGCACCTGGACCGCTCACAGGTCACCGCTGGAGACTGGTGGAGTCTGCGTCCATCTACCCACATGACCCACACGCCCCTCTCTGCAATGTCACTACTGCAACATGCAGTGATGGATGCTCCCTTTTCACGCAGGGCATGGCAAGGGCGCAAGGCAGCTTGGGACTTCACCGCACGCGAAGTCCAAAGCCCCCCTGTTGACCAAAGAACCAGCGGACCAGCCTTTGCTCTCGACCTTTTTTCTCAACAGGAACAGGTGTTATTTCTATCTCCAGAAGAAGTACGTACTAGAGTGGTTTAGCATTAGGATTTGTACGTCTTGATGATTAGTGTATCCTTCCCCCTCCTGGACCAACCTGTTATACTTGGGCCTATTTTTTACAACAAATTTGTCGTCCGGTCATAGTTTAGTGCTTTATCAAGTTGCAGGCCACGTTTGAACCTTTGAACATTATGCCTCGTGCAAAATACAGTAACTTCGTTCCATCTTTAAGCGGTTCTTATAACTAGACATGCAAATGTGTGACTAACACATAATATATTTGTCCCTAACATGGTGAGGAACTCCTTTCAAAATTCCTTGAAGACACCATTGGTATTTTATAATGTTTACCACCGCATATACTACTTATCTAGATATCCTTGTTCCTTCTCAAGATAAATTATTGTTCCTCCAATTTTTATTTATTTTTTGATAAAATTGTTCCTCCAGTTTTGATGGTCTCTTATGTAGGCATTATCTATTAGTAGATCATTGGTTGAATCAAATTGGCATCACAAAGAACGTCACTAGTACATGAGAATTATGTTGGTTCTCAAACCATTTGGAATCTAAGACAAATGCATCCTCGATTGATCTGGGAAAGTTGTGTCCACTTTATGAATTTGAATAGGATCAGACATCAAGATCCTATGGACTTTGATAAAAACAACGAGGCTGCTTCATTTGTATCCAAATTCCAAATGGAGGCACAGGTTGTCCAAATTGGACACAAACATGCATGCATCTGAAAGTTGTCTTGTTTTTATATTTTTCACACGCTTTCAGCGAAATATACTGGAACCCAACGACAACATTACATAATTTTTTGCAGGATTGAAACTGCCGGAAAGCTATGCCTTCATCCAGTATCAAGGGGAGTATTGTTTCCAGAGTTCAGTGATGTATACATCCAAAAGCAAGCAAAGACTGGACCATCTCGTTATTCTTGTCCAAGGTATTGTTGAAGAATTAGGCAATTTCCTGATTAATTTTTAGATTAATAGCAGAATACAAATCATGACAATCTCATAAACTAGCATGCAGATCTCTAACATACTAGTTAAATCAGGCAACATTAATAGCAATATAGCTAGCAACATAGCTAAGATCATCATGATCAACATAGTAGCCGAACGATAATAATAGATTGATCATGTGGTGTGTACCTTTTGTTTGTAGAAGAAAATAGTGTCGCTGGTGAAGATGATGCAGAGGAAGACGCTGCTAGTGGTGGTGGTACTAAGTCGTCGATGAGTGGTGAAGGAAGAGCTCGGAGCAGCTGACAAGAAGAAGTTAATCATGGGCAAGGTGGAGCACTAGGTGCGGTAGTGCCGCCCCTAGGGTGCAGCAGTGCCGCACCACCTGAGACACTTTTGTTCAAGGTGCTTTCCTAACTCAAGATTTGAATCATCTAGCCCATTCAAACCATTTCACTTTTAACCTCCATTTATACAGTTTCTTATTTGGGTCTATATTTTTGCATAGATGGCCTCCGGAGGAGATGATGATCGGAGAGTTTGGAGGAAGTTTGATGCCCCAAAGGAGAAGCCTCCATCTTAGCGTGGTAGAGGAACAACAGGCTCTAGTGGGGTTGCTCGTGACGGGGGGAGCCGTGATGAGCAGATTCGGTAGGAGGAGGCCTTGGAGAGAGCTGGACGCGTCATCCCTCATGATGCATGTCTAGAGACACCACCTCATATAGATGAGTTTGATCCTTCATATATCAGAAACTATGATGAGGATGTGGTGGAAAGGAGAGCCAATGACAATCATTAGCATCTAGTTGTTGACTACATGGGCAAGCCGAAGATGGTTGAGGAGGCTAGAGAAGAGAACCCATATATTGTGCCAAAGGATTTGGGTGTCCATTATAGATTTTGGAATGTCTTCCATTCTAACTTCTATACCTCAGTCATTTTCAACAACAAGAAGTCCAAGATTGTAAGGATGAAGTATATTGACTGGGAAGAGCTGAGGGAGATGAATGACCCCCGATTTCAATTAGGCAATTCAGGCTTGTGAGAGATTTGGATTGATAGATATCATTGCTTTCAGGTATGATTGGAATGTTGAAGTACTTGCTCAGTTCCATGCTACCTATTACTACAAGAGAGACACCGATGAGATACATTGGATGACAGAAGGTTGTCACTATCGTGTTATTTTGTCACTTTCAGCCATCTCCTTGGGTTTGATGAGGAGCATCGTGGATTCTCCTATATTCATGATGAGAGGAGGGCTGAGGCTAGAGAGATTGCATTTCATGTATCTCAACAGTAGATCTACAGATGGCAAGGTCAAGGGCCTGAAAAGCTACTACTATATCCTCAACAACCTGATTAGGCACACAATAAATCCGAAAGATGGAGCCGCATCTGACCTTAATGGGTATGTGAGGAATGTTCTTGCTAGATTTGCTCCTAGTGGTGACAAGTTTAATGTTCCTCGCATCATGTGGCATGAGATTCGAGTGACAATGTGTCGGGGACCAATACTAGGGTACCCAAAGAGGAGGAGCTAATGACCATCAATATTGATTCATCCGAGCAGTCAAGAGCGTGACTACAACTCCAACCAACCCCTGGCGCGTAGGCTCCGACTCGCCCGACCTCTGGGGGGTAGGCTCTGCCTCGCCCGACCCCAAGGCCGCGGGCTCCACCTCGCCCGACCACGTGGCCGCAGGCTCTGCCTCGCCTGACCTCTGGGGGCGGGCTCCGCCTCGCCCGACCCCAAGGCCATGGGCTTTGCCTCTCTCGACCTCTGGGGGATGAAAAGGGCGGGCTCTGCCTCGTCCGACCCCGAGGCCTCGGGCTCTGCCTTGCCCCACCTCTAGGGATGGGCTCCGCCTTGCTCAACCACGAGGCCGCTAGCTCTGCCTCGCCCGACCCCGAGGCCACGGGCTCCGCCTCACCCGACCTCTAGGGGCGGGATCCGCCTCGCTCGACCCTGAGACCACGGGCTCCGCCTCGCCCAACCCTTGAGTTTACGCTCTGCCTCGCCCGACCTCTGGTGGTGGGCTCTGCCTCGCCATACCCCGAGGCCGCGAGCTCTGAACGCCATGATCGGCAGATGACGCTTGCGCATGGCGCCAGTGGCGGACAGGGCCCGCGACGTGGAGCTATCCCTGTTGACATCTACAGGGTCGGCCGGACCTGCATGAAGGATAAGAAGGACCCAGCAATCCTGAAGGACTTCCTCTCTCTCTCTCTGTCTGGTTCTTCTCTTTTCCTCCGCTGTAACCCGTGCTTTCCCTTGGCCTATAAAAGGGAAAGCAGGGCGCCCCATAAGAGGGACCCGATCCGATCCGATTCAAGATGAACTCATCGAACCCCGAACCCATCAGAACACGACACAAGCACACAGCTGAGCAGCGACCGAGCTCTCGGCACCCGTTCACTCCTTTCACTAGAGACTTGGGACCTGTCCCTCTCTCGCCAGTCTGTAACCCCCAATGTTTTCCTAAACGGTAAACGGTCTTTACACGGTCGCCCTTTGTTTAACGTTTAGGCTGTTTACACGGTGTTTAAACGAAGTTAAACGGTTTTGTACTTTTTAAAAAAATACATATAATTATATATGTGCATGTAAAAAATCAAGTATTCTAGCATTTATACATATTTATCCAAGTAAAAATCAATTATTTTGGTATGTATATATATTTATGCATGTGAAAAGTACCAAATATAGATATTTATGCATGTAACATATCAAGTGTACATATTTATAAATATAATAAACTTAAGTATACAAATTTATCCATACAAAACTGAACTAGATTTACCTCGTGTTCGCCTAAACGGCCGTTTAAACAGCTGTTTAGCCCATTTAATGCTGTTTATTTCCATTCCGTTTAGGCCGTTTAGGCCGTTTTTCCTGTTTTTTGACCGTTTAAACGATCAACCGTTTAATTTCCGTTTACCCCCTAAACAAAACAGTTTACCACCATTTACCGTTTACTGGCCGTTTAATCCGTTTAGGTGAACACTGGTAACCCCTACTATAAACTTTTAGTGCTAGTAACACGAGCAGCAGCGATGAACTAGACGTAGGGACTTTCTCTCTGAACCAGTATAAACCTTATGTCCTCTAAGCACACCATCCGAGGCAGACGCGCAATACTAGAAATTTACTCGTCGGTGGTAACTCAAAACATCGACAGTTGGCGTACCAGGTAGAGGCCTTTTGCGCGTCTCGACATCCACACCAGGCCTCGGATGGCTAGTCACAATGTCAGTTGGGTGCCGGGCGCGCACGTGCGCTTCAGGAACCTAGACTTCGTCATCACAATAGAGGAAGGGTTGGTGCAGGCTCCCGCCGCCATCCAACCTCTCCACTTCACCGGCCTTGATGCGATCATCGAGGCGCTTGAGGAGCTATAGCTGCACGCACCAGAAGCCCGCACTCCCAGGAGCGACCAGCTCCTCGGCTTCGACTACGAGAGGTTAGAGCGCCAGCTCGGTGCCTTCCTGGGACCCCTACCATCCCAGGAGGACCTAGGCCGCCTCACCTTCTCGTTCGTCAATGTCATGACGCAGCTCACCAGAGGAGAGCCGCTCTCCCTGGAATACCTCATCCGGAGTGCCCCGATGGCACTCCCGCTCGGTCTGCGCAACACCACAGAGACTGTTGGCCACCTTGTGGCGCAACGCACTCCTCGGTCCCCTATGAACGACGAGTTCGTGGGGATGACCGAATATATCGTGGAATCTTTCCACGACCTCCTCACTGGAGAATTGGAGTCGCCCTCTAGCCCTGACTCCAGCAGGGGAAGCCATCACATCTCTTGTGAATGTTTCATAGTAGATACCCTTGAGGGTCATGTTGAAAGCATCCATGAGGGAGAGGCTACCCCAACGAATGACCTCGACAACGAGGCCGAGGAGGATGTAGGGGCCCCGTCTTGCCTACGGGTGGAGCAGCTGAAGGCCCGGCACCAAGAGCTCGAGGAAGCATGACTCCAGCTCGAGCAGGAACACATGGAGCTCGAGCGCCACAGAGACAGTGGGCTCGCGCGTGCCATGGCCCATGACATGAACCGAAGGATCATCGAGGACGATGAAGCCCTCCCACACTTCACCTAGGTGAGCCTGAACATCGCTACGGCGGCGGCCTTGCTCCGGGGGCTTCCAGGACCCGTGACACCCGAGGATCGTTAGGGCCATTGTGAGATTCGCACGCTACTCGAGCGTGCGGCGGCGTAGCAGGCCGAGAGCTCGTTGTTCCGACAACGCGAGCTCGACGCCAGCCAGCGTGCGCCCTCAAAGTGACCCAACAAGGACGTGTCAGTCCAACAGGTGCCACAAGGCGGCAGGCTGCGCACCACAGTCCCGATGCATGAGCGTCTCGGCCGCCACCGTGATGTGCGTGACACCCTCGATGCCTGTAGGTGTGTCCACGGTGATACGAGGGAGGGGGCTAGCCACGGCTACCACCCTCGTCGTGGCGGACGCTACGACAACAGCGAGGACCGAAGCCCGAGCCCCGACTTGTCGGGACCTCAAGCCTTTGGCCAACACATCCTCAACGCCGCCTTCCCACCATGGTTCCTCTGGCTCGCCTGGCGCATAAGATCGGGGGTGGACGCCACAAAAACTACTCGGATGATGACTTGAGTGAAGATTCAAGATCCTTGAGTTGATTAACATCACTCAGAAGACTACTTCAAAATAGGAGCTTTCAAAAAACATAAGATTCAAGACCCTCCAACTTTTTGTTCCAAATAGCAAGAGGCTCGGGGGCTACACTCAGTGAGTGCACTTTTTCTTCGAAAAAGCGCATGTCACCAAGAAGACTTCTTCAAGACAAACCACTTCAAGACCTTACGACAAAAAGAACCCGGACCAAGCTATAACCGAGTTCTTTTTGATAAAGAACCCAGTTATATGCTCGGGAGCCCTACGATGAAGAATCAGAGCAATTTCAAGACAAGACCCTCTAGCTCCTTGTTCCAAATAGCAAGAGGCTCGGGGGCTACACCTAGATGGATGTACTTTTTCTTCAAAAAGCACTCACCACTCGAAGATCCCAAGAAGCGCTACATGGTTTCACTCAAGAAAGCACTCAGACGACACTTGTTCCTACTCGACAAGACCTGAAGGAACAAGACGAGGCTTCCAGAGCTCAACCATGAAGTGCTCGGGGGCTTGTCGATGCGGGACCCACAGGATACCCCACAAGGAAGAGAGGAGATCTAGTTTGATTAGGATTCCTCCCATATAATCCTAGTAGTAATACTACCCTGTAATCCTACTAGGACTCTACATTATAAACCGACTAGGACTCTGGCCTCCTGACTATATAAAGGAGGGCAGGGCTCCTTAGATCGGGAGTTTAGAAGAGAGTTCAAGAGAACAATTGTACGATACAACACTTTACGATCAATCCAACGCAAAGGCTAACACCGACTAGACGTAGGGCTATTACTCGATCATCGATCGAGGGTCCGAACCAGGATAAATCGTCTGTCTCTTGCATTAACCGTCGAGTTCTGCATACGCTAAAGCCCGAACATACTACCTCGGGGACCCCCATGGCAGGCTATCGGTGGTTAAACATCGACAGTTTGGGACTTAGAAGAAATTCCTAATGGAGCCAAAACAGTAGGCTGTAAATGGGTTTACAAGATAAAATGTGACTCCAAAGAGAATGTAGAAAGATATAAAGCACGACTTTTAGCAAAATGCTTTATGCAAAGAGAATGAATAGATTACAATGAGAGTTTTCTCTCCAGTCTCATACAAGGATTCTTTTAGAATCATAATGGTGTTATTGGCACATTACGATTTAGAGTTACATCAGATGGATGTAAAGATGACATTCCTCAATGGGGATTTGTATGAAAACGTTTATATGGCACAACCCAAAGGTTTTGTCGTGGAAGAAAAAGAACGTATGAGATACCGTCTGTAGAAATCCATTTATGGGTTAAAACAAGTCATAAGACAGTAGTATTTGAAGTTGATGAAATGATAAGAAAGTTTGGGTTTAAAGAAAATGAGAAGGACAATAGCGTTTATGCGAAGATCAAGAATAGAAAATTCTTTTTCCACATTCTATGAATAGATGACATTCTACTCACTAGTAATGATGTTAATCTATCTTTGGAGAAGAAGAAGTTTTGTCCTCAAGTTTCAATGTGAATGATCTTGGTAAAGCGTCATTGGTTCTAGGAATCGAAATTCACCAAGATAGAAGAAAATGGGGTATTAGAACTATCGCAAAGGCATACTTAGAAAAGATTCTAAAGAAATAAAGTATGCATGCGAGTAAACCTACGCCTGCTCCTATAGTCAAGGGTAATAGATTTGAGAACTTTAAGTGTTCCAGGAACCGATATGAGATCAATCAAATGAACATGGTTCGATATGCTTCAGCTGTTGGAAGCTTGATGAGTGTACAAGTACAAGTAATAACTTACCCTAACGTAGTTTACGTATCTAGGATATTTTGGCAGAAGTGCAGTCCAGATATAGATCACTGGAATGGAGTTGAAAATGTCTTACAATTTTGCAAAGTATCATAGGCCTCATGCTAAGTAAGAAAGAACAAGTACTCTCAAATAGTTGAGGGTACAAATATTATGTCTTGGCGAGATGTGTAGTAAAATCCACAGTAGTTGCAAACACTCGCAGTTAGAGTATTATTGTGGAAAAGCTCCAAAGAAACAGCTATGGTGTCATCAGTGATGCATACCATATTATAGCTTGACATGAGGCTTAAGGAACATGCAAAAGAGGTTAAGGGAATTTGTACCCGGATTTAACAATGGTAGACAACAACAATAACCATTTAAAGTAAGTTAACTCCTAAGACAACAGGTCAAGTGTGCTGCCAAACACATTGACACTAAGTTATATGTTGTAAAGGAGAAAAATTCAGAATCATTTTGAAAGCATTGAGCACATAAGTACCGAGTAAGTACTTGCGGATCCGCTTACCAAAGGCTTACCACCCAGTGCGTTCAGAGAACACACAGTCGACATGGGTTTATGGGAAAGCTTATGATTTCTAGATACTAAGGGCCTAGTTGAGAATCTGTTTCAAAACAGAGAGGTGCATTGTAGCTGTTTAATCTAGTGGCAACTGACCGTGATGATGAGGCACGCTCTATGCACTGATCTGTGATGGAATGGGAAAAAGGTAAATTAAGTTGAGTTTAAGTGATAAGGTAAGATCAAGGGGGAGAATGTTAGGATGATCTCCACCAATTTGGCCCAACGGCCAATTGGGCAGACTCGCGCCCTGATCGGGGGCGCCCAGCCGCTCTCCTGGCTAGTGGGCCCCCGTCGCCCATTGCTATGTAAAGGAGGTGGGAACTAGGGCTCATGACATGAGGTTTGCAGCAGCCACCAGTTCCCCACCGAGTCTAACCCTAGTCCGATCTAGAGGGAGCGCTGTGAGCAATGGGAAGCTCCACCAGCCTTCACTGCCGCCTCTGCACAGTGCCGGTTGTCCACACCCCGCCGGGACACCACTAGAGCGCTACCCCGTTGCTGACCTTATCACCGACACATTGCGGCCACCTTGTTGGCGGTGCCACCGCCGCGACTGCCTTTTGCTAAGGTAAATCAACAAGTCCCCTCATCTAAGCTAAGTATTACCCACTAATCTACGCCTAGAGGTTCTAGAAATGCTATCAGGGAGAAGTGCCGCTGGAATCTGCGCTCCGTCGGGAGAGTCAACCACTTGGCGAAGGTTTGCATCTCCCTGGATACCGTGGACCTCGCCGTCCTGCCGCTTCTGGAGGGGACTGGGATGGACCTCGCCGCCGGCCGTCTCCTCCGTTGGTACGGGAGGGACATCCGCCACCATGCCAGGAAAGTCAATGGCAGGCATGGCGTTTTCAACTAGGCCACCTACGACGTCTCGAGGATCCTTATCAACGCCAACGACGACCTCGTGAAGCAACAGGAGCCGATCGGGGAGAGCAAGATCGCTGCCATGCGTGAGGTGATGGAGGGCCTCAAGCCGCTCCTCGTGCTCCTCCCCAACGAGCAGGCCGCCGCCGTCGACGGCGGTGGGGCCGGCGGCGGACATTAGTAGTCCCATCGGCGGCGGGAGGCCGACCACATCTAGAGTAATCTCTTTTTCTTAGCTGTAGATCTATCTGGTTTGAATATGAGTAATCTGGAGTAGAGTAGAGCAATCTAGAGGAGTAGAGTAAGCAAATCTGGTGGAGTAGAGTAAGCAATGTGGAGGAGTAGTAGCAAGCAATCTGGAGTAGAACAAATCTGGGTTCAGTAGTAATCTCGTAGAATTGTTATCCATATGTGTCTGTTTGCAGTGTCTTTTGATCTATCGGCTGTAATCAGGACATATCTGCTGCTGAAATCGAAATTTGGCTGTTCTGGAAATATCTACTAAAATCTGAATTCGAAATCTGGCTGTTCTGAAAATATCTACTGCAATATGAGATTTGTAATACTGTTATCTGTTATGTGTGTGTTCCACATTTGGTATATCAGCTGAAATCTGGAATTTGATTTATTTGCTGAAATCTGATTATCTGTTTCTGATGCTTCCCCGGGAAACAGCAAAAGGGCTGGCTGGAACAAGGGAAACAGCCAAAGGGCTGGTTGGAACAAAAGTTGTGTGTTCCACATTTGATTTATCTGCTGAAATTTAGAATTTGATTTATCTGCTGAAATTTGGTTATCTGTTTCTGATGCTTCCCTGGGAAACAGCCAAAGGGCTGGCTGGAACAAGGGAAACAGCCAAAGGGATGGTTGGAACAAAAGCTGGTCCAGACCAAGCAGGTACTACTAAGGCACTTTAATATGACTTCCATTTTAGTTGATACTTGATAACTTATCACTCTGAGCTGATAATGATATGCAAGATACACTCACAGGAAACTCTGTAAGATGCCAACTCACCCATCTCTCCACTTTATCCTCTTACGCTCTCAATTTTGGATGTGAAGCTCTAGCTATTTTCAATTATATATTTGCAGCTCTCTGATAGAGTGTATGTTCCTCTAAATGCAGGTCCCCAGAGGTTACCATCAATATTTCCTGATAAAGTTCAACGTTCAAAGGTATGATATAGATACTTGTTTGTGTACGATATGTTATGTGTGTCCACTTGTAGAGAACAATGAATTAACAATGGGAGCATGGACTAAAAGTCTAAAACACAATAACCAATTAGCGGTGCGCCTAGAAGGCGGCAGGACACGCCACCCTGCACCTGGGCGGTGGGGGGACGCTGTAGGTGCCGCGTGCCTGGCCCTTGCGGTGGCCATTGCCCCTGGCCTAGGTGCCTCCGGATGAGTGGATGAGCGGATAGGAGAGGGTCATTGGGCTGGTGTCGCGGCTCATCAACAGGATCATGTGCCGTTTTATGTAATTTGCCATCAGTTGCTCAAAGAAAATGTAATTTGCCATCAATATTGGGAAGTCCCCAAGTTTTATAATTGCAGTTTTTTTTAGAACGGATGGAGTATATCTCTTCTCAAAGCAAAAGAAAAGACAGAAGAGTATTGCGCGATTTCTTTGGCGTTTATAGGATTCGAATTCGAATCCAAAAGTCAAGCGTCTCCGAGGACATAAAGTGGGCAGGGCTGCCACGTAGAGAGAGTCCTAGAATCTGACGGAGAGCAGAACAGAACTATAGCGATCCGTCGGCGAACCGGCGAGGTAGATAGGGCGGATTTAGGCCCGGAGCTGCAGCCCAAGCAACATATATCTTCATGAGACTTTTCCCTGTGTGCCCTTATAAAAGATCGTAATCCCCTGTGTGTCCCTGAAAAAATTCAGCGGTCTTCAGCGCCACTACTCCAACTTTTTCGTGTCATCCATGCCACTTCCGTCAGTTTGGGCTCTAACGCCGTTAAACTACAGGTGTGAAAAGACGAAAATGCCCTTAAGTTCAAATATGTTATTAATTTTTTTGAGCATCTTAACGACTTCAAATGAAAAAACTCAAAACTAGAAAGTTGTAGATCTCGTCGAGATCTATAATTTTCATATAAATTTTTTTTCATTTAATTTCGCAAAAAAAATAATATGATTTTTCTAAGATATATTAATCATATCAAATCATATTTTTTTTGCGAAATTAAATGAAAAAAAAATTTATATGAAAATTATAGATCTCGACGAGATCTACAACTTTCTAGTTTTGAGTTTTTTCATTTGAAGTCGTTAAGATGCTCAAAAAAAATTAATAACATATTTGAACTTAAGGGCATTTTCGTCTTTTCACACCTGTAGTTTAACGGCGTTAGAGCCCAAACTGACGGAAGTGGCATGGATGACACGAAAAAGTTGGAGTAGTGGCGCTGAAGACCGCTGAATTTTTTCAGGGACACACAGGGGATTACGATCTTTTATAAGGGCACACAGGGAAAAGTCTACACAGCCCCCCTCTCCCATCTCCTGCAGCACGAGTCCCCGACCCCGACGCCGGTCGCCCGCCTCTCCTCGTCCGGAGTCGCGGCCCTCGCAGGTCACAACATCGCCGCGTCGCGCCCTCGCATCGCATCAGATCCCGCACGGCGCCGCACCGTGGCTGGCTCGGCTGGCCGCGGCCCCACCTACCGCGGCGCACCCGCCCCGGCGACCGCCGCCCCACCCCCCGCCCCTTCTGTCGTTCTGTGGTTCTGCCTTCTATCTCAGGTGTGACTGGATTTGCAGTGTCTGCTCTAGACTACATACACGATTTGATCTCACATGCCACCACACTAGGTTGCTTAACAAACCCAATGAGTAGTAAAATATAATTCTTGTGGTTTTAGCATTTGGCCATAGTCCAATGGATCTGTGCCAAGCTATTCCCGGCCATAAAAGACTGTCTAACCTGAATCTTTGATATTTTTCTATCTGTATAAATAATGTTCTACATTTTACTTGAGCACTTATTATAATTTCTTTATTATATATCTATTAATGCATGGCTAGTGCAATTTTAGGCTTATATTATTGGGCCCCCTTCTTGTCCTGTTTCTGGATCTGCCACCGGATATCGTCGCCTGGTCGAACCACCATGGGGCTGCTGGCGTTGCAGCGGCTCATGTCCCTACAGCGTGACCGGCAGCGGCGTCAACGGCTAACCCGAGCCCTGAGTAAGCCCCTTCCTACCACTCCCGGGCATGTTATATCTCCTCTACCTTGTGTGGCTGTATCTTTCAGTTCACAGCAAAAAAAAAATCTCTTTTTCCCTGTTGTACTCGCTAATTGGTTCATTTTAGAATGTGCTTCTTACCTGTTGTATCCACTAATTGATTCATTTTAAAATATGTTTCTTACCTGTTGTATCCACTAATTGGAAATAGTATCAACATTTGTATCTCTAAATAGGTCTATTATTCTATCATTAATCTAATGGTACTTATTACACATCATAAATATTTGGTCAAACTTGAGGTTGATTGACTCATCATGGAAAAACGAGTTTTACATTCATTTTTGGACGGAGTAAAAAGTTATTTGCAAAAGATTGTTTTTTTCCCCATTCTTATTCATATTCAATTTTTGGTCTGCAGACGGATCGATTGATTCATCAATGGATATAAGAAAGGGCTCACCCTGTCAACAAGATGCTCATGGTGATTCTCACGCTGCCAAAAAAATGATGTGTTCAATCCCAACCCTTCCCGAGGTACTCGACATAAATTTTAGTGTCTGTTTGGTTGCCGCTGCAGCTTGCCACGCCGCGTTTTTGGTGCGCCGCAGGTCTGTTTGGTTGCCACCACAGATCTGGCGTGTCGAAGAATCTGTGGCGCTGTCTCTGCATTTTTGTGCCAACGCTCGCCAAATGTGTGGCGCTGTTTTTCTCCGCCACAAGTTAGGTGTGCCGAGCGTGGTGCTATGTGGCGGGGACCATAATATCCCCATGCCAGCTCTAGCCACACAGATTCTTTGCACTATGTTATCTTAATATATTATCTATAAACAGAGAACAGAGATCCTAGTTCTGCAATTGTTCAGTCCTGCACTCTGATGGTCTGTTCTATTTCTTAGGTATACTCACACACCGACATAAAATAGTGGGCTCTAAGCAAGCCCATGGGCTAATTACAATTTACAACATTAGGCAGCCCAACACTCCCCCATGTGTGAGCTCTTCGCTTTGCAGATTCTTGGCATATGTGCAATGTGTAATGCAATATACCATGCAGTGGCGGATCCACGGGGGGCAGCAGCCCCCCCTGTGGAAGTGATTTTCCTTTATATTTACTGTAGCAAAAACGTGATTTCACCGTTAATCTTCGATATTTGTTCTAAATCTCTATTGATTAGCCCCCCCCGAGGTGCTCATCTTGGCTCCGCTAATGATACCATGTGCACTCATGTGGAGGATTACCTAGGGTAGAATATTACCTCCATGTTCTGCTGTTTTCCTTTCTCTTATAACTTTATAAGTAACCATTTGGGTTTACAATCCCAATGTTTGACTTTTATCCCATGTGTGTGCATGCAGGACATTTTGCACCATATATATTCCCTGTTGCCACTGCGTGATGCTGCCCGTGCTGCTTGCTCGTCTCATGCCTTTCTACGTTTCTGGAGATGTCATCCCAATCTAACCTTAAACTGGCATATCCTTTGCTCAAATGCAAATGCATCTCAAGAGAATTTCATCTGCATAATTGACAACATCCTGAGGAACCACTCAGGCATCAACATTAAGATACTCAAGCTTCAGTTATATGGCATTTATGATGCCTACCAGTATCTGGACAGTTGGCTTCAGGTTGCTGTTAAACGTGGGATTGAAGAACTCACCATTGAGCTATGTTATAGAGTTGACATGAAGCATAATGTCCCATGCACACTTTTAACTGATGGTGTCCAAAACTCAATCCGGTATCTTCAACTTTCCTGCTGCGCCTTCCATCCCACACCTGAACTTGGCCCCTTCAGAAACCTAAAAAGTCTGCTCCTGCGTTCTGTGCATATTTTGGATAATGAGTTAGAGGGCTTTCTTTCCAACTCCCATGCTCTGGAGAAGTTAGACCTCAATGGTTGCGAGAAGATAACGTGCCTGAAGATACCTAGCATCCTGCTGCAGCTCCATAGCCTGAAGGTTTCTTGTTGCGTGAAGCTGCGAGTGATAGAGAGCAAAGCGCGAAATCTCTCCTGTTTTATCCTTGAAGGACAGAGTGTAAAAGTCTCCCTTGGAGAAACACTGCAAATGAAGAACCTGCGCATGGGCCGTTCCAACCTCGTCTGTTACGCCCGTGTTAAATTGTCATCCAGTATGCCAAACCTCAAGACTCTTTCCATCAGCTCAGATTATGAGGTACGGATTTCCTAAATCATTGGTTTTTGTAGACTAGGGGATGTATATATGAATATTACTATAGTCATACATTTTTTTTTGTAAATCTAATCTGAAACATCTTTACCTTGCAGAGGGTTAATACACCAATGCTTCGTACCAAATTCCTATTCCTTAAGTGGCTGTCTATTTATCTGAGATTGACCTCTTGCCCATCCTATGACTATTTTTCTCTGGTTTCTTTCCTTGACGCTTCTCCCTCCTTGGAGACTTGGCTGTTGGATGTAAGACGCTGTTCATTCCATCCTGCAAAATATTTAGTAACTGCTGGATCCATTTTCACTCTATTTTATGATGTCTTTTCCACCCCACACAGGTAGCTGAGGAAAGTATGCAGCATGAATCAATTTTCGGAGGCGGCTCCTTGCAGTTGAGGCAGATGCCTATGCAGCACCATGGCCGCCTTAAGACTGTGAGGTTCAAAGGCTTCAACTCAGCCAAGAGCTTGGTTGAGCTAACGTGTTATATTCTCAGGAACGCAAAGTCACTTGGCCAGCTCACACTGGATACCACTTATGGTGATCCTAAGTGTGATAGCGCAATGTCCGGCGGCTGGTGCACTCCCATGAGTAAAGATTTTCTCATGGAAGCACGTAGAGGGATTTCGGCAATTAGAACGTATATTGAAGATAAGGTTCCTTCTACTGTTAGGCTGACGGTGGTGGAGCACTGTACTCGGTGCCATGCTGATAACTTATTTGAATAAATAGGTTAGATTAGATTAGATTTGAATGAAGCTTGCTTTCTTTCTTGGAATGAATTGGATTGCAAGGCCTGTTCAATGTCTGTCTCATAATCAGAGTAGGTATGTAATATTTGTAGGCATGGATAGACCATGCTTTGTATCTTGTGTTATTGGACACCGCCCCTTCAATTCAGATCAGTGTCGTGTCGCTTTTCTTTGGTATCTGTCACATACGTGGATTTTTTTGTCTGTGAATGGAGATTTGTGGTGATGTACGTTCTCAGTCTCTCTTTTCTTTTCGAAAAGGAAGCGGGAAAAGAATTAGAAATACCCATGTTTCTCTATTATCTACACATGCCATTATTAAACAATTATCCTCCACAGCCCGTTAAGTAAAAGTTAATAAAAATACACGTATACCCTATTTCTCTATTACCTACTGATGCATGCCAAGCCAACCATCTCATGCACTTAAGTGTTTACAGTTGACCTAGAAAATATTCATAGTTGCAATTTATTTATTTATTTGTGTCAAGCATAGTCGAAAAATGAAAAATAGCTCAACAAACGTTTGAAAATAAAGATTAAAAAAAGCTTCTTGATCAGACAAGGGTTTGAAGCATTGCAAGGTATGGTTCCAGGATTGCCACCACACACCCGCAGGTTTGCATTGCAAACCAGCTTGCACATCATGTAAACTTTTAATACCAAAATTATTACAGGCACATACAGGACAACGGTAACATAATTCTTCAGAGTTCCTAAAAAAAACATAAATTCTTCAGAGAACGGATACAATTTGTGTGAAAACAACACTCCAATATATATGTTCCATAAAAAATAGCGAGAAATAAAACAAAGCAAAGCACATACATACATGGATACATGCGACAACAAGAGATACACTAGCGTCCCGTGCCCAAGCATGCATGGAACAATGCAAAGGGTTTACCTGTCAATTTAGTGGCTACATCTCTGGACAAGTCTTCTCAATTTCGGAAAGAAGCGGCCTGACGGTCTTCCTGAGCCCAAAATCAGTCCCAACGAAAAGCATGCAGCTCTCAAGTTCAGACATGGTTTTCGAAGCTTCATAGTGAACTCTTAAATCCCTTGTTTCTAAAGATTTCCACGTACTGTTCGCAGCGCATCACTGATTTAGCAATCTGACCGCAAAGCTTCACAATTCTCAGACTGTATGCTATTGGATTACGGTTGCCGTCTATTATTGTTAGATAATCTGTTGCATCTCTTGTATGAATGTGCAGTAGGTGAAGGCGACGTAAAAAAGGGCACCCTGCTTCTACACTGTAGCAGTTGCTGGGGCAGGCGCCGAACGGCTCACCTGGCGCACTGTAGCCACAGCAGGGGCAGGCGCCAAAGTCAGCCCTGCTGTCACATCTAGTAACTGTAGCAGCATGGCAACTGTACTAGGACTAGATGGATAGAGTTGTATAAATAGTTTGTCACTACAACTCAGTAAAGAGAGAGTTTAGATTTGCCATCTCCTATGCAGAGCTCCGGCCAACGCTGGTGTCTCTGCTGTGTGTATGGTCTGTTCTCCCTCCCTTCTTCTACCTCTAGCCATAGTGTGTGGTCAGACAACGTCTGTCGTGGTCGGCCGTGCTCGGCAAGACTGGTGAGTGGTCGACTCACCTGAGCCGGTGATCCTATGTGGGCCTACAGTGGTATCAGAGCCATACAAGCGTCGTCGCCGGACTAACCGCTGGCGATGACTGACGGTTTGGAGATGGGCGACAGCAGTGCCTACCCAGCCACGATAGGAGGTCGTTGTTCGCACGGTGCGGGAGGTCAGCGGCACCAGTTGGCTGACGCCGACTCGCACCAACTATGGAGAGTAGTCGGTGACCATGAAGGTCAAGCTCAGAGCCTGATGGCTCTGGAATGCTATTGACAAAGGCACCGACAATGAAAAAGATGACATGTCAGCGTTGGAGGCTATCATCGCTGCTGTACCGATGGAGTACAGGGAGCCATTGGGGCCGAAAAGCTCTGCTAAGGAGGCGTGGGAGGCTATTGCGGTGATGCGCGTCGGTTCCGACAACGCAAAGAAGACGATGGCCCAGCTTCTAAAGCAGGAGTATGCCAACCTCAAGTTCAAGGATGGTGAAGAGCCACGGCGTCACCATTGACGAAGAGGAGGCGGTCTCCAAGTACCTCCACTCCGTGCCGACAAAGTACATCCAGATCGCTCTCTCCATAGAGACGATGCTGGACTTGTCCACCCTCACCATTGAGGATGTGACAGACCGCCCGCGGGCGGTGGACGAGCGCCTGGAACAGGCGACAACAACGAAGGACAGCGGCAATCTGCTGCTGACAGAGGAGGAGTGGGCTGCTCGGAGGAAGTCCAGGGTAGCCTCCTCCAGCCGCGGTGGCGATGGCAAGCGCCGCGGCAAGGCTTCTTCGGAGAAGAAGAAGCAGGTCGACCCCAACGCCTGTCGACGCTGCGGGAAGACGGGCCATTGGGCACATGAGTGCCCAAATCGCAAGCAGAAGAAGAATGCTGAGGCTCATCTGGCGCAAGCTGATGATGATGATGAGGCCACTATCCTAATGGCGACGTTCTGTGCACTGCACAACATTGAGACCGAGGAGAAGGGAGAGGTGACAGCAGTGGAAGGACCTGGGAAGGCCCTGAAGGTCGTCAACCTCGACGAACCGCACACCCAAGTCCACCTCGGACGTGTGGTCGGCGAGCAGGAGCAGCGGTGGTATCTAGACTCTGGTGCCAGCAACCACATGACGAGCTCCAAGGCAGTCTTCTCCGAGCTCGATGACGATGTTATCGGTATGGTGAAGTTTGGTGACGGCTCAAGGGTGGCTATCCAAGGGCGCGGCACCATCATCTTTAGGTGCCAGAACGGGGAGCACCGTGTGCTAACGGATGTATATTACATCCCATAGCTGCGTTCAAGCATCATCAACATTGGCTAGCTGGATGAGCGCGGTAGCGAGGTACTGATCAAGGACGGAGTCCTCAGGATCAGAGACTAGGAACAACAACTTCTTGCCAAGATAAAGAGGTCCCAGAACTGGTTGTGCCTGCTCGACCTGAAGGTAGAGCAGCCGGTGTGCCTGGCAGCAAGGCACACCGAGGAATCGTGGCTGTGGCATGCCCGGTTCAGACATCTCAGCTTCGACGTGCTTGGTCGGCTAGAGAAGATGGTCCGAGGGCTACCCCACATCGAGCACAGAGGTGAGCTGTGTGACAACTGCCTGGCCGGGAAGCAGAAGAAACTGCCGTTCCCAAAGGCGGCCAAGTATCGCGCGGCGAACGCTCTCGAGCTCGTCCATGGCGATCTTTGTGGGCCAAGCACGCCAGCCACAAACGGTGGTCGGCGATACTTCCTCCTGCTCGTAGATGATTGCAGTCGCTACATGTGGCTGCAACTCCTGATGAGCAAGGACGAAGTGGTGGGGGCGATCAAGAAGTTCAAGACGCGCGCGAAGGCCGAGAGCGGCAAGAAGCTCCACGTGATGAGGACTGATCGTGGCGGCAAATTCACTTCGATGGAGTTCGCTGCGTACTGTGCGGATTAGGGTGTGGTGCGCCACCACACCACGCCATACTCGCCACAACAGAATGTCATAGTAGAGCGAAGGAAGCAGACGGTGGTCGGCATGGCTGGATCCATGATGAAGGCCAAAGGCATGCCAACAAGGTTCTGGGGTGAGGCGGTGACCACGGCGGTGTTCATCCTCAACCGCGCTCCCACCAAGGCCCTGAAGGGCAAGACGCCGTTCGTGGCTTGGCATGGACGTAAGCAGAGCGTGTCCTTCCTCTGGATATTCGGCTGCATCGGTCATGTCAGGAAGACGAAGTCGATCCTCACCAAGTTGGAGGAGAAGAGCACACCGATGGTGTTCCTGGGCTACGCGGACGGTACCAAGGCGTACTAGCTCTACGACCCACACGGAGATAAGGTACTTGTCTCGCGTGATGTTGTGTTTGACGAGAAGGCAGCCTAGGACTAGAACAGTCTGAGCACGAGGGCAGCTGGCGACTTCACCAGCACCTTCATCGTCGAGCACTTGGTCATCCACGGTGGTAGAGACGCTGGAGAAGAGGTGCCGAGCACTCCAAGAGGGGTGCCGAGCACTTCAGGAGTGGAGTCGGGAGGTCCTGCAGTGGTGGTGACCACTCCAGGATGGGTGCCAAACACTCCCGTAGCGGAACCG
Organism: Miscanthus floridulus; assembly: GCF_019320115.1. Classification (NCBI taxonomy): domain Eukaryota; kingdom Viridiplantae; phylum Streptophyta; class Magnoliopsida; order Poales; family Poaceae; genus Miscanthus; species Miscanthus floridulus. The sequence goes on along the minus strand of NC_089592.1, from coordinate 5,222,231 downwards.
AACCACTGCAAGACGGGCATCGAGCACTCCAGGAGGGGTGCAGACCACTCCAGAAGTGGTGACGAGCAGTCCAGGAGTAGTGCCGAGCACTACAGCTAGGGTGCCAAGCACTCCAAGTGCTGTGTCGAGCACGCCGACGGAACATGGAACTCCATCCATGCCGATCAAGTTCGCCTCACCTCCAAGTGACATCACTTTGTTCGAGGATGCCTTCCACAAAGGTGAGGAGGTGCGGTTCCGTAGGCTAGATAACATCGTCGGTGGCACAGGGCCCTCAGGCCTGGCGGGTCGGCTGCTCAATGACCAAGAGCTACTGCTCGTCAGTGCAGAGGAACCACCCACGTTCGCGCTTGCAGAGGACATGAACAATTTTAAGAGCGAGATGGTGGCTCTCCTACTACCTCGACATCGAGGTGAGACAGGGGAAGGAGGCACTCACGCTCGGCCAGAGCGCGTACGCCTCAAAGCTATTAGAGCGGAGCAGCATGGCTGAGTGCAAGCCATGCGTAACTCCGATGGAGGAGCGGCTGAAACTGACAAAGGCTAGTACTGCGGCGAAAGTAGATGCAACACTCTACCGGAGCATCGTCGACGATCCGCACTACCTAGTCCACATGAGGCCGGACATTGCATTCGCCGTGGGCTACGTCAGTCGCTTCATGGAGGATCCTCGAGAGGATCACTAGGCTACGGTGAAGAGGCTGTTGCGCTACATCAAGGGGACGGTGGATCAAGGGATCGTCTTTCCCAAGACAGGCAAAAGCAGGATGCAGCTCACTGTGTTCAGTGATGCAGACATGGCAGGGGACATCGACGGACGACGGAGCACCTCTGGCGTGCTCATCTTCCTCGGGTCGGCTCTAATTTCATGGTTGTCGCTGAAACAGAAGGTGGTGGCGCTATCTACGTGCGAGGCATAGTACGTAGCGGCGGCCACAGCGGCGTGCCAAGTTGTGTGGCTGCGCTGGCTACTGGGCGAGCTGACCGGTGCGGAAGCTCACCCACCAGCACTGATGGTGGATAACCAGCCTGCCATCGCCCTCACGAAGAATTCGGTTCTCCACGACCAGAGCAAACACATCAACGTGATGTTCCACTTCCTCAGGGACTGTGTTGATGGAAGGCAGATCGTCATCGAGTTCGTCGAAACTGGTCGGCAACTCGCGGACGTCCTCACCAAGCCGCTCGGCCGTCTTCGACTCACGGAGCTGAAGAAAATGATCGGCATGGAGGGGGTTCTAGGGTTAGCAGCAGGATTATGAAAAGAATTGTTAGATAATCTGCTGCATCCCTTGTATGAATGCGCAGCAGGTGAAGGCAACGTCGAAAAGGGCACCCTGCTGCTGCATTGTATGGGTTCATGCAGATGAAGAGGATCCCTCTGATAGACTGGGCCATATGCAATCTGTGTTGGGTCACCCTTTCATTTAATGATTTTAATGAATTTTCTTCTGGGCCACTAATGTTTTATGGGCCGAATTCATCACGTTTATGGGCTTTAATATTTTTCCAGTGCATTATGAATTGCATTATTTTTCTACAGCACTGTTTTATGATTATTTATGCCCATAATGATATTATTTTCTACTGCGAATTATGTTTAATTACTCTGATTAAAATAGAACCAACGGGAAATTTTAATTGAAGAATTTAATTTAAGTGTGGCCTATGTATATATTTTCTGACCAACGTTGATTTTATATGGAGTAAAGTGCACTAGCGGTCCCTAAACTTGCGCTGCTGTGTCATCCCGGTCCCTAAAGTTGTAAAACGGTCATTTGGGTGCCTAAACACTGCTATCGTCTCGTTTTAGTCCAACCAGGAGCCGAGTCGTGCTGTAATCTTAAAAAACCCCAATAAAACGCAAGGGCCATTAGAAGGGCCTGGGGCTGCTCCTGTCCTAAGTCACGACTCAGGTGCGTCCGCCTCCCTTTCTCCGTCACTATGGTCGACGAGGTCGACGGCGACGGCCTTGGGCGATCGAGCGGAGGTGAAGTGGAGACCATGACGGCGATCCACCGTGCGGAGGCCACAGCGGATAGGATACGGCAGTGGACCACTCCATCGTCGAGTTGGTGAACCATGGTGGCTAAGTTGCGGCAGAAAGGGGAGGCCGCGCCGGAGTATGGTAAGTTGATCGCCGACCTCCGCTGTGTAGATTGTAGGGTTCATCGGTTGTTGGTGTATGGGTTCATATGATGTCTGCGTCTGCGTGGGTGGGTCACCCTGGACCGCTGCCGCGACGCGCGCTCCGCTTGCGCCCTCCTCTTTCCGTTGCGAACTTGATCCTCTCGATTCGATCTGAGAGACACCAATCAATGACGAGTATTTGTCTGAGACGAGAGGAATCTGTCTCGGATCTTGAATCTCTCTCCCTTTATTTGTATGAATTCTTTTGTGATTTGAAGGGGTGCGTGTATTCTTCGATGATCTGTTTCATTGAGCTTGCTCAATTTGAAATAGGAGTATTTTCTGATATTTCTATTTGCTTGTTGATTTAATCTTCTTTAAGACTTGCGAGGAGGTAGAGCGGCCCTGATGCAGCAGTGATAGTAAAAGAATGACTCTTACGATCATGAGGTTCTTGCTTCAGCAGAGCACGGACCCTGATTACTTTCAAGCACTGTTGAGCTGCATCTCGCTCTTCTTTCCTCGCCTGATGCAATTTTTCCCTAAAAAAACCACCCTTTTAGTTAGCTCGGTTGATAATTAGTACTATGTTTCTTTTCCATATAGAAATAGAAATAGAAATAGAAAATTTAAATAAGCATGCATTGATGCATATAGATACCTGCTCTGCTCCATCTCCATGGCCTGAGGCACCGAACTTCGCCGTCCACCGTGTAGTTGCTACTGTAGTCTTGATTTGGGGTAATTTTTCTAGATTTTCTCTTCTGCTGATCAAAAGTTCAATTTTGCGCATAATGTAGGTAATGATAATGATGAGTTCAATATTGAGTTTCACCATGGAGGGTTCTTTGTTGGGTCAGGTGGACTAAAAAGCTATGTGGATGAGAAAGTGAACTGGTTCGATGGGATTAAGACTGAGACATGGTCAACACTGTGGTTTGAGGATTTTGTCGAGCAGCTAGGATATGAGATGAGCCCAAGGTTTAAGTTTTACTGGTTGTCGCCTCAGAAGACAATAGCTGATGGACTAAGGCTAATAGAATCTGACCGTTATACTATTGTGATGGCCAATATGGTGGATAGGTTCAAGACTTTGATAGTTTATCTTGATCAAGATGGATTTGAAGACAATACATGGGATGACGTAGTGCTGAATCCAGTGGCAGAACTACCTAAAGTCTTGAGCCCAAGGAAGGTTAATTATCAGGACCCAAAACCTGGTGAGAAGTTGCCTGTGTTTTATACTGATCTGGATAAAGGAGTAGTTGGGCAGAGTGGAGGTCAGGGAACATCTGAAGATGAGGACTTCATAGATAGTGATAATGAGGTTTTGGAAGGTGATGAAGAATTATTTGAGGATTTAGTGTACAGTGCCGTGGATCAGAAGAAAAGTAATAAAAAGGCAAGAGGAAGCCAGCTGAAGGGGGTGGAGATAGTTGTGGCAGCTGTTCCTGATGATGAAGACACTGAAGAAGAAGAGTTAGACCTTCCTGGTTCAGATGGTGAGGGAGAAGACAGGCTTAGGATGAAATGTTGGACTCAAGCTGATGTCAACCTGCCAAGTTTTTCTGTTGGCCTTGTGTTCCCAACAGTAGAGAAGCTAAGGGAGGCGATAACAGAATACAGTGTGAGGAACAGAGTGTAAATTAAGATGCCAAGAAATGACCAAAGGAGATTAAGGGCCCATTGTGTTGCTGGCTGCCCATGGAACCTCTATGCTTCACTTGATAGCAGGGTCAAATCATTTGTAGTGAAGACATACTATGGGGATCACAATTGCCATAAAGAGTGGGTGCTGAAGAGATGCACTTCCAAGTGGCTTGCAACTAAGTACATTGATTCATTTCGAGCAAATGATAAGATGAGCATCAACAGCTTTGGTAGGACAGTGCAAAAAGACCTCAACTTGACACCTTCCAGGAGTAAATTAGCAAGAGCTAGAAGGCTCATCATGCAGAGTGGGCAAATATGTGTTTTGCTATACCTTCTGGTCAAGGAGTGTTCCAAGTAAAGGTGAGGGATTACAGCCACATAGTAGATATCAATTCAAAACCAATAAGATGCAGTTATGTCATGGCTTTTGGGAGTGCAATGTTTCATTCAACTTTTGGGAGTCTGAATTTTGTAAGCATCAAAACCAGTAAGATGCAGTTATGTCATGGCTTGTAAGCATCAAACCCAGTTAACATCAAAACTGTTAACATGTAGTTTATGTCAAGCTTGTGAGCTTCAAAACATGTCAATCCAGGTTATGAAATCAGTTTGAGCACAATATGCATTGCCATTGCTTGTAAGCATGAAATCAGTTCATGCTTACTGTTAGCTTGTTTAGACCTTTTTACTTTGCTGGATGTTGCACCTTTTGTCAAAACAATTGTTGGATGTTACACCTTTTGTCAGTGTCGTGAAATGCCATCTCTTTCAGTCCACAATAGTGCTAGATTTTTTTTTGTCAATGTTAGGAAATGCCAGTGAAGTGGCTTTGTCAGTGTTATGAGATGCCAGTCATTTTTTTGCACAGGCAACTGACACTCAGATTTCAACCAAAATTTATTCATCAAATTGTGAGGTCACTTATATGTACCATTACTACATCCTAGTGAAACATGATTCACATACAGAATTCACATATAGAAGAACAAAACACTTCAACAGAAATATCTATGAACCAATTCCTAAGAAAAGCAGCGGCAATTGCTCTTGGATGAGATACAACAGCTGGTGAAGGGGCTATAGCAGCATTAGCTCAGTTTTTGTGCTCGACAATTGCTCCTGTCTGCCTGTACATCCAGCGGCAGCTCCTTCACCAGCCCGTACAGGAAGCAGCAGCCACAGCCCCGACGGCGCGCCTCCTGGACACGGCCTCCTGGCCACGGCCCCTGACGGCATGCCTCCTGGATGAGGACCCGACGGCGCGCCTCCTGGACGCGGCCTGAGCCATGGCGACAGTGATGGCCTGAGCCACAGCAATGGCGACGGCTACAGGCACGGCTGCCTCAGCCTCGTGCTTGCCACGGCAGCCTCATCCTCGGGCTCGCCATGGAGGCCTCATCCTCGCGATTGGCAGCAGCAGCGACCCGACGGAGATACGGCGGCGGTGGCCAGGATGCGGCGGCGGGCAGGTGCGAGAGCGAATGGGGATATTTTACTCTGTACCAATCTGAGGGGGTCATCTGCAAATATAACAACGAGAACACTTGGTTAGTACCATTTATGGACTTAAACGAAATCAAAACATAGATTAGGGACTTAAGTGGTCGTTTTGAGAGTTTATGGACCAGCTTGACACAGTCCAACAAGTTTAGGGACCGGCCATGCACTTTACTCTTTTATATGCATATGTCACAAATTTATGATTATGATTATGATTATGGTTTCTTTTTCGTTTCTGCCCAACGGTGATGCGAATTAGAACTGCCATTCATGTTTTTAATCAGACCAGGGCAAAAACGCCTAAAACGGGTTATGGTGAGCTTTTGAAGTTTTAGGGGTTAAATCATAAAATTGACATTTTAAATAAACTAAATATTTTGGAACAATAAATTAAAATCATAAAAATGAATTATGGTGGAATATCAAGGGCTAGCAGCAAGAAGCATGATAGTGATGCGGAAGAATAAAAAACATCAGCTATATTTCTAAGGAATATTTATAGAAGTTTCAGGATTCTATTCTGGATGAAAAAGAGAAAGGTATATGAATCAGTACGATGTAGTGCTGGCACCATCAAGGTTTGTATGCTGTACGTGTTTTTATCAATAGGCTTGTGCTAGTCTTCCTGAAGTAGAATCACAGAAACAAAGGATTGTATAAAATAGATCAGATTAAAGAAAGAAGGTATAAGGATAGGAAGCTAGGCATCAACGTGGTCCGGTGGGCACTGGAATTTAATTGACTGAATGAAAATTTGTACCGGAACCACAGGCGATTGGTTGTAGACCAAATGCATGCAGGACGTAGCTATTTGCTACTAGCTTTTTGTGTTGATCATTGATAGAATATAAAAGACACGGCAACGAGTGGTTTCTGCAGAGCTTGTGCTTTGCTGCAAAATAGAATAGAATGACATGATGATGCTTCTCACCTACATACGAGGGTCGATGGCATGAAGTGATCGATGGAGAACGATGATATGATACGCGATTATCGCAACAGCATGTCGACGAGAATAGCCGGCGATGACTGTTGGAGACGCGGTTGCAGGCATGCTTTGAAGAAGGTGCATATCAGGAGGAGGCATGATGGAGTTCTGTACTGTATCGGCTTCTTGTCCGGTGAGTGCAACCAGAACCACAAGAACAGCAAAATAAGAAAGAGAATCAGTAGACTGCGGCAACGAGCAATTTTCATATGGACGACCTGTACAAATTAAAACCTCACCGAAACAGTGGCAGTGAGTGGCTTCACCACACCCATGGAATTGAAGATGATGGTGAAATCGGTGTTGAGGAAGAAACGGCGAGGCAGCTCAGTACGGTGATGGAAAGACTTCAACGTACAACAGCACTGGAACAACCGACGGCAGCGAGCATCCATGCCGAACACAGGATGGATGACGGCGATCTGCCTTTGCAGAACTGACGAAGGAGAGGGCTTAGAGGAAGAGGAGTGGATTAGCAGGGCTGAGAAGGTTCGTTGCTCTGCATTTTATAGGGCTTGGGAGGGAGCAGGAACACCATGCGTTGAGAGGAATTGCCGACGGCTGGGGTGACTCTTGGCTTTTCTGGTTGTGGGGATGAATGGAGAGAAGCAAGTGGGTGGCCAGTTTTATTACTGAGTGGTTGACGTCAATTTGTTTCGAGTGAGCAGTTGCAGAAGCTTGTCTGCAATGACAGTCAGGACAGGAACGGACAACATCTCTTCAAAGGATATGAGCAGTGTAACGTGTACATCCGCTAGTTAATTTGGCCATGGGGCTGTACGTGAAGTCGTGAAAGTTTGTTTACACATAGGCTTAGCTATAATGACCCATGATGAAGAGAGATTAGAATCATTAGCCTACGCTGGCATTTGACATGAATGATCAGGTAATTACTAGCTTCTTTGTGCTGGTTCAGGTGTAGGTAAGAGAAAAAGATAATAAAGCTTGGGACCGGCCATTATGGTGGTAAAGCGAAGAGGCAAGCTAGCTTCTTGTTGTGGGATAGGAGATAAATGGGACACAAGTGATCTTGGGCTGGTTCAGTCTTGCATGCAACTCACATTGAAGGAGCAAGGAGAGGTTATATGATAGCGCTTGAACTCGTGCCACTCGGGTAGGCGTTTGCAATTCTGGTGATGCAAACTGATTGACGAGAAATCAGTTTCGATCCGTAGTGGACTTGTATGCTTGCATGCATGGGCTGGACTATAGGCTTCAACACCTGGTTGGTGTTTGCTTGCTGAAGTCATATCACGTGCAAAGGATTAAATATATGGACGAAGGAAATATATATGAGAAAAAGAGAGAGGAATTGGGTTTTGCAATGGACACGATGGCTATTTTGTTCAAGGACTAAATGTGATACGTGGTGATCGAGAATATGATATGAATAATGAATGATCAAAGATTTGGCATGAGATCGAAACAAGTTTAGTCAAACAAGGATTAAAGAGTGTAACACCCAAAATTTGCCTCTTTTGGAAAATAGGTTTAAAATGGTTTAATTCTGTATTTTGTGCTCATGAAATGTAGAAATAAATAAATTTCTCATGAATTTAAAATTTATCATAAAATAGTAACATGTATGTGCATTCATGTCGCTGCATATTATTTTGTGAATGTTTGGTATTGATCAAAAAGTTCAAAGAGAATTGAAATTTGAATTTAAAATGCTTTTGAAAAATTTGTTTGGAAAAAGAAAAAGGAAATTTCTTTCGTTCCTCCCCTCCTCTGTTTTCAGCCCGAGCAGCCGCGCCAGCCGGCTCGGCCTCCCCCTGGCGCCCCGCGCCGGCCCAGCTCCGCGCCAGCCCAACCGCAGCCGCGCTGCTCGCCTCAGCAACCGCCACGCCCAGCCGCTGACCGTCCGGGCCCGCACGTCAGTGCCGCCCCCTTCCTCCCGCAACCGCAGCTCCCGGTCAAGCCGCAGCGCAACCGCGCCCGCTCCACGCGCGTCGTGGGAGCGCCCCCCCTCCCCGCACCCCAGCCTCTTTTTAAGCGAAGCCGAGCCCCCGCGCGTCCCTCTCTCGCTCTCTGCTCCAGTTTCGCACTCGCGCACACATCGGAGGCCGCAACCGTCGCACGGAGAAGCCCCGCCGTCCACCGAGCTCGGAACCGCCGTGACCCGCCTTCCCCGAGCCGTCTCCGACCCCGATTTTTCCCACTGTGAGACCCCCATGCTTCCCTCTACCTCCCCATGCCGTTTAATTTGAGTTTGGTGGCTTCTAGCGCCATAGTCGCGAGCGCCGATAGCTCTTGGCCGCCGTCCATGGCGGCCGCCGCCTCGGCCTTCCCCTCCGGATGCCTTCTCGGCCTGGACGTGTTCGCGAGAACCCCCTCCATCTCCCGGTGCTCTCGGTTCATCGAACCGTGGACCGTGGCCCCCGTACCGTGCTCGCCGGAGTGCTCCACGCCGCCGGCCATGGAGAGCCGCCGTGGCTGCACTGTTCCCCGCCGGCCACCCTTCTTCTCCCCTCCCTGATTTAATCCTAGCCGTCCATCGCGTGATCAAAGGCCCTGGTTGGACGATACCCCTTCGCGGGTGAATATGCTAAAGAGCCCATCTGTTTTCATGTAATAAAACCCGCCGTCCTTAGCGTATTTCCCCGTGTACGCTTTCTCGTTTTGAAAGCGTAAAGTTAACTGTTTTAGTTCAAAGTACGTTTTCGGTATTTACAGAAATGCCATTTGAACTGTTCTGCTTATAAAATCATCGTTTTAGCTCCGAATTGAATCGTTTAAATTGCGTTAGCTTTGTAATTTCATTATCTACATGTTAGTACCACTGTTAATCAAGTTTGCAACTTTTAAATTTCATGGTTAGATTTAATTAAATATATTGCTATAGGAAATCCCGTTTAAATCATAACTTTCGCATTTTAGCTCCGTTTTTCGTGAACTTCGCGTTGACGTGATCGTAGCGAGACGTAGATTATTTTCATAAATATTTTATCTTGTTTTCTATACTGTTGGTGTACTGTTCTAATTATAGGAATGTTTGCTTTGCATGAATGCCTTTGGAATGTTGTATGTTGCCATGTTGGTCGCGTTCAGACGGTGAGGAGAATGTTGGAGACCAAGAATTCTTCGACGACCAGCAGGACCAGCAAGAGTTTGTGAACCAAGGCAAGTATAGCATGGGCCTACCTTGATGTCCTATTCACTTTAATCATTTACTCATTTGCATGTGTCTAATTTTGATACCCGTAAGGACATCCTAGTGATTGATTATCCTGTTCCTTGTCTCCTATGGGTTATTTGCATATGGGTAGATTGCTAGTGCTCTAACTGAACATGATCTATACGATGGTGAATGATTCTATGGAACTAAAAGTATAACATGATTTATAACAACTGTTCCATAGGGCAAAGGTGCAAATGACTTTTGATCATGTTGCATCCGGCCCTCCATAAGGACTTATCTGTCGGCAAAAGCTGGGACTGACAGTGCAACCGGGAGAGTCATATGGCTCTGACTTTAGCTCAGTAACAGGACCTTTTCTAGCTAGTTAGAGGTTACCTTTATGGCGCAAAAGGGGCTTGCCACGTTGGGTATAGGGCTGCCTCTGTTCCTATGTGTATAGCCACGATGGATATGTGCCATAGGAAAGGGGGGTTCCTACATCTGCCTGCCGAGGAAACCTAGCGGCCCTAACTTGTTAGAGAAACCTATGAAATGACTTTATAGTGTACCCTGCCCGCTCACCTTGGTAGTGACATGGGAGTAATTAACCCGGGCATATGGGAATCACGACTCGTGGTGAATGTGCACCATCTCTGCAGAGGGTAACAAACTGTTATAACAGCCGTGCTCACAGTCACGAGCGGCCCGGAAAACTCATAGAATAACTGGTTACTTGTTGATGATCATTTAAGTTGTTCTATGATGATATATGATACACTTGACCCTGATATATGTTCATATGGGATTAAATGGGAGCTTATTTACAATTTGATAATACCTGAGAATAAAAGCTTGACTTACTAAAAATGCTAACTGCAGTAAAACAGTGTCAACCTTTTTGAGCTTCATAACCCCATGTTAACTTGTTAAGTACGGGATGTACTTACGCTTGTTTATTTTCTTTATTTGGATAAAAATCCCGAATGGGCAACGGATGACAACGGGTATGAGGAATTCCCTGAGGATTTTTAGGCTTGTGGTCAACCAGTTGACCTTCCCTGTGATGAAGCCCCATGAGAGAGTCATCTTTTTATATTCCGCTGTGTGATGTAAGACTATGTTATATTATGAATCTGATGTAAGAGACACCGTGATGATACTTTATGTAATTTGTCAGCTTGTGTGTGTGATTGATCCCTGGGCATACACGAGTTTCGTGCATTCAATTTTATTCTTAAAATTGGGTGTGACAAATTGGTATCAGAGCCGTGTTGACTGTAGGACGTAAGCCTAGTTAGAAAACAGTCGTTTTAGCATCTTTGCTCCTCTGGTTTCTTGGTTACTGTCTTACTCTTGTTATTTTATTAAAACATTTATGCTTTTCATACCTTAATCTATTATATAAAATTAATGATTCTAATTCTATCTCACTTTAAATCTATAGATGTCTCATAACCCGAAGACTGCCCAACTCAGCACTGCTGGCTACCGTGCCCTGTTCACCCCACGAGCTCCACAGGCAGAGAAGGAGATTGTGATTATCTCCGACGACGAGGAGATGGCTACCCCGACACCTGCACCTGCTCCTACTCCAGCTGTCACACCGGTCTATCCTATCGTAGCTACACCTGAGGAGTCGACGGCTACTTCCCCTACACCTGCACCATCCCCAGCTGTCCCCGTGGTGGATGAGGAGATAGGCTGGAAGTGCAAGTACTACTTCAAGCCAGCCCCAGAGACGGCCTACTACCACACCCTCCTCACTCACGTGCTGGACGACTACTACCCCGACCTGCACGCCTCCATCAGCTACCACTGTGCAGAGTACCAGCATCCATTGGAGGCCACCTTCTGGAAGGTAGAGCTAGTGGTCACCGCTTGGAACGACATCAAGAATGGACATGAGGTGGAGACTGTCCACCGTGCCATTGCTAGGAGGGCCCATGCCTTGGATGGCATGGAAGATGCAGCACAGGACGCCTACATCCACTACCATGGTCGTCGCTTTGAGGCTATGAGGGAGGATCGTTTTAGGTTCCTTCCTCGCAATGATCATGAGGGTGTTTGGCAAGTCTTGGCTCCACCAGAGAGTGACCCAACTCTGGAAGCAATGGTGCAGCATGTCCATGCTATGCAGGGGGTGGATGAGGAAGTCAAAGGAGAACTGCGTGCATCCCAGAGGGCTGAGAGACGCCTCCAGAAGCAAGTGGATGAACTTCGAGCTCAACTTGGGCAGCCATCAATCTACAAGAAGAAGCGCCGGTCCTTCACCATGATTGACACCGCTCCATAGGTGTTAGGTGCCTTGATCTAGATTACCACGTTGTTAGTTCGTGTTTCATATTTAGTCTTGTTTGGTCTTGTGAACTTGGATGATTAGATGTTTTAATTTGTGAACTTGGTTGATTTGGAGTTTGGTTGTTTGCTGGAAGTTTGTGGGCATGTCCACAACTTCCTTAGATTGGAACCTTAAGTTTAGATGAAATCTTAATTCAGATGTTTCGCTTTATCTTATCTCTGTTGTGCTGATTTCTGGAGCAGCCTGTGTTCTTTATCTGGTATCTCGAAATCTGGGCTGTCAAAAATTCTGAAATTTTTGTGGAGATAACTAGACTTCTGTATCTTTCAAATGTCTCTGGAATCACGTCAATAGCTGTTCAGGTTTGTGAGATCTAGCTGTCACAAGTTGTTGTTCCTGCATAGTCTAGAACCCAGAACAGATTCAGTTTAGCTCTACTTTTGACCATGTGTGTGTCAGAATCTATAAAAGTAATCTAAATAAAAGTTGTAGCTGATCTCCTAAGATTTCTAACAAATCTTGGTACACCTCCATTGAATCTCTGAAACTCGAGTTATAACAGTTTTACTGAGCTGCTGAATTTGAATTTTGTCCAGAAAATTCTCAGCATTGTTTCTTATCTTTTGTAAGTTCTCTATAATTTGGAAAATCTCTAAATTTTGCGCATTTGTTGGAAAACAGATGGCCGCAAGAGGAGGAAGAGGCAGAGGCCGTGGTCGTGGGCGTGATGCTCTCATAAATCCACCACCACCGCCACCTGTGATCATGGAACAAATATTGGGAATGCAAGCGCAGTTGATGCAAGCTATGATGCAGCGCTTGGACAATGAACCTGCAAGAGGAGCACCGCCTGTTTAGGTCAGAGATAAGCGTGGAGAGTTTATGAAGGGTCGTCCACCGGTGTTCACTCATGCCTCAGACCCTATGGAGGCAGATGATTGGTTGCGTGCTGTAGAGAAGCAACTTAACATAGCACAATGCAATGATCTGGAGAAGGTGTTGTATGCTTCTGGTCAACTCCAGGGAGCAGCTCAGGATTGGTGGGATTCTTTCCAGTACGGACATCCCAACAATACTCCTGCTATCACCTGGCAGGAATTCGAGGACAATTTCCGGTCTTATCATATCCCTGATGGACTCGTGGAATTGAAGCAGGAGGAATTCAGGTCCCTCAAGCAATGATCCATGACTGTGGCGGAGTATCGTGACAAGTTTGCTCAACTGTCATGCTATGCTCCAAATGATGTGGCTAAGGACAAGGATAAGCAACGCCGTTTCCTTAAGGGACTCTATGATGGATTGCAGCTTCAACTGATGTCCAATACTTACCCTAACTTTCAGTCATTAGTGAACCGCGCTATTGTGATTGACGATAAGCGCAAAGAGATGGAAGCCAAGAAGAGGAGGCTTTAAGGGCAAGCTTATGGAAGTAACACCCGCCCGCGTGACTATCCCCAGCAGGGTTTTCAGCAAAGGAATCCAGGACCAACTAACCAGGGAAACCATGGTCAGTATCCTCAACGGAATCAGTTCCAGCAACGCCCTCAGTACCAACAACAGTATGGTAATCAGCATCGCCTGCAATAGACTGGCAATCCAGCAACATGCCAGGGACCATCCAATAATGCTCCTGTGAAGAGTGGTGCACCCAATAACCCCAATGCTTGCTACCGCTGCGGAGAAGTAGGTCACTATGCTCATCAGTGTCCTAAGAAGCAGAACCAACAAGCACCTCAGAACCAGACTAGAAATCAGAAGTTCAACGCCCGACCACCTCACACTGCGAAGGTGAACTATGTGTCATCTGATGCAGCTCAGGAGACGCCTGAGGTCATGTTGGGTACGTTCAGCGTCAACTCTATCTCTGCTACAGTACTTTTTGATTCTGGTGCTTCGCATTCTTTTATTTCCCAAGCTTTTGTTAGAATGCATAGCATACCTTTGTGTGCCATGAAAAACCCTATACTAGTAAATTCACCGGGAGGTAGTATGCCCGCTTCATATTGGAGTCCCTCAACTAGCATTTCCTTAAGGGGGTAGACTTCGAAGTGAAACCAATTGTGTTGAGAACAGCAGGAATTGATCTTATTCTGGGAATGGATTGGATGAAACAACACCGGGCAGTGATTCAGTGTCAGGAGAAATCTGTGGTTGTGACATCACTCAATGGAGATAGAATCTGTGTAGAAGTGGTAGTGCAAGCTCAGCCTACAGCCACAGTGAACCAGCTAGATGGTGAAGCCAATAAATAAGATTGTGTCATGGAGGAGTTCCCGGATGTCTTCCCCGATGACTTGCTAGGTATGCCACCTAACCAAGACATTGAATTCATTATTGAATTATTACCTGGAACTGCACCAATAGCTAAACGTCCATATAGAATGGGGGTTAATGAATTAGAAGATCTTAAGAAACAACTAAAAGAGTTGCAAGAAAAAGGTTTCATACGCCCTAGTTCTTCCCCATGGGGGGCACCTGTGATCTTTGTGGATAAGAAGGATGGTAGTCAACGGATGTGTGTGGATTACCGTTCACTTAATGAGGTTACAATCAAGAATAAATACCCTTTGCCTAGGATTGATGATTTGTTTGATCAGTTGAGAGGAGCCCATGTGTTCTCCAAGATTGATCTCCGCTTAGGGTACCATTAGCTAAAGATTCGAAACTCAGACATACCCAAGACATCATTCACTACATGGTATGGATTGTATGAGTATACCATTATGTCTTTTAGTTTGACCAATGCACCTGCATACTTCATGTATCTGATGAATAATGTGTTCATGGAGTTTCTAGATAAATTTGTGGTGGTATTCATAGATGACATACTGATATTCTCCAAGACTAAAGAAGAACATGCTGAACATATAAGGTTAGTCTTGCAAAAGCTTAGAGAACATAAGTTGTATGCTAAGCGGAGCAAGTGTGAGTTTTGGTTGAAGGAAGTCTCTTTTCTGGGTCATGTTGTCTCCAATGGGGGAATAGTAGTGGATCCAGGCAAAGTGCAAGATGTATTGAATTGGAAACCACCAACCAATGTAAGTGAGATCCGTAGCTTTTTGGGATTGGCTGGATACTACAGGAGGTTCATTGAAGGTTTTCCCAAGCTAGCTAAGCCTATGATAGCTCTGTTGGAAAAGAATGCTAAGTATGTATGGTCGGATAAATGCCAGGCAAACTTTGATGAGCTAAAGAAGAGGTTGACTACAACTCCAGTATTAATTTTGCCCGATTTAAGCAAGAACTTCTCTATATATTGTGATGCATCCCGTTTGGGCCTTGGATGTGTGCTTATGCAAGAGGGAAGAGTAGTGGCATATGCATCTAGACAATTGAGGAAGCATGAGTTGAATTACCCTACTCATGACTTGGAATTGGCAGCTGTGGTTCATGCTTTGAAGATCTAGAGACATTATCTAATTGGACATAAGAGTGATATCTATACCGATCATAAGAGTTTGAAGTATATCTTTACCCAATCAGATCTGAATCTGAGACAACGTCGTTGGTTGGAATTGATCAAAGACTATGACTTGGAGGTGCATTATCACCCGGGAAAAGCAAATGTTGTAGCTGATGCACTTAGCAGGAAGAGCTATGCTAATGGACTTGGGACGACAATTGTGTCGGTAGAGTTGTGTGCTGAAATGGAGCATCTCAACTTGAGTTTTGTCACTAATGCAATGGAATTGGTGATAGAGCCTACTTTGGAGCAAGAGATACGCAAAGGTCAATTGGAGGATGAAAAACTTAAGGAGATAACAGAGAATGTAGTGCTTGGAAAGGCACCCGAATTCAGAATGGATGAGAATGGCACCCTTTGGTTCAGAAAAAGGATATGTGTACCTGAAGTGAAGGCTATCCGTGATGCAATTCTGTAAGAGGCCCATGAGTCTGCTTATTCTATACATCCCAGAAGTACCAAGATGTATTTGGATCTCAAGGAGAAGTATTGGTGGTATGGTTTGAAGAGAGATGTGGCAGAGTATGTGGCTTTGTGTGACACTTGTCAAAGAGTGAAAGCTGAGCATCAAAGACCTGTAGGGTTACTACAACCAATGAAGATTCCTGAATGGAAATGGGAAGAAGTTGGTATGGATTTTATCGTAGGATTGCCCCGCACTCAAAGAGGTTATGATTCAATATGGGTAATAGTGGATCGACTCACCAAGGTTGCTCACTTTTTACCAGTCAAGACTACCTATACGGGTGCAAGACTAGCAGAGTTGTACATGGAAAGAATAGTGTGCTTACATGGTGTTCCCAAGAAAATTATGTCGGATAGAGGCACTCAGTTTACATCGCAATTCTGGCATAAAGTACATAGGTCTTTGGGGACAAAGTTGAATTTTAGTTCTGCTTACCACCCGCAAACTGATGGACAGACTGAAAGGATCAACCAGATTTTGGAAGATATGTTGAGAGCTTGTGCACTTCAGTATGGTGATAGTTGGGATAAGAGTCTGACATACGCAGAGTTCTCATATAACAACAGTTATCAGAAGAGTCTCAAGATGGCACCTTTCGAGGCGTTGTATGGACGTAAATGTAGAACGCCTTTGTTCTGGAATCAGACTGGTGAAACTCAAGTGTTTGGACCTGATGTCCTTAGAGACGTGGAAGAACAAGTGAGAATGATTAGAGACAATTTGAGAGTGGCTTAGTCCCGACAGAAGAGTTATGCTGATACTCGCAGAAGAGAGCTGACTTTTGAAGTTGGTGATTATGTGTACTTGAAGGTATCACCAATGAGAAGTGTGAAAAGATTCAATATGAAGGGAAAGTTAGCACCAAGGTATATAGGACCTTTTAAGATCCTAGAGAGACGTGGAGAAGTAGCTTATCAGTTGGAACTACCTGAGAGTTTGTCAGGTGTGCACAACGTGTTCCATGTTTCCCAATTGAAAAAGTGTTTGAGGGTACCAGAAGAGCAGATTCCTTTGGAAGAACTTGTTGTTAAGGAAGATCTTACTTATGAAGAGTATCCGATAAAAATCTTGGAAACTGCCGAAAGAGTTACAAGAAGCCGAACTATAGAGATGTGCAAGGTGAAGTGGAATCGATATACAGAGGATGAAGCTACTTGGGAAAGAGAAGAGGGTCTGAGAAAGTCTTACCCACAACTGTTTGAGTAAGCAATCATCTGAATCTCGAGGACGAGATTAATCTTAAGGGGGGTAGAATTGTAACACCCAAAATTTGCCTCTTTTGGAAAATAGGTTTAAAATGGTTTAATTCTGTATTTTGTGCTCATGAAATGTAGAAATAAATAAATTTCTCATGAATTTAAAATTTATCATAAAATAGTAACATGTATGTGCATTCATGTCGCTGCATATTATTTTGTGAATGTTTGGTATTGATCAAAAAGTTCAAAGACAATTGAAATTTGAATTTAAAATGCTTTTGGAAAATTCGTTTGGAAAAAGAAAAAGGAAATTTCTTTCCTTCCTCCCCTCCTCTGTTTTTAGCCCGAGCAGCCGCGCTAGCCCGGCTCGGCCTCCCCCTAGCGCCCCACGCCGGCCCAGCCCTGCACCGGCCCAGCTCTGCGCCAGCCCAACCGCAGCCGCGCTGCTCGCCTCAGCAACTGCCATGCCCAGCCGCTGACCGCCCGGGCCCGCACGTCAGTGCCACCCCCTTCCTCCCGCAACGGCAGCTCCCGGTCAAGCCGCAGCGCAACCGCACCCGCTCCACGCACGTCGTGGCAGCGCCCCCTCCCCGTGCCTCGGCCTCTTTTTAAGCGAAGCCGAGTCCCCGCTCGTCCCTCTCTCGCTCTCCACTCCAGTTTTGCACACGCGCATGCATCGGAGGCCGCAACCGTCGCACGGAGAAGCCCTGCCATCCACCGAGCTTGGAACCGCCGTGACCCACCTTCCCCGAGCCATCTCCAACCCCGATTTTCCCCGCTGTGAGACCCCCATGCTTCCCTCTACCTCCCCATGCCGTTTAATTTGAGTTTGGTGGCTTCTAGCGCCATAGCTGCGAGCGCCGATAGCTCTTGGCCGCCGGCCATGGCGACCGCCGCCTCGGCCTTCCCCTCTGGCCGCCTTCTCGGCCTGGACGTGTTCGCGAGAACCCCCTCCATCTCCCGGTGCTCTCGGTTCATCGAACCGTGGGCCGTGGCCCCCATACCATGCTCGCCGGAGCACTCCACGCCGCCGGCCATGGAGAGCCGCCGCGGCTGCACTGTTCCCCACCGGCCACCCTTCTTCTCCCCTCCCTGATTTAATCCTAGCCGTCCATCGCGTGATCAAAGGCCCTGGTTGGACGATATCCCTCGCGGGTGAATATGCTAAAGAGCCCCTCTGTTTTCATGTAATAAAACCCGCCGTCCTTAGCGCATTTCCCCGTGTACGCTTTCTCGTTTTGAAAGCGTAAAGTTAACTGTTTTAGTTCAAAGTACGTTTTCGGTATTTACAGAAATGTCATTTGAACTGTTTTGCTTATAAAATCGTCGTTTTAGCTCCGAATTGAACCGTTCAAATTGTGTTAGCTTTGTAATTTCATTATCTACATGTTAGTACCACTGTTAATCAAGTTTGCAACTTTTAAATTTTATGGTTAGATTTAATTAAATATATTGCTATAGGAAATCCCGTTTAAATCATAACTTTCGCATTTTAGCTCTGTTTTTCGTGAACTTCGCGTTGACGTGATCGTAGCGAGACGTAGATTATTTTCATAAATATTTTATCTTGTTTTCTATACTGTTGGTGTACTATTCTAATTATAGGAATGTTTGCTTTGCATGAATGCCTTTGGAATGTTGTATGTTGCCGTGTTGGTCGCGTTCAGACGGTGAGGAGAACGTTGGAGACCAAGAATTCTTCGACGACCAGTACGACTAGCAAGAGTTTGTGAACCAAGGCAAGTATAGCATGGGCCTACCTTGATGTCCTTTTCACTTTAATCATTTACTCATTTGCATGTGTCTAATTTTGATACCCGTAAGGACATCCTAGTGATTGATTATCCTGTTCCTTGTCTCCTATGGGTTATTTGCATATGGGTAGATTGCTAGTGCTCTAACTGAACATGATCTATACGATGGTGAATGATTCTATGGAACTAAAAGTATAACATGATTTATAACAACTGTTCCATTGGGCGAAGGTGCAAATGACTTTTGATCATGTTGCATCCGGCCCTCCATAAGGACTTATCTATCGGCAAAAGCTAGGACTGACAGTGCAACCGAGAGTCATATGGCTCTGACTTTAGCTCAGTAACAGGACCTTTTCTAGCTAGTTAGAGGTTACCTTTATGGCGCAAAAGGGGCTTGCCACATTGGGTATAGGACTGCCTGTGTTCCTATGTGTATAGCCACGATGGATATGTGCCATAGGAAAGGGGGGGTTCCTACATCTGCCTGCCGAGGAAACCTAGCGGCCCTAACTTGTTAGAGAAACCTATGAAATGACTTCATAGTGTACCCTGCCCGCTCACCTTGGCAGTGACATGGGAGTAATTAACCCAGGCATATGGGAATCACGACTCGCGGTGAATGTGCACCATCTCTACAGAGGGTAACAAACTGTTATAACAGCCGTGCTCACGGTCACGAGTGGCCCGGAAAACTCACAGAATAACTGGTTACTTGTTGATGATCATTTAAGTTGTTCTATGATGATATATGATACACTTGACCCTGATATTTGTTCATATGGGATTAAATGGGAGCTTATTTATAATTTGATAATACCTGAGAATAAAAGCTTGACTTACTAAAAATGCTAACTGCAGTAAAACAGTGTCAACCTTTTTGAGCTTCATAACCCCATGTTAACTTGTTAAGTACGGGATGTACTTACGCTTGTTTATTTTCTTTATTTGGATAAAAATCCCGAATGGGTAACGGATGACAACGGGTATGAGAAATTCCCTGAGGATTTTTAGGCTTGTGGTCAACCAGTTGACCTTCCCTGTGATGAAGCCCCACGAGAGAGTCATCTTTTTATATTCCGCTGTATGATGTAAGACTATGTTATATTATGAATCTGATGTAAGAGACACCGTGATGATACTTTATGTAATTTGTCAGCTTGTGTGTGTGATTGATCCCTGGGCACACATGAGTTTCGTGCATTCAATTTTATCCTTAAAATTGGGTGTGACAAATTGGTATCAGAGCCATGTTGACTGTAGGACGTAAGCCTAGTTAGAAAACAGTCGTTTTAGCATCTTTGCTCATCTGGTTTCTTGGTTACTGTCTTACTCTTGTTATTTTATTAAAACATTTATGCTTTTCATACCTTAATCTATTATATAAAATTGATGATTCTAATTCTATCTCACTTTAAATCTATAGATGTCTCATAACCCGAAGACTGCCCGACTCAGCACTGCTGGCTACCGTGCCCTGTTCACCCCACGAGCTCCACAGGCAGAGAAGGAGATTGTGATTATCTCCGACGAGGAGGAGATGGCTACCCCGACACCTGCACCTGCTCCTACTCCAGCTGTGTGTGTGATTGATCCCTGGGCACATACGAGTTTCATGTGTTCAATTTTATCCTTAAAATTGGGTGTGACAAAGAGTTTGACTACTCCCTCCGTCCTAGAAAAAGTGATGTTCTAGATTTTTTTAGACAGATTAGTGGAGAAGAGAAATGTCCCTAATACCCTTAGTATATTACACATGATTCCCTTTAAAAGAAGTGATGTCGCGTGGTGTACTTCCTAATTAAGATGCGCCACATGCAAGCATGCATAGATCCGAGGCAGGCAACAAACAGTAGCGCGTCTCAATTGGTAACTTGGTGCCAGAGGGCCAACAGTGTGTCTAAACCTCGTAACATCATTTTTTCTAGGATAAATTTTAAATCACAGAACATCACTTTTTCTGAGACGGAGGGAGTATAATTTTAGAAATTATATTTAAATTACTTTTTCAAAGACATCTAAAACTCAAACTTTTTTAAGATCTTTATAAAACATAATTTGAAATATATTATTTTTTTTAAAAAAATAGCAAAACCTATCCGTGGCTTTATCGAATTTTCTAAATTCATTTTCCACACAAGTAAATTTATGCAAGGGTATGAAATGCAACAAATAAGTTATATTAATTTGTAAAAAAATTATAAAATTATTTTATTTCGCCCACTAGACTGACAACAAAATAACTAAAGCTTGGAAAATTTTAGAAAATATATTAAATTATTTATTTATTTAGTGTTTTCTAGTCACATCCCAAAATGAAAATTTTGGGGTGTGACACGTGGTCCGTTTGGCGCCATACTAGTAAATTCACCGGGAGGTAGTATGCCCGCTTCATATTGGAGTCCCTCAACTAGCATTTCCTTAAGGGGGTAGACTTCGAAGTGAAACCAATTGTGTTGAGAACAGCAGGAATTGATCTTATTCTGGGAATGGATTGGATGAAACAACACCGGGCAGTGATTCAGTGTCAGGAGAAATCTGTGGTTGTGACATCACTCAATGGAGATAGAATCTGTGTAGAAGTGGTAGTGCAAGCTCAGCCTACAGCCACAGTGAACCAGCTAGATGGTGAAGCCAATAAATAAGATTGTGTCATGGAGGAGTTCCCGGATGTCTTCCCCGATGACTTGCTAGGTATGCCACCTAACCAAGACATTGAATTCATTATTGAATTATTACCTGGAACTGCACCAATAGCTAAACGTCCATATAGAATGGGGGTTAATGAATTAGAAGATCTTAAGAAACAACTAAAAGAGTTGCAAGAAAAAGGTTTCATACGCCCTAGTTCTTCCCCATGGGGGGCACCTGTGATCTTTGTGGATAAGAAGGATGGTAGTCAACGGATGTGTGTGGATTACCGTTCACTTAATGAGGTTACAATCAAGAATAAATACCCTTTGCCTAGGATTGATGATTTGTTTGATCAGTTGAGAGGAGCCCATGTGTTCTCCAAGATTGATCTCCGCTTAGGGTACCATTAGCTAAAGATTCGAAACTCAGACATACCCAAGACATCATTCACTACATGGTATGGATTGTATGAGTATACCATTATGTCTTTTAGTTTGACCAATGCACCTGCATACTTCATGTATCTGATGAATAATGTGTTCATGGAGTTTCTAGATAAATTTGTGGTGGTATTCATAGATGACATACTGATATTCTCCAAGACTAAAGAAGAACATGCTGAACATATAAGGTTAGTCTTGCAAAAGCTTAGAGAACATAAGTTGTATGCTAAGCGGAGCAAGTGTGAGTTTTGGTTGAAGGAAGTCTCTTTTCTGGGTCATGTTGTCTCCAATGGGGGAATAGTAGTGGATCCAGGCAAAGTGCAAGATGTATTGAATTGGAAACCACCAACCAATGTAAGTGAGATCCGTAGCTTTTTGGGATTGGCTGGATACTACAGGAGGTTCATTGAAGGTTTTCCCAAGCTAGCTAAGCCTATGATAGCTCTGTTGGAAAAGAATGCTAAGTATGTATGGTCGGATAAATGCCAGGCAAACTTTGATGAGCTAAAGAAGAGGTTGACTACAACTCCAGTATTAATTTTGCCCGATTTAAGCAAGAACTTCTCTATATATTGTGATGCATCCCGTTTGGGCCTTGGATGTGTGCTTATGCAAGAGGGAAGAGTAGTGGCATATGCATCTAGACAATTGAGGAAGCATGAGTTGAATTACCCTACTCATGACTTGGAATTGGCAGCTGTGGTTCATGCTTTGAAGATCTAGAGACATTATCTAATTGGACATAAGAGTGATATCTATACCGATCATAAGAGTTTGAAGTATATCTTTACCCAATCAGATCTGAATCTGAGACAACGTCGTTGGTTGGAATTGATCAAAGACTATGACTTGGAGGTGCATTATCACCCGGGAAAAGCAAATGTTGTAGCTGATGCACTTAGCAGGAAGAGCTATGCTAATGGACTTGGGACGACAATTGTGTCGGTAGAGTTGTGTGCTGAAATGGAGCATCTCAACTTGAGTTTTGTCACTAATGCAATGGAATTGGTGATAGAGCCTACTTTGGAGCAAGAGATACGCAAAGGTCAATTGGAGGATGAAAAACTTAAGGAGATAACAGAGAATGTAGTGCTTGGAAAGGCACCCGAATTCAGAATGGATGAGAATGGCACCCTTTGGTTCAGAAAAAGGATATGTGTACCTGAAGTGAAGGCTATCCGTGATGCAATTCTGTAAGAGGCCCATGAGTCTGCTTATTCTATACATCCCAGAAGTACCAAGATGTATTTGGATCTCAAGGAGAAGTATTGGTGGTATGGTTTGAAGAGAGATGTGGCAGAGTATGTGGCTTTGTGTGACACTTGTCAAAGAGTGAAAGCTGAGCATCAAAGACCTGTAGGGTTACTACAACCAATGAAGATTCCTGAATGGAAATGGGAAGAAGTTGGTATGGATTTTATCGTAGGATTGCCCCGCACTCAAAGAGGTTATGATTCAATATGGGTAATAGTGGATCGACTCACCAAGGTTGCTCACTTTTTACCAGTCAAGACTACCTATACGGGTGCAAGACTAGCAGAGTTGTACATGGAAAGAATAGTGTGCTTACATGGTGTTCCCAAGAAAATTATGTCGGATAGAGGCACTCAGTTTACATCGCAATTCTGGCATAAAGTACATAGGTCTTTGGGGACAAAGTTGAATTTTAGTTCTGCTTACCACCCGCAAACTGATGGACAGACTGAAAGGATCAACCAGATTTTGGAAGATATGTTGAGAGCTTGTGCACTTCAGTATGGTGATAGTTGGGATAAGAGTCTGACATACGCAGAGTTCTCATATAACAACAGTTATCAGAAGAGTCTCAAGATGGCACCTTTCGAGGCGTTGTATGGACGTAAATGTAGAACGCCTTTGTTCTGGAATCAGACTGGTGAAACTCAAGTGTTTGGACCTGATGTCCTTAGAGACGTGGAAGAACAAGTGAGAATGATTAGAGACAATTTGAGAGTGGCTTAGTCCCGACAGAAGAGTTATGCTGATACTCGCAGAAGAGAGCTGACTTTTGAAGTTGGTGATTATGTGTACTTGAAGGTATCACCAATGAGAAGTGTGAAAAGATTCAATATGAAGGGAAAGTTAGCACCAAGGTATATAGGACCTTTTAAGATCCTAGAGAGACGTGGAGAAGTAGCTTATCAGTTGGAACTACCTGAGAGTTTGTCAGGTGTGCACAACGTGTTCCATGTTTCCCAATTGAAAAAGTGTTTGAGGGTACCAGAAGAGCAGATTCCTTTGGAAGAACTTGTTGTTAAGGAAGATCTTACTTATGAAGAGTATCCGATAAAAATCTTGGAAACTGCCGAAAGAGTTACAAGAAGCCGAACTATAGAGATGTGCAAGGTGAAGTGGAATCGATATACAGAGGATGAAGCTACTTGGGAAAGAGAAGAGGGTCTGAGAAAGTCTTACCCACAACTGTTTGAGTAAGCAATCATCTGAATCTCGAGGACGAGATTAATCTTAAGGGGGGTAGAATTGTAACACCCAAAATTTGCCTCTTTTGGAAAATAGGTTTAAAATGGTTTAATTCTGTATTTTGTGCTCATGAAATGTAGAAATAAATAAATTTCTCATGAATTTAAAATTTATCATAAAATAGTAACATGTATGTGCATTCATGTCGCTGCATATTATTTTGTGAATGTTTGGTATTGATCAAAAAGTTCAAAGACAATTGAAATTTGAATTTAAAATGCTTTTGGAAAATTCGTTTGGAAAAAGAAAAAGGAAATTTCTTTCCTTCCTCCCCTCCTCTGTTTTTAGCCCGAGCAGCCGCGCTAGCCCGGCTCGGCCTCCCCCTAGCGCCCCACGCCGGCCCAGCCCTGCACCGGCCCAGCTCTGCGCCAGCCCAACCGCAGCCGCGCTGCTCGCCTCAGCAACTGCCATGCCCAGCCGCTGACCGCCCGGGCCCGCACGTCAGTGCCACCCCCTTCCTCCCGCAACGGCAGCTCCCGGTCAAGCCGCAGCGCAACCGCACCCGCTCCACGCACGTCGTGGCAGCGCCCCCTCCCCGTGCCTCGGCCTCTTTTTAAGCGAAGCCGAGTCCCCGCTCGTCCCTCTCTCGCTCTCCACTCCAGTTTTGCACACGCGCATGCATCGGAGGCCGCAACCGTCGCACGGAGAAGCCCTGCCATCCACCGAGCTTGGAACCGCCGTGACCCACCTTCCCCGAGCCATCTCCAACCCCGATTTTCCCCGCTGTGAGACCCCCATGCTTCCCTCTACCTCCCCATGCCGTTTAATTTGAGTTTGGTGGCTTCTAGCGCCATAGCTGCGAGCGCCGATAGCTCTTGGCCGCCGGCCATGGCGACCGCCGCCTCGGCCTTCCCCTCTGGCCGCCTTCTCGGCCTGGACGTGTTCGCGAGAACCCCCTCCATCTCCCGGTGCTCTCGGTTCATCGAACCGTGGGCCGTGGCCCCCATACCATGCTCGCCGGAGCACTCCACGCCGCCGGCCATGGAGAGCCGCCGCGGCTGCACTGTTCCCCACCGGCCACCCTTCTTCTCCCCTCCCTGATTTAATCCTAGCCGTCCATCGCGTGATCAAAGGCCCTGGTTGGACGATATCCCTCGCGGGTGAATATGCTAAAGAGCCCCTCTGTTTTCATGTAATAAAACCCGCCGTCCTTAGCGCATTTCCCCGTGTACGCTTTCTCGTTTTGAAAGCGTAAAGTTAACTGTTTTAGTTCAAAGTACGTTTTCGGTATTTACAGAAATGTCATTTGAACTGTTTTGCTTATAAAATCGTCGTTTTAGCTCCGAATTGAACCGTTCAAATTGTGTTAGCTTTGTAATTTCATTATCTACATGTTAGTACCACTGTTAATCAAGTTTGCAACTTTTAAATTTTATGGTTAGATTTAATTAAATATATTGCTATAGGAAATCCCGTTTAAATCATAACTTTCGCATTTTAGCTCTGTTTTTCGTGAACTTCGCGTTGACGTGATCGTAGCGAGACGTAGATTATTTTCATAAATATTTTATCTTGTTTTCTATACTGTTGGTGTACTATTCTAATTATAGGAATGTTTGCTTTGCATGAATGCCTTTGGAATGTTGTATGTTGCCGTGTTGGTCGCGTTCAGACGGTGAGGAGAACGTTGGAGACCAAGAATTCTTCGACGACCAGTACGACTAGCAAGAGTTTGTGAACCAAGGCAAGTATAGCATGGGCCTACCTTGATGTCCTTTTCACTTTAATCATTTACTCATTTGCATGTGTCTAATTTTGATACCCGTAAGGACATCCTAGTGATTGATTATCCTGTTCCTTGTCTCCTATGGGTTATTTGCATATGGGTAGATTGCTAGTGCTCTAACTGAACATGATCTATACGATGGTGAATGATTCTATGGAACTAAAAGTATAACATGATTTATAACAACTGTTCCATTGGGCGAAGGTGCAAATGACTTTTGATCATGTTGCATCCGGCCCTCCATAAGGACTTATCTATCGGCAAAAGCTAGGACTGACAGTGCAACCGAGAGTCATATGGCTCTGACTTTAGCTCAGTAACAGGACCTTTTCTAGCTAGTTAGAGGTTACCTTTATGGCGCAAAAGGGGCTTGCCACATTGGGTATAGGACTGCCTGTGTTCCTATGTGTATAGCCACGATGGATATGTGCCATAGGAAAGGGGGGGTTCCTACATCTGCCTGCCGAGGAAACCTAGCGGCCCTAACTTGTTAGAGAAACCTATGAAATGACTTCATAGTGTACCCTGCCCGCTCACCTTGGCAGTGACATGGGAGTAATTAACCCAGGCATATGGGAATCACGACTCGCGGTGAATGTGCACCATCTCTACAGAGGGTAACAAACTGTTATAACAGCCGTGCTCACGGTCACGAGTGGCCCGGAAAACTCACAGAATAACTGGTTACTTGTTGATGATCATTTAAGTTGTTCTATGATGATATATGATACACTTGACCCTGATATTTGTTCATATGGGATTAAATGGGAGCTTATTTATAATTTGATAATACCTGAGAATAAAAGCTTGACTTACTAAAAATGCTAACTGCAGTAAAACAGTGTCAACCTTTTTGAGCTTCATAACCCCATGTTAACTTGTTAAGTACGGGATGTACTTACGCTTGTTTATTTTCTTTATTTGGATAAAAATCCCGAATGGGTAACGGATGACAACGGGTATGAGAAATTCCCTGAGGATTTTTAGGCTTGTGGTCAACCAGTTGACCTTCCCTGTGATGAAGCCCCACGAGAGAGTCATCTTTTTATATTCCGCTGTATGATGTAAGACTATGTTATATTATGAATCTGATGTAAGAGACACCGTGATGATACTTTATGTAATTTGTCAGCTTGTGTGTGTGATTGATCCCTGGGCACACATGAGTTTCGTGCATTCAATTTTATCCTTAAAATTGGGTGTGACAAATTGGTATCAGAGCCATGTTGACTGTAGGACGTAAGCCTAGTTAGAAAACAGTCGTTTTAGCATCTTTGCTCATCTGGTTTCTTGGTTACTGTCTTACTCTTGTTATTTTATTAAAACATTTATGCTTTTCATACCTTAATCTATTATATAAAATTGATGATTCTAATTCTATCTCACTTTAAATCTATAGATGTCTCATAACCCGAAGACTGCCCGACTCAGCACTGCTGGCTACCGTGCCCTGTTCACCCCACGAGCTCCACAGGCAGAGAAGGAGATTGTGATTATCTCCGACGAGGAGGAGATGGCTACCCCGACACCTGCACCTGCTCCTACTCCAGCTGTGTGTGTGATTGATCCCTGGGCACATACGAGTTTCATGTGTTCAATTTTATCCTTAAAATTGGGTGTGACAAAGAGTTTGACTACTCCCTCCGTCCTAGAAAAAGTGATGTTCTAGATTTTTTTAGACAGATTAGTGGAGAAGAGAAATGTCCCTAATACCCTTAGTATATTACACATGATTCCCTTTAAAAGAAGTGATGTCGCGTGGTGTACTTCCTAATTAAGATGCGCCACATGCAAGCATGCATAGATCCGAGGCAGGCAACAAACAGTAGCGCGTCTCAATTGGTAACTTGGTGCCAGAGGGCCAACAGTGTGTCTAAACCTCGTAACATCATTTTTTCTAGGATAAATTTTAAATCACAGAACATCACTTTTTCTGAGACGGAGGGAGTATAATTTTAGAAATTATATTTAAATTACTTTTTCAAAGACATCTAAAACTCAAACTTTTTTAAGATCTTTATAAAACATAATTTGAAATATATTATTTTTTTTAAAAAAATAGCAAAACCTATCCGTGGCTTTATCGAATTTTCTAAATTCATTTTCCACACAAGTAAATTTATGCAAGGGTATGAAATGCAACAAATAAGTTATATTAATTTGTAAAAAAATTATAAAATTATTTTATTTCGCCCACTAGACTGACAACAAAATAACTAAAGCTTGGAAAATTTTAGAAAATATATTAAATTATTTATTTATTTAGTGTTTTCTAGTCACATCCCAAAATGAAAATTTTGGGGTGTGACACGTGGTCCGTTTGGCGTGGATGCTATGTGATTTTCCACGTTAAGCTTTTGAGATTTTAGCCGCGTTCGAGCCCATAATTATTTTGGCCGTGTTCGAGCCATGTTGTTATTTGTGATGATTAGGTATCATCATGTTTGGATGATTTGGTATCATCTGGGATTTATGTTTCTAACCCCTGAGAAGCCGTGGTAGAATTATATGAAAATCTAGGATAGCACCCAAGCGGGTACGAGGTCTCGTTAGGCCTGTCTAAGCCATGACGATGGTGTCGGACCGTGTCTATCTTGCGGGGAAATTTATACACCTCTACAGAGTTTTACTAAATCTATTCGAATAGCCACATCCTTGGAATGGACAAATGCTAGGATGAGATACTATGATTAGATTTCTAGAACTATGGTAATCTGGTAAGATATATTTTACTAATTTGGTAATTATAATGAACAACGAAAACATGTAAGAATGGTAATATTCTGCCAGGGTCCAACCTATAATTATAACTACTTCACCCTACCACTTTTACCTCAACCACCATAACCACCTCCACATACAGCCTGTCCCTTCCACCTTCCTCCACCGAAAGTCGCTTGCTGAGTACTTTATGTACTCAACCCCCTCCATTCTATGTTTTTAGGAGTGAAACTATAGGAGTATCTACCTGGTTGGAACTTCTGGAGCTACGCAATGATAGGATACTCAGAGTATACTTGAAGACGGAGCTATACGAGAGAGCCATGCTAGGACTACGACGATTGGAATATATGAGTACGCTTTAGGAATAAGTCTAGGGTTCGGTCCGCACTTCAAGTTGCCTGTAGGAATGGAGACACGTTGATATAGGACCGCTGTCTTAGAACTCTGATATACGATAGAAGGCCAAGTGGCCCAAGCTATGTAAACCCAAACCTTGTAACAAGGTTTTCCCATTAGCAATAAAAGTATGATTTTTGATATCAATCTTGTTCAAATTATGTGTATCAGCTACTGATCCAAGGACTGATACATGATGCACAGAGGACCCTAAGTTAGGGGCCCGACATAATTGCATATATATTAAGGTCAACAGGAGCAAGTTTATTATCCTAGTACTTTATGTGGATGATATTCTATTAGCAAGCAGTGATAAGAACATGCTGCAAGAAACTAAGGGGTTCCTCTCATCTAACTTTGATATGAAGGATCTCGGTGAAGCCTCTTGCGTTCTGGGCATTGAGATGCACCGAGATAGGTCCAAAGGTGTGTTAGATTTATCTCAAACTGTGTACATTAAGAAAGTACTTGAGAGATATAACATGAGTAAATGTTCACCTACGGCTGCACCTGTTGTGAAGGGCGATAAGTTTGGTGACTATCAATGTCCCAAAACTAAGATACAATCTGATCAGATGAAGTTTATTCCTTATGCTTCTGCTATCGGAAGCATTATGTATGCACAAGTATGCACGCGCCCTGACTTAGCCTATATAACCGGGATGCTTGGCATATTTCAGTCAAATCCTGGAATGGACCACTGGAAGGCTGTTAAGAAAGTTTTACGTTATCCGCAAGGGACTAAGCATTACATGCTCACGTATAAGAAGTTTGACAGCCTTGAAGTTATTGGCTATGTAGACGCTGATCACGCTGGTTGTGTTGACGGTAGAAGGTCGACATCAGGATACATCTTCACACTAGCGGGAGGAGCCATTTCATGGAAAAGCTGTAAGGAGTCCATAGCAACAGGATCAACCATGCATGTAGAATTTTTGGCATGTTATGAAGCTGTTGGGCAAGCCGTATGGTTAAAGAATTTTATTCTCGGACTTAGAGTGGTTGACAGGATTTCGAAACCAATTACGATACACTACGAGAATAAGGCTGCATTATTTCTTTTGAGTAACAACAAGTCAAGTGGTGCTGCTAAACATATTAACATTAAGTATTTTATTGTGAAAGATAGAACCTAGGATCAAACTGTCGATATGGTACACATTAGTACGACAATGATGTTAGCGGATCCCCAAACAAAAGGCTTACCACCCAAAATTTTTAATGAACATGTTGCCGGCATGGATTTAATGAAAAGCCTCTAATGATCCTGGATGAGGGCCATAACACAACCAACTCCCATTATACTTAAGTTTCATCCTATCGAGGTAGTTTGGTGTACTGTCGATACTTGTGTTGCAGTGACATTTTTCCTAACTGCTGTATCTCATTATTTCGGTACATTATTCTACTGAATGTGGACTTATGATGATGCCATTTAATCAAAGGGGAGAATGTTGGAATTAAGTGATCTTTGGCTCATGTCGTTACGAAGGGGTACGCGGTCAAGGACCGTTTCCCCTGGCCGAGTTAGTCGGGGGCTCGGGGGAAACCCCACACGCACGACGAACGGTAGCGCCCAAACCAACCAATGGTTGCGGCCCCGAGTCTAGCAGCGCCATATTAAAAGGGGTGGCCCGGCTTCTCTTTTGGCCAACGCACAACTGAGAAACAGTCCACCCTGATACTTTCCAATCCTAAAAGGGCGCTGGATCGACCCGAAGGCCGCCACTGGCGTCCTAAAGGTCGATGCTACACCACCAAATAGCATCGTCCTCATCCTCACATCCCTACTCCACCGATGGCAGAACCCCAAGGTTTGTGTTTCATGATCATGATGTGATCTTTTGACTAGGCTAGATCATCATTTGTGTTGATCTCGATCTAATACCATCTACTGTTAAGCTGACAGTGGTGGAGCACTATACTCGGTGCTATGCTGATAACTTATCTGAATAGGTTAGATTTGGATGAACCATGCTTTTCTTTCCTGGATTGCATGCCCTGTTCAATGTTTATCGCAGATTCACAGTAGCTGTGTAATATTCCTATAGATGGATGAACCATGCTTTGTATCTTGTGTTATTGTACCCCTTCAGTTCGATGTCGCTTTTCTTTGGTACATCAAGCACATACGTGGTTTTTTTTATTTAGTTATTAATTTTGGAGATGAGCTGGGTTTTGTCTGTGGTGATAAGCTGGCATCCTACGTGGATTCAGACCTGAAAGAATCAAGATGCCCAAGAGGGATGTGAATTGGGTTAATTCTAAGGCCTTGTTTGGTTGGGCTTTTGGCTTTGGCTTTTGGCCCCAAAAGCCAAAAGCCCAACCAAAGGGGCTGCTTTTGGAGGGTGCTTTTTCAGAAGCAGCTGCTTTTCCGTAGTTCATTTTTGAAAGCTGGTTTGACCCTGCTTTTAGCTTTTGGCTTTCTGCTTTTCGAAATTGGTGGAATAAAAAGCTCTTCCATAGTTGTTTCAAGAGAGATAAAGATAAAATGTATATTTTATACTTGTTTAACCAAACAGCTTTCAGCTTTTCTACAGCTCACAGCCCACAGCAGCTTTTCCACAGCTCACAGCCCACAGCAGCTTTTTCCCACAGCCACAGCTTAACCAAACAGGGCCTAAATTCTTTGCAATAATTAAACCCTACACTTAGTCCACTTCAATCCTGTGCCTAGAATGTGATTCTATTGTTCTACCGCATAAAAGTTTTGCACCCTAAATTTTAATCATACTCTAGCATGGCAATTCTAGGAATGTAAAGACATAAAATGAATTGCTCAAATGTAAATGCTTAAAGTAAAGAGAGGGAAAGGAACGCGGCGATGTTTTGCCGAGGTATCGGAGAGTCGCTACTCCCCACTAGTCCTTGTTGGAGCACCGCGCAAGGGTGTAGCTCCCCCTTGATCCGCGCAAGGATCAAGTGCTCTCTACGGGCTGATTCTTCAACACTCCGTCATGGTGAATCGCCCACAACCTCTCACAACTTGAGTTGGGTCATCCACAAGCTCCGTCGGATGATCACCAAACTCTCAATCACCACCGAGCCGTCTAGGTGATGCCGATCACCAAGAGTAACAAGCACAAACTCTCACTTGACCACGACAAGCCTAATGAGAAGGGTGGATACACACTTGCTACTCTCCTTACACTAATGAGGACCTTAATCTTAGATTCTCAAATCTCAATCACCTCACTAGGCTCTTGCTCTCCCTTGCACTCTCAAGGTGTTTCTTAGCGGAACAAATGGGCACGAGACCTCCCTTGGATGAGTGGAGTTAGTATTTATACCCTCTTATTCAAAACATAACGTTTGGAGGCTGAGTCATCACTCTACGGGGTGACCGAACACTCCGGTCAGGGTGACCGAGCACTTCGGTCAGTTATCCCCGCCACTGTGTCAGAAAGAGCCGTTATGCTCTGATCGGACTCTGACCAGCGTCCGGTCAAGAAAAAATGCTCTCTAGAACCTTACTGATGTTGACCGGACGATAGCACCCAGAGTCCGGTCACTTCACTGTTCAGCGTCCGGTCAGTTACAGGATCCTGACCAGCGTCAGGTTAGCACTGACCTGACGTGTCCGATCAAGAAATCCCCTCTCCGAAACCTCTCTGGAGTTGACCAGATGCAGGCACCCAGCGTCCGGTCACTTTTCACTCAGCGTCTGGTCTCAACCAGACGACTTCAGTTGATCAAATGAACTGACCGGACTCACCCTCCAGCGCCCGATCACAACCAGACCAGCGTCCGATCAGTCATTTGACTCTCCATTCACTTCCAACTCAAAATCCTATGTAAATGAAGTTTATTCCAATTGATCTTAGGGCTACTCCTGAGCTACCTAGTGCTAGATTTGATCAGTGTGCACCACACCTAACCCACTAGACTCACCTAGGTTAAACTACTAGTCCATACCCCCGTTAATAGTACGGCCAAAGGAAAAACAAAGTCCTAAACTATTCTAAGTGTCTCTTCAATATCAAACGACACTTAGAACTAGTTCGTCCTTAACCTTGTCGTCCATCCTTTGAAAACCGAAACGATTTCCATCGTCAGGGGAATGACCACCATGATTGCCCAATCAATTGACATTACCATGACCTAACTTAAATTGCCTCTCCAAAACACACGTTAGTTATAGTAATCTCGTATTGTCATTAATCACCAAAACCCAATTAGGGGCCTAGATGCTTTCAAGACCGATGTTTGAATGTTCATGATTGTGGTCAACAAAGAAAAATGTGTTGTGGTTTGGTTGCTTATAAACAAACGCATCGTAGCTAATTTGTGTAATGAGATGGAGATAAGCCTTTGTGTTTTCTTAATGCTGGAACCTGAGAAGGCTTATTGCCTCAACTGGTAAAAGAAAGTGATCGCGTTACAAGATGGCGATGGTGATTCGATCTAAAGCTTGGCAAAACGATGAGAACTTCAATCCTAGATGAACCTTTCTGAGGTACCGATCGGCTCCTTATTTGAAATTCAAATTCTGACGATGCATGCAGGATTAGATTGCCAGCGTATTTCACCGTGACTGCTCTCGTTGGCTCGGGCTAATTTTCTTTTACTATATATGTTAGCGTACATACTACATGTTATTATGATCTATAAATAAAAACAAGAAAAAATTGTTTAATGCCCCATTTGGTAACACTCCGGGAGTAGCTTGACAACTCCATCTAACAAACAGGGTAGGGAGTGTTTGCTCCACTCTGCTCCTTCCAATTTGTGTATCGAGCTGAGTAGAAAACCTCCGCAGGAACTAAAAAAAATGGCTTCGCCAGACTCCTTCATCAGGGCGCGTGGACCCACCCCAGATCGCCCCTCATTTGTGTGGGCGAGGCACGACGGACAAAGGTGCTGGGCGGGCGTGGGCTTTGTTGGGCTCCTTCATCAGGGTATGTGGGCCCACCTCGAATCGCCCTCATCCGTGCGGGCGAGGCACGACGGACAAAGGTGGATGTGGCGCTGCAGTCGGGCAGAGTTGTCAGGGGCAAAGTCATGGTGTCAGGGCAAAGTCACGGGGGTGAACCAAAGCGGAGTAGCTGGGTCAGGGCGGGTGTGGAGTCAAAGTCACTGACGGGAAGGTAGATACGGTGACGGGATAAGCAGGAAGCTAGGTGAAGAAGGAAGAGAAAGAGGATGGTGCGTGGGCCCAACGTGTCAGAGTTCTCAACCCTCATCTATATGTCTCCGAACCAAACAAAAAAACTAGGAGGATTCCATCTCTCGGGCCAACCATGAGATAAGATGAACCCAACCCTTGCCGGTTCAGTTTCAAAAAGATGAACCCAACCTAAAAAACCAGGATGGAACCAACCCATCCCATTTCGTACTTAGACGACACGTGCTAAGTGTATTTTGCGCAGCAACAACAGCCCTCTGTTTACTGCCACGTTTGTTGTGCATTCGGCAGCTATGACCTACACACTATTAAAAAAAATTCAAAGTTTCGTACTTACTATCGAAAAACATCTGGATCCTACCTGTCCAT
Organism: Miscanthus floridulus; assembly: GCF_019320115.1. NCBI lineage: Eukaryota > Viridiplantae > Streptophyta > Magnoliopsida > Poales > Poaceae > Miscanthus > Miscanthus floridulus. The sequence goes on along the minus strand of NC_089592.1, from coordinate 5,187,742 downwards.
GGAGTCAAAATTCTTAACGTCCACCCTCCAAAAAAAATTCTTAACGTCCATCTTGCCTTTGGCTCACTATGGGAAGGAAAATCCCACTATTTCCTCCAATGCAAGACGGGTACACTCAACTGCATATCAAAATTTGACATAGGGGGGGGGGGGGGGGGGGGGGGTACAATCTCAACTCACGATGGTCGCATACAAAATATAGTCAAGATAAGTCGTACCTGTTGAGAAATCGTTCTGCCGATTAGCACACACAACACACACAGAGCACAACAAAGATACCAGAATTAAGGGGAATGGGAACTCACTCTCTATTTTTCTTGTGTATTGTATAGTGTACATCTAATAATTACACACGCCAGGGCCTCTCCCCATTATTGACAAGGAGGCTGCCGGATAGAATTTTTTTTATTTTTAACACTTTTTTAAACTAATTTTAAATCTAACACTGTTTATTTTTTAAAAAAAAACTAACACTTTTGGCCGCGCCTATTGCCATGGCGTGGCGAAACGCCTGTGCCGCGCCATGCATGGTGGCACGGCGAGAGGGGTGACGTGACGACGACCAAGGCGCTGACCGGTGACATTATAGGGTCTGCCGCGCCACCGATCTTGGCGTGGCACTGACGCGCCATAGCCCACGACGCGGCAGGCTCAGCTAAATATCGCCCGCGAGCCACCACCCTCCCTCTGTCTGCCTGCCCACCGCCGCCCCTGCCCGCCTAGCCACCTGCCCACATCGCCGCCGCACGCCGCACGCCGCGCCTGTCGCCGGCCGCCACACTGCACGCCGTTCGCCGCACCGCACGCCACTCCCGTCGCGCCCGCACGCGTCCGCCGCGCCGGCCGCGCCACGAACGCCGGCGCGTCACAGCCGCTGGACGCCCGCCGTGCTCGCACGCCACCACCACGACGACGCCCGCACGACGACGATGACGACGACGACGCACCCCGGCATCGAGTAAGATTGATTAAAGTCCTAATTAAGTGCTAATTTTGGTTTAGGCATTCCTGTAATTAGGTTAATTAAGATCTTGTCTAAGTATAAGTTCTAACAATTGGTATCCGAGAAGCCGCTTAGCCTAATTCTTGAACCCTTAGACCTAATTAGTGTTTGGTTAAGATCTAAATAGCCTCGGATTTGTCCGATTCAAAGTTCTTTAAGCCAAATCAGAATATAGGGTTTCGCTTAAGCACCGAGAAGGAGGGGAGTCGAATCAACTTCAACACTAAGCCCCAGTTTTTGCCCAAATCCGAACCCTAGGAATGCAAATTACCCAAATCCAGTAACAATTCCCAACCCTAAGATCAGTAAGACGCTTTCACTTACCTTAAGAACTAAGATGGCGCCGTCGGGCTCCTTCACGAGTTCGCCGGTGGCCACAAAAGAGAGCCATGCCGCCGCCCTGCTATGTGCGCGTGTGGTCTCCACGCCACGGATGCCCGTCGCGCCACGGACGCCCGCAGGCATAGAAGACGAGGGCAACAGGTCCATACATAGAAGTTGCTTATTTTCCAAGCAACAGGCCCGATAGATTTTTTTTTATTTTTAACACTTTTTGTAAACTAATTTTAAATCTAACACTGTTTATTTTTAAAAACAAAACTAACACTTTTGGCCGCGCCTATTGCCATGGCGCGGCGAAACGCCTGTGCCGCGCCATGCATGGTGGCGCGGCGAGAGGGGTGACGCGGCGACGACTAGTGCGCTGACCGGTGACGTGGTAGGGTATGTCGCGCCACCGATCTTGCCGTGGCACTGACGCGCCATAGCCCATGGCGTGGCTGGCCCAGCTAAATATCGCCCGCGAGCCACCACCCTCCCTCTGTCAGCCTGCCCGCCGCCGCCCCTGCTCGCTTGGCCACCTGCCCACCTCGCCGCCGCCCGCCGCGCCGCACGCCACTCCCGCCGCGCCGGCCGCGCCACGAATGTCGGCGCGTCACGGTCGCCATACGCCCGCCTTGGTCGCACGCCACCACGACGACACCCGCACGACCACGACGACGACGCGCCCCGGCAGCGAGTAAGATTGATTAAAGTCCTAATTAAGTGCTAATTTCGGTTTAGGCATTCCTGTAGTTAGGTTAATTAAGATCTTGTCTAAGTATAAGTTCTAACAATTGGTATCTGAGGAGCTGCTTAGCCTAATTCTTTAACCCTTAGACCTAATTAGTGTTTGGTTAAGATCTAAATAGCCTCAGATTTGTCCGATTCAAAGTTCTTTAAGCCAAATCATAATATAGGGTTTCGCTTAAGCACCGAGAAGGAGGGGAGTCGAATCAACTTCAACACTAAGCCCCAATTTTTGCCCAAACCCGAACCCTAAGATCAGTAAGACGCTTTTCACTTACCTTAAGAACTAAGATGGCGTCGTCGGGCTCCTTCACGAGTTCGCCGGTGGCCACAAAAGAGAGCCATGTCGCCGCCCTGCTATGTGCGCATGTGGTCTCCGCGCCACGGACGCCCGTAGCGCCACGGACGCCCACAAGCATAGAAGACGAGGGCAGCAGGTCCATACATAGAAGTTGCTTATTTTCCTAGTGAATTTGTTTAATATGTCTGTTAAGGTTACTTTGAATATATACATGTGCTTTCATATTGTGTTCGTATTGCATAACAAGTAGTTCAAATTTTGCAATGCTACATAATGTAAATTTGAATATTGTTAACTTGAATACTCTAACCCTTTGTTTATCAATTTGTAACAGGATGGCCCCTCCCACGCAGCACTAGTTGTACCCCCTTCTTGAGGTGGAGTACGACGAGCCACACCGAGCACACTTCTTGACTGACACCGACGTAGAGGTGCCCTTGCCTCCTTTGAGGCCCCGCACGCACACCAGGGCACACCAGTGGGACGAGCGTTACGTGTCATACATATGGCGTGCCGGCTTCCTCGAGCTTGTTCGTATTGTCAACTACGGTCTTCCGCCCCTTGACCCAGCACTACTTACTACGGTTGTAGATAGGTGCGAGTGCCTTCAATGTACGTAAACATTCTTATAACAAATTTGAGGTAACTAACAGTTGTTCTATTCTTATAACAGGTGGAGTCCTGAGACCCACACGTTCCACCTACCTTGCGGCGAGATGACCTTGACCATGCAGGACGTGAAGGCTATCTTTGGCCTTTGGTTGGGGGGACTAACAGTGACAGGTATAGTTGATAACAATCACTAGAGGGAGCTGGTGGCTCAGTTCACTGGCTTTCTTCCACCGGACGACGAGGTTTCCAAGAAAAATAAGTGAGCAATTCAAGCCTATTTAATACTTGCATTGCTTTCCTGCAGCCATCGGGTCTCATTTTCTTTGGTGAATTTCAGGAAAAGTTTTGGTGTTTCGTCTTCGTGGATCACAGAGCGCTTTGATTACTTGGACCCACAGGCTGACGAGGCTCAAATCGATAGGTTTGCTAGAGTGTGGCTCTGGCACTTCCTTGGTGCTTTCCTATTCCTAGATGCCTCGGGCAACACCATCAGCTGAATCTTCCTTGACATACTACGCCAGCCGTGGGATAACATAGCGGCGTACAGCTAGGGCAGCGCAGTTCTGGCATGGACGTATCGACAGCTATGCGTTGCCTGCCTGAAGGGTCAAGATGGCGACTAGAGGGGGGGTGAATAGTCTTTTCTAAAACTTAATCGCGTCGGCTAACCGATACAAATGCGGAATTAAAACTATCGGTCTAGCCAAGACTATACCCCACTATATATGTTCACTAGCACCTTGCAAAGATAACAATTATGCAACAAAGGTGCCGGGCTAGATAGAGCTCTCCTAACCAATTCTAGAAGCAAGGTCACACAAACCTATGCCACTAGTACTTTAAGCAACAAGGGAGCTCCTACACTTGCTAGTAAGCAAAAGCACAAAGCTAACTAAGCTCACTAGCAATGCTCAATAACAAGGCGACCAATGCCTAATTAGAGAGCGCAAATACTTAGCTACACAAACTAAGCAATGTGACTAACAAGGTTACTAAAACCAAATTAGCCACTCAATGGAGCTACTTCTATGCTACACAAGCAAGAAGATAATTAGCAAGCTACACAAGCTATCTAATTACAAGAGCAACTAAACAAGCTTAATATGTATAAAAGTAATTGCAAGCTTGTGTAACGGGGATGCAAACCAATGGGAAGAACAAGGTTGACACGATGATTTTTCTCCCGAGGTTCACGTGTTTGCCAACACGCTAGTCCCCGTTGTGTCGACCGCTCACTTGGTGGTTCGGCGGCTAATTAGCATCACCCGCTAAGCCCGCACGTCGGGCGCCGCAAGAACCTACCCCTTGAGTGAGGGTAGCTCAATGACACGCTTTACTAGAGTTGCTCTTCGCGGCTCCCGCGGGGCGAGCACAATGCCCCTCACAAGCACTTCTCCGGAGCGCCGCACAAGCTTCTTGCGCGCTTCGACGGAGACCACCACCAAGACGTCTAGGAGGTGGCAACCTCCAAGAGTAACAAGCACCACCGGCTTGCAACTCGATCACCTAGTGCCACTCGATGCAACCTCACGATGCAATCGCACTAGAATCGCTCACTCACACAATCGAATGATCACTATCAAGTATATGTGTGATGGAGGGCTCCTAAGCACTCACAAGCATGGACACTAAGTCCCTTGAGGTGCTCCACACCAGCCATGGCCGAAGGCCACTTCTATTTATAGCCCCAAGGGCTAAACTAGCCGTTACCCCTTCACTGGGCAACGGTCGGGCCGACCGGACGCTCTGGTCGTGTTGACCGGACGCTGGACCTCAGCGTCCGGTCGCCCACAGACGGACACGTGTCCTGACTCCAACGGTCACTAGACTTGACCGGACGCAGTAGCTTCAACTGACCGGACGCTGAACCCCCAGCGTCTGGTCGTTTCCAGTAAGCTCCCGAGCATGACCGGACGCGTCCGGTCGAACGCGATCGGACGCAGCCAGCGTCCGGTCACTCTCTAGCTACTGCTACACTCCACGTCAGCGCGACTGGACGCAGCCTGCCAGCGTCCGATGCATTCAGATCCAGCGTCCGGTCAGTTGACCGACGCCAGCATCTTCTCCATTCTCTTCACCCTTGCTCAAGTGTGCTAACCACAAGAACTTGCATCCGGCGCAATAGAAAATAGACATTTCATTTTCCCAACAGACGGACATGTGTCCCATCTCACCCCTACAAACACCACCTCCTTTATAAATGTGCCAACACCATCAAGTGTACACCACCATGTGTATGTGTGTTAGCATTTTCACAATCATTTCCCAAAGGATGTTAGCCACTCAACTTGCCACGCCACTCGATCCTAGCGACAATGCAAAGTTAGATCACTCGAGTGGCACTAGATGACCGATATGCAAACAAGTTTGCCCCTCTTGATAGTACGGCCATCTATCCTAAACCCGGTTATAAACTTCTCTACACACCTATGACCGGTGAAATGAAATGCCCTAGGTTATACCTTTGCCTTGCGCATTCCATTCCATCTCCTTCAATGTTGATGCAACACATGCACCAACACGATCAACAATGATATGATCCACTTCATATCATCACATGATCATATTGGTTCATCGATTGTGACTCTACTTGCTCTTCACCGTTGCCATCGTCCATCGGCGCCAAGTCTTGCTCAAGCTTCACCGCCACGCGGTCCATCACTCCAAAGCCTTCGACTTGCCCTTCACGCTTGCAACCGGTCCATCAAGCCAAGTCTTGTCTTGATCTTCTCCACCTTGATCATATGACTCAATGTCATGTCTCATGTGCAATAAGCTCCTTCATCATCACATGTGTGAGCTTTGCAACATCTCCAAGCCATTTTCACCTCCATGGCATATGTTGCTCACACACATGTACCTGTGGACTAATCACCTGTGTATCTCACATAAACATAATTAGTCCACCTAAGTTGTCACTCAATTATCAAAACCAAACAAGGACCTTTCACTGCCGTCGCACCTCAGGGTATGCGAACCTTGGGTGTTACTTTTACCTACTCCAGGTTTGGTGTTGGGAACGATGGCCCATTGGGAGGCCCCTTGTTATTGGTTTACCGGTAAGTACTTCGGTTCACTATATTCTTTGAGGTAGTTACATATGATGAAATTATTAATGGCTAATTCATTATCGTGTTCAATGTAGCATTGGAACGGGCAGGATACACTCCCTACAGCTCTATATATCTGGACGCAAGAAGAGTTAGTTAGAGGGAATGCGAAACGCAAGTACAGGGAGTACACAGACTGTCTCGACGTCCTGACACAGCACCAGGTTACGCTCTCTTTACTATCATACATGTGTCTTGTTTGATGTACACAATATCACAACCTAACTCAATTATGAAATGTTCAGGTGCATTGGTGTCCTTGGGATGCTCCGGAGCTCTAGTACTATCTGAGTCCTGTCACTAGGGATGAGTCAGACGAGTATCACTGCAACATCCCTCTTATTTTCTTCCACGTGGTCGAAATTCACTTGCCCATCAGGGTTTGCAGGCAGTTTGGAAGAATGACAGGCTACCCACCACCGCTTTACTCCACCAACCAAGAATTGCATGGGTGCGTTATCGATTAATAACAAAGCTACAATTCAGAGATGTGTATGGTACAACTAACAATCTTTTTATTGCAGATATGACCATAGGAAGAGGTATAAGACCAAGGATTGGCGCGTGACACACAACACATATATCCAGCTATGGCAGAATAGGGACCGGCAGCCGATCGACATGGGTCCCCCACATGACCAGCACACCTTCAATGAGTACCTGCGGTGGCTTCACAGGTCTACGAGGACACGTATCAAGCCCTCGTACACTGAGGAGGCAATTGACGAGGACGACGAGGAAGATGTGATCAAAGATGTGTACGATGTTGCCACTGGTACGGCCAAAGGAAAAACAAAGTCCTAAACTACTCTAAGTGTCTCTTCAACACCAAATGACACTTAGAACTAGTTCGTCCTTAACCTTATCGTCCATCCTTTGAAAACCGAAACGATTTCCATCGTCAGGGGCATGACCACCATGATTGCCAATCAATTGCCATTACCATGACCTAACTTAAATTGCCTCTACAAAACACACATTAGTCATAGTAATCTCGTGTTGTCATTAATCACCAAAACCCAACTAGGGGCCTAGATGCTTTCAATCTCCCCCTTTTTGGTGATTGATGACAATACAACCTCGAGTATGTAAAAGAGATGAGTGAGGTTTTCAACATGCTTGGTTCATATAAGCTTTTGACAATAAGAACAAAAGGGTTAGACAAGCTTATATGACCTAAGCCAACATGGTGTACTCAATAGATATGAATTAAGTAAGAGTACATGAAGTAAAGCTCATTTGAATCGGAGTAAAACGCGGAAGCAAAGCAAATGAGCATAATCAAGAGACATGACATATATATAAGTATCAATGTAGAGAGTACACATGTCACAAGTCTCACCATCACAAGTATGTAATGCAATGCATGAAGGTAAACATGAATGCATAATGTATCACACATAAAGAACCAAAAGAAATGAATCATATGCTCCCCCTAGATGTAACGGTCCCCCTAGATCTGACATACTCGCTCCCTCTCCCCCTTTAGCATCAAGTACCAAAACCTAAGGGTCGGACGGTGGGATAGGAGCAGATGAGTCAAGCACTGAGGTGCGGTGAGAAATCTAGAACTGAGCAGTAGCATCCTCTAACCCTGAACTCTGAGCGGTCTGACCCTTTGTCGCTGGAAGTGAAGGTGTAGCGGTCTGGGTCTGCTCAGTAACTGGTGCAGCATGTGACTCTAGAAGTATCACTATAGGAAGTGGAACCACATCTACCGCTGTCGCTGATGATGCAACAGACGAAGGGATCATCTCTGTAGTCCCGGTAACAGGAGCAATTATGGTAGGGACAGGGACTCATAACTCTAGAGGTGCAGGCTACCCTATAAGCTCACTGAAGGTAGCACTGAGACTCATAGAAACTGGGGTGTCCATCACTAGCACCGAGGAACTCTGAGGTGGAGTGAAGTCTATAACTATAGGAGTAAAGTGAGGACCCTAAGCTATCACTGGTGAAGCAAACCACTGGGACACCTGCTCTATAGGTGAAGCAAACTAAGTAGCTGGTGGTCCCTGACTCTAAAGCCCACTGGGCTGTATAGCTAGAGTCACTGAAGTGGTGGTAGGCTGGCCGATCTGAGGTGTAGACTACGGAGGAGGAGCCCCGATAGCAGTAAAGACATGCTGCATGAAGCCAAGTAACTGCTGCTGGATCGTAAGCTGCTGCTGCTATCTCTGGAACTCATCCTATCAAGCCTGAACCTGAGCAAGTGCAGCTACGGTCTCCTATGCCTGGTGTGCCTAGTCCTACCTCATCCGCTCAAGTACAGCTAGAAGAGCTGGGTCTGTCTGTGGTGGTTGTGGTGGAGCGGAGCTAGAGCCACTGGCCTCTCTGTCGTGTGGTCGAGGTGCCATCTATGGAATAGGCTAATAGTCATCATCAGAGCTATCACAAGGGTCACTCTCAATCACATTCGCCTGCTGTGCATCAAGCTCCTCCTCCTCTATAGCAGTAATGCCCCTGATGATCTCATCCTACTGGGCTGCTGTCTCTGGTACCTCTGGGCGATGGATCGGCTGGCGAGGTGTCCTCGCACTACTGTGGCGGAGCATCTAGGTCATGTTATATGGCAGAAACTCAGTAGTAGCACCTGTATACTCTGCCATCATCTCAGGAGACTTCTGTGTAACTACCTTGCGAATAAAGAAGGTGATCCAATGAGCATACAGCAGCTGATGGTGACCTCTAAAGCTCGTTGCTAGTGTATCCTCCATCTCTGAAAGTATCACATCCCAAATATCAAAGACTGACTGAGATACCAAGTGATATACTAGCCACAACTGAATGCGAGTCAAGCCCTCGTGGTAACCCATCCTTGGGAGCAGAGTCCTCCTCATAATAGCATCAAGAAGCCGACCTATAGAACTAAGGTCATGTGGTGTCCTGCTCAACCCCTCGCCAAATGGCTCTGTGAAGCAAGGTCTGACAATATCTATAGGTCGCACAAGTCCACCGTGAGGGCGTCTCGAAGGCTCTGTCTGACCATAGCAAACCTCATGAAGGTGAATAGGTGACTCTAGAATTCTGAGAATCTCTTTGACCCTTGAGCTCTAGAGCCTATAGTCATGGCCTCTGAATGCAAAGTGAATGAATCTGTGCCTCGGGTCAATCCAAAGAGAGGAGTAGAACTCACGGACCCACAAAGGAACAAAGCAACCAGTCTATCCAAGAAGATCTATCAAGCCTAGCAGATATGAGAGGTGTGGATGGATCTGCTCGCTTATAGCTACAACAAGTGACTCTATGGAGCAAACTCTCTGAGATCTGAAGGCAACTCTACTGTTAAGATATGTATTATAAAAATCCTCCTGTAGTACGGTGTAGAAGTGCTCTGACGCACGCTCATCCCGCCTCAGCAGAAACCAGTCCTCAAACTGCACAAAGCGGAGCTACTGCACCTGTCTGGCTGTGGCTGTCCTCAGGTCAAGGTGAACCACCGGAGGCGGACCTTGTGGTCTAGGAGGTGGACGAGAGCCCCTCCTCTGTGTCTTAGGCCTCGGTGACACCTAGGTATGTGTATGACTAGAGCATCGAAGATATGGCTGTGCTGCCTACTCTGTCTCCTCGCTCTGCTCTTCCTGCTGAGTATCCTCTATTTGCTCAACTGGCTATGTCTATTGCTTAATAGTCTCCCCCTAAGGCTGACTCTCCTCTAAAGCGACACGCCATCCTCCAAGCATAACAGTCCTAGGTGGACTACCATGACGACTATCAACCCTCTCGACAGTGGCCCTCTGAACTGGTGATAGCTGATCGGCAATACGGATACCACTCCTAGCTCCACCTCTCTCCACTTGCTCTATGGCAGCTGCCACTGCTGCTGCTCTCTCTATTTCCAAATCAGCAAACTTTCGCTTCTTTGTTGTGGTCTTTTTTGCCTTCCCCTTTTCTTGAGCAGTCAGGCGAGGCAGAGGCCTTGGATCCTCATCGTTGGGACCACCTCTTGCATTCTTGCAATGTGCCATTGTTGTAGCTAAAGAGAATTACTGCCACTGACAATGCCAACTGACACTCGCGAGGCTTGGCCTCGATCCGTACTCGTGGGCTTGGCCCTGAGTTTACTGACAACTGCAAAGACAATCACAAGAGCACCGACTCGCTGCATGATAGAATAGATAGGATATATAAATAATCACTATATTCATCTAGAGGTGCGAAACCCTAAGAAGCAAGCAGTAGATACGAAATTAAAAGCGATGGCTTGCTACCTGATAAAATCCGACGATCCGGCAACCAATGAGCAAAGGTGAGAATCACGGGGCACCACCGGGATCGGCAATCTGACGCATAGGGTTAGGGTTGATCGACGCGAAGTGGTGCGGTAGCTGAGGAGACGCGGTGGCAGTGCAATGTAGTCGCGGCGAGGCAGTGGATGGTGGCTAGGGCAATCGACAGTGCAGGCAAGCTAGGCACCGGCATGGAGCGCAATGGCAGGGACCACGGTGGTGCCACAGGCGGCGCTGGTGCACCCGGTGAAGCTGTGCGGGCGTGGATGTGGCGGCGCAATGGCTGAGGCATTGAGCGGGCGTGGCGGTGCAGGCGCGACTATGGAACAATGGCATGAAGAAGATGCGTGCGCTGGTGCGGTAGGTATAGGCGCGGCAAGGCTGCTGTGGTGCGGGCGTGGTAGGTACGGGTGCGACTATGGAGCGAGGCAGGCACGATGCGGTGGTGGCGCGGGCACGGCTGCGTGGCGGTGTTACGATGAGCGACGTTGCGGGCGCTGCTAGGTCAAGGCTGCACGAGTTCGGGCGATGCGAGGTCAAGGCGGCATATGGAGATAGATATATATATGGTGGCCCCCGTGTCAGATAAGAAAGGGAAAGAAATCTGGATCCACACGATTTTCACTAGTCGAATGCACCGGTGGCAATGACTGGACGCTGTCACCCGGAGTCCGGTCGACAATAGAGATGTCCAAAACCCCTCAAATCACGACTGAACGCGTCTGATTACTCTTGACCGGACGCTGCTAGAGTTTGGTCGATCTTGAGTTCGTCTTCTTCGTTTGATCGGACGTAGGGTCACCATCACACCAGACGCAGGATGAGTACTATTTCAGCGTCCGGTCACTCCTGTGCTGCTTCTGTTCACCTCCTGTGAACTGACCGAACGCTGGAAGCAGAGTCCAGTGCAGTGTTCAGTCACCCTTTTTTAGTGAATCTTCAAAGTTCCTTCGCACTACCTGTTCCCAATCAAGTCCCAACTTCAATAAATAGGGACTGATGTGAGTGACCTCTCTCAAACCCTCAATTTTTTCAAAATATTTTGCCTTGGACTATAATTCTTTTTAAGAAAATAGGGAATAAAGTGGCTAGGAGAAACATGTGGTCACACAATAGGGTTTTATGATCAATGGAAGCTTCAAATGCTCTCCCTATTTGTGGACAAACACAACGGGTGCTCAAAAGATAACCGAAAAGAAACTACAAAGCAACACACATGCATATGCAATGCAATACTTGAAAGTAATTCTAGTTGCTTATCAAGTTTGATCCAAGGTTAAGCTTCTTCACATGCTTTTTGGCTGTTATCTTAACCATGTTAGACAAGCCCAAAGTGCATTCCCAAAAATTAAACATGTTGTATATTACAATGCAATGCAAGGGACAACACAAGCTCATTTTTTAGTGAAGTTACTAAAGTCAAGCACATTGAGCTCATTCCTCAACCGACAAAATGTAGCCTCATCTAACGGTTTAGTGAAGATATCCGCCAATTGATCCTCAGTCCTTACACCTTCTCTTGATATATCATTTTTTGCAACATGATCTCTAAGAAAGTGATGGCGGATATCTATGTGCTTGGTGCGAGAGTGTTGAACCAGATTATTAGCAAGCTTTACCGCACTCTCATTGTCACACCACAAAAGAGGTACCTTTTCTAGAACTACATCATAGTCTAGCAAAGTTTGCTTTATGTAAAGAATTTGTGCACAGCAAGCACCTACAGCAATGTATTTCGCTTTGGCGGTGGACAATGCCACACTATTTTGCTTCTTGGAGGACCAAGACACTAGTGATCTACTAAGCAAATGGCGGCCTCCGGATGTGCTTTTTCTATCAATTTTGCAACCGGCATAATCCGAATCAGAATAGCCAACTAGTTGGAATCTAGCTCCTTTGGGATACCAAAGATCAATGCTTGGTGTGTGCTTAAGGTACCTAAGGATTCTTTTAACGGCAACCATGTGAGCCACCTTAGGACTAGCTTGAAATCTAGCACACATACACACACTAAACATAATGTCAGGCCTAGATGCGGTCAAGTATAGTAAACTACCAATCATAGAATGGTAGAGAGTTTGATCAACCGATTTACCTCCCTCGTCTAGGTCGAGATGTCCATTAGATGGCATTGGTGTCTTGATTGGCTTACATTCATCCATTTTGAACCTCTTGAGAAGATCATTGGTATATTTCTCTTGAGAGATGAAAATCCCCTCTCTCATTTGCTTGACTTGAAAACTAAGAAAAATATAAGCTCTCCAATCATTGCCATCTCAAACTCCTTCGACATCAATTCACCAAACTCTTTGCAATAATCTTCATTTGATGATCCAAATATGATATCATCAACATATACTTGACAAATGAAGATTTCTCCATCAAGCTTCTTGGTGAATAGTGTTGTGTCAACCTTCCCAATGGTGAAGCCTTTCTCAATAAGGAAATCCCGAAGGCACTCATACTAAGCTCTTGGGGCTTGCTTAAGCCCATATAGCACCTTGGACAACCTATAGACATAATTAGGATATCTAGGGTCTTCAAACCTAGGGGATTGATCAACATAGACTAGTTCATTTATGAAACCATTTAAAAATACACTCTTAACATCCATTTGATATAATTTCATTTCATGATGCGATGCATGTGCAAGGAGGATACGAATGGCTTCAAGTCTTGCAACCGATGCAAAGGTCTCTCCAAAATCCAACCCTTCAACTTAAGAGAACCCCTTTGCAACTAGTCTTGCTTTGTTCCTCACTACAATGCCTTGATCATCTTGCTTGTTGCAGGAACACCCACTTTGTTCCAATGACTCTTGCACCTTGTGGTCGCTCTTCAAGAGTTCAAACTTCATTGTGGGTGAAGTTGTTCAACTCTTCATGCATGGCATTTATCCAATCTGAATCTTGAAGAGCTTCTTCTACATTCTTAGGTTCAACGCAAGAGACAAAAGAGTGATGTTCAATAAATGAAGCAAGTTTTTGAGAGCGAGTCATTACACCCTTTGAAGGACTCTCTATGATGAGATCTTGTGGATATGCTTGTAGTAGAGGTGAATTTCTTCTATCAACCACTTGAGGGGGAGGTTGTGGAGCATCAATATCTTGAGCTTGTGCCACCATTTGATCATGAGAGACATGAGTATCTTCATTTTCTACTTCTCCCATCTTTATCACCATCTTGTGGCACATTTGATGAAGAAGGTGGATCAATTCACTTGTACATCATCTTCATCATATTTGGGCTTGATGTCTCCAACCGGAATGTTCTTCATGGTTTCCCTCAATGGTTCATCACCTATATCATCAAGATTCTCATGTGCTCCTTGGGAGCCATTAGATTCATTAAATTCCACATCATATATTTCTTCAACCAAGCCGGTGGCATGATTAAATACTTGATATGCTTTGGACTTTGATGAGTAACCAACAAGAAAGTCAATATCACAACGTCTTTGAAACTTCCCTAGGTGTTGCTGCTTCTTGTAGATGTAGCATTTGCAACCAAACACCCAGAAGAATGATACATCCAGCTTCTTCCCATTGAGCAACTCATAAGGGGTCTTGCCAAGAAACTTTTGAAGAAATAGGCGGTTGGATGTATAACATGCGGTGTTGATAGCTTCCAGCCATAAAGCTTCGGGTGTATTGTACTCATCAAGCATTGTTCTTGCAAGTGTGATGAGTGTCTGGTTCTTTCTCTCTACTACACCATTTTGTTGAGGAGTATATGTTGTGGAGACCTCATGCTTGATTCCAACTTCATCACAATATGCTTCAATGTTTGTGTTGTCAAATTCTTTTCCATTGTCACTTCTTATCTTCTTGAGCTTCACTTCAAATTAATTTTGCGCTCTCTTGGCAAACTTCTTGAAACATGATGCCACTTCAGTCTTGTCATGAAGGAAGAATACCCAAGTATATCTAGAGTAGTCATCAACTATCACAAGACAATAGAGATTTCCTCCCAAACTCTTGTAAGTTGTTGGTCCAAATAGGTCCATGTGAAGGAGCTCTAGCACTCTTAGTTGTTGACATGTAAGCTTTTGTGAGGATGAGTGTTTGCAACTTGCTTGCCGGCTTGACATGCACTACAAAGCTTGTCCTTCTCAAATTTCACATCCTTTCAACCCTCTCACCAATTCATTCTTCATTAGCTTCTTGAGTGAGCTCATCCCAACATGAGCAAGTCTTCTATGCCATAGCCACCCAAGTGATGTTTTGGTGAATAGGCATGTCTTCAAGTTAGCATCTTCGGAGGTGAAATCCACTAGATATAGGTTGTTGTATCTAAAGTCCCTTGAATATGACTTGATCATCATCTTTCTTTGATACAACCACTTCCTTCTCGGTAAACAAGCATTGAAAGCTCAAGATCACACAATTGACCAACGGATAGCAAGTTGAAGCTCAATGAAGCAACATATAGCACATTTGAAATTGAATGATTATTTGATATTGCCACTTTGCCCAATCCTTGAACTTTGCCCTTTGAATTATCACCAAATGTAATTCTTTCTTGACCATCAACTTCTTCATCTAGTGAGGTGAACATACGAGGATCACCGATCATATGTTGAGTGCAACCACTATCAATAACCCAATGACTTCAACCGATCTTGTAGTTCACCTACACACAAGAGATTAAGCTTGATGTTTAGGGACCCAAACTTGATGAGGGCCCTTGACTTTCTCAACTAGTGACTTTGCAACCCAAATTTTCTTAGGCCTATTCTTGTTGGGAGGTCCTAAGAACATGACTTTCATTTTTCTACTAGAGTCCTTTCTAAGCATGTAATGAGCATTGAAAGCAAAGGGTCTAGCATGCTTGGGCAAGGGTTGTGGTGGTGGAGCTTGACACTCATGGGCAAAGTGACCTTCTTGTCCACATTCAACACATCTCTTTGGCTTAGGCTATGACTTGTGTTGTTGTTGGTGTTGTGCTTGAGCTTTCTTCTCTTGATGTGCCAAATACCCAATGCCACTTATATCCATCTTCATTACGGTGTTCATGAGTAGCTCACTTTGAAGATATTGACCTCTTGTGAACTTGCTCAAGCGGTCTTGAGATGTTCTTTCTCCAACTTGAGCTTCTTGTTCTCTTCTTTAAGTTCATCATGATTTTTCTCCATCTTGAGTCTCTTGTTCTCTTTCTTTGAGCTTCTCATTCTCAAGAGCTACATCACAATCATGATCAAGGTTCTCTATCACAATAGTGTTGGTGGTTGATAGCTTTTCAAGATCTTTCTTGAGCTTTTCATTCTCATGCTTGAGCTTGACATACTCATCATAGTTGTCGGTCTCAACTACTTTCTTGCCTTTGCCACTAGATCCTTGCTCAATGCTCTCAACAATTAAGTCATCACATGATGTAGCTATATCAATCTTAACAACATGGTTAGTAGCATCATGTGGCTCATTGGATAATAACTCATGAGAGACAACAAGATTATCATGATTAACCTTGAGATTTGTATACTCTTCTTTTAGCATATTGTAGCTAGTGGCTGAGCTCATTATGTATCCCCTCAAGTTTATCATATTTTTCTTTAAGCTCCTTTTTAGATGATTTGAGCTCCTTGAGTTTGGATGACATAGTTTTATTTTCTTCTCTAAGCTCAACACTAGCTTTTTCTGCTATGTCATATTTAGCTAAGAGTGAGTCATTCTCAAGTTCTAGCTTTTCATTTTTAGCTCTTGTCTTTCTAATGATTTTAGTATATTGATTGAGCAACTTGACAAGATCATCATAAGAAGGTGATTCAAATTTCATCATCACTATCACTATCATCATTGCTAGCATGATCATCACCACTACTATCATCATCATTTTGTACCTTTCATTCACCCTTGGCCATAAGGCATAGGTGTGTAGAGGATGACGGCGGTGGTGTCGATGAAGATAGTGAAGAGTCAATTACAATAGCGGCCACCTTCTCGTTCTCACTTTCATCATCGGATGAGCAACTTGATGAATCAATATCCGTGAGCCAATCACCAATGATGTATGCCTTGCCATTCTTCTTCTTCTTGTGGAAATCCTTCTTCTTGCCATCCTTCTTCTTGTATGGCTTGTTTTTCTTCTTCTCATCATCATCTTCATCACTTGAGTCATCTTTCTTGCCCTTGTACTTCTTCTTGTACTTGTCTTTCTTGGGCTTGGGGCATTGATGAGCTAGATGACCAAGTTCTCCACAATTATAGCAATCCATCTTGGAGATTGGCTTCCTTCTATTGCTAGTGAAGAATTTCTTCTTCTTGCCATCAAACTTGACACCGTTCTTAGTTGAGCTTCTTAAGCATCTTGGTGGTTCTTCTCACCATGAGAGCAAGACTTGCATCATCAATTTCATCATCACTTGAGCTCTCATGTTCAACTCTTGCTTTGCCCTTCTTCTCTTGGCTAGCCTTGAATGCCAAGTCTTTCTTCTTGGTGGAAAGAAGAGCCATCTTGTGGTGTGATATGCATATACATCTCATGTGCATTGATCTTTCCCAATATTTGAGTTGGTGTAGTGGTGGAAAGATCACCTTGATGAAGCACGGTCACAATATGCCCATATTTGTCAATGGGGAGGACACTCAAGATCTTTCTTACAACATCGGATGGTTGCATTTGAGTGAGTCCAAGCCCATTTACTTCCTCTACTAAGAACATTCAAGCGTGAATACATCTCATTAGCACTTTCTTTAGGAAGCATCTCAAATGAATTAAGCTTTTTCCATAACAAGATGATAGCGTTCCTCACGCTCACTCTTTGTTCCCTCATGGAGCGCACAAATGTCCGACCATAGTGCATGGGCGTCCTTGTGGTTCCCGCACACGGTTAAAAACATCTTTGCAAATGCCTCTAAAGATGGTGTTTCTAGCCTTTGCATTCCATTTCTCGTAATTAACTTCATCGCCTTGAAGGTGTGTGGGATCCTTAGGTTTTGGGAAGCCTTGTGAGGCGGCTCTAAGAATTCCAACATCTAAAGCTTCTAAATAAGCCTCCATGTGGATTTTCCAATAAGAAAAATCATCTCCCTCAAAGATAGGAGGAGGTCCATCCCCATGGGACATCTTTCTCTAGGCGGTTAAGCCTAATTTAGCGAGCACGAGGACTCTGATACCAATTGAAAGGATCAAGATGCCCAAGAGGGGGGTGAATTGGGCTAATTCTAAATTCTTTGCAATAATTAAACTCTACACTTAGCCCACTTCACCCCTTGTGCCTAGAATGTGATTTCTATTATTCTACCGCACAAAAGTTTTGCACCCTAAGTTCCAATCCTACTCTAGCATGGAAATTCTAGGAATGTAAAGACATGAAATGAATTGCTCAAATATAAATGCTTAAAGTAAAGAGAGGAAATGAATGTGGCGATGTTTTGCTGAGGTATTAGAGAGTTGCCACTCCCCACTAGTCCTCGTTGGAGCACCTGTGCAAGGGTGTAGCTCCACCTTGATCCGCGCAAAGATTAAGTGATGTCTACAGGCTGATTCTTCGACACTCCGTCTCGGTGAATTGCCCACAACTATTCACAACTTGAGTTGGGTCATCCGCAAGCTCCGCCGGATGATCACCAAACTCCCAATCACCACCGAGCCGTCTAGCTGATGACGATCACCAAGAGTAACAAGCACAAACTCTCACTTGGACCACGACAAGCCTAATGAGAAGGATGAATGCGCACTTGCTACTCTCCTTGCACTAATGAGGACCTTAATCTTGGATTCTCAAATCTCAATCACCTCACTAGGCTCCTGCTCTCCCTTGCACTCTCAAGGTGTTTCTCAGCTGAACAAATGGGCAAGAGACCTCCCATGGATGAGTGGAGTAAGAATTTATACCCCTCATTCAAAACATAAAATTTAGAGGCTAAGTCATCATTCTGCGGGGTAACCGGACGCTTTAATCAGGGTGACCGGACTCTCCGGTCAGTTATCCCAGCCATCGTGTCAGAAAGAGCCACTATGCTCTGACCGGACGTGTCCGGTCAAGAAAAACACTCTATGGAACCTTACTGATGTTGACCGGACACTGGCACCCAGAGTCCGGTCACTTCACTGTTCAATGTCCGGTCAGTTACCGGATCCTGACCAGCGTCTGGTCAGCACTGACTTGACGCGTCCGGTCAAGAAATTCCCTCTCTGAAACCTCTCTGGAGTTGACCGGACGCAGGCACCCAGCGTCCGGTCACTTTTCACTCAGCGTCCAGTCACAACCAGACGACTTCAGTTGATCAAATGAACTGACCGGACTCACCCTCCAGCGTCCGATCACAACCAGACCAGCGTCTGGACAGTCATTTGACCCTCCATTCACTTCCAACTCGAAATCCTATGTGAATGAAGTTTATTCCAATTGATCTTAGGGCTACTCCTGAGCTATCTAGTGCTAGATTTGATAAGTGTGCACCACACCTAACCCCCTAGACTCACCTAGGTCAAACTACTAGTCCATACCCCCACGGCCAAAGAAAAACAAAGTCCTAAACTACTCTAAGTTTCTCTTCAACACCAAACGACACTTAGAACTAGTTCGTCCTTAACCTTGTCGTCCATCCTTTGAAAACCGAAACGATTTCCATCGTCAGGGGCATGACCACCATGATTGCCTAATCAATTGACATTACCATGACCTAACTTAAATTGTCTCTCCAAAACACACGTTAGTCATAGTAATCTCGTGTTGTCATTAATCACCGAAACCCAACTAGGGGCCTAGATGGTTTCAAGACCGATGTTTGAATGTTCATGATTGTGGTCAACAAAGAAAAATGTGTTGTGGTTTGGTTGCTTATAAACAAACGCATCGCAGCTAATTTGTGTAATGAGATGGAGATAAGCCTTTGTGTTTTCTTAATGCTGGAACCTGAGAAGGCTTATTGCCTCAACTGGTAAAAGAAAGTGATCGCGTTACAAGATGGCGATGGTTATTCGATCTAAAGCTTGGCAAAACGAAGAGGAGTTCAATCCTAGACGAACCTTTCTGAGGTACCGATCGGCTCCTTATTTGAAATTCAAATTCTGACGATGCATGCAGGATTAGATTGCCAGCGTATTTCACTGTGACTGCTCTCGTTGGCTCAGGCTAATTTCCTTTTACTATATATGTTAGCGTACATACTACATGTTATTATGATCTATAAATAAAAACAAGAAAAAAATGTTTAATGCCCCATTTGGTAACACTCCGGGAGTAGCTTCACAACTCCGTCTACCAAACAGGGTAGGGAGTGTTTGCTCCACTCTTCTCCTTCCAATTTGTGTATCGAGCAGAGTAGAAAACCTCTGCAGGAACTAAAAAAAGTGGCTTCGCCAGACTCCATCATCAGGGCACGTGAACCCACCCCAAATCGCCCCTCATTTGTGTGGGCGAGGCACGACGGACAATGGTGCTTGGCGGGCGTGGGCTTTGTTGGGCTCCTTCATCAGGGTGTGTGGGCCCTCCTCGAATCGCCCTCATCCGTGCGGGCGAGGCACGACGGACAAAGGTGGATGTGGCACTGCAGTCAGGCAGAGTTGTCAGGGGCAAAGTCATGGTGGCAGGGCAAAGTCACGGGGGTGAACCAAAGCGGAGTAGCTGGGTCAGGGCGGGTGTGGAGTCAAAGTCACCGACGGGAAGGTAGATAGGGTGACCGGATAAGCAGGAAGCTAGATGAAGAAGGAAGAGAAAGAGGATGGTGCGTGGGCCCAACGTGTCAGAGTTCTCAACCCTCATCTATATGTCTCCGAACCAAACAAAAAAACTAGAAGGATTCCATCTCTCAGGCCAACCATGAGATAAGATGAATCCAACCCTTGCCGGTTCAGTTTCAAAAAGATGAACCCAACCTAAAAAACCAGGATGGAACCAACCCATCCCATTTAGTACTTAGACGACACGTGCTAAGTGTATTTTGCGCAGCAACAACAGCCCTCTGTTTACTGCCACGTTTGTTGTGCATTCGGCAGCTATGACCTACACACTATTAAAAAAAATTCAAAGTTTCGTACTTACTATCGAAAAACATCTGGATCCTACCTGTCCATGGAGTCAAAATTCTTAACGTCCACCCTCCAAAAAAATTCTTAACGTCCATCTTGCCTTTGGCTCACTATGGGAAGGAAAATCCCACTATTTCCTCCAATGCAAGACGGGTACACTCAACTGCATATCACAATTTGACATTGGGGGGGGGGGGGGGGGGGGGGGGGGGGTACAATCTCAACTCACGATGGTCGCATACAAAATATGGTCAAGATAAGTCGTACCTGTTGAGAAATCGTTCTGCCGATTAGCACACACAACACACGAGCACAACAAAGATACCAGAATTAAGGGGAATGGGAACTCACTCTCTATTTTTCTTGTGTCTTGTGTATTGTATAGTGTACATCTAACAATTACACACGCCAGGGCCTCTCCCCATTATTCTTATAGACAAAGAGGCTGCCGGATAGATTTTTTTTTATTTTTAACACTTTTTGTAAACTAATTTTAAATCTAACACTGTTTATTTTTTAAAAAAAACTAACACTTTTGGCCACGCCTATTGCCATGGCGCGGCGAAAGGCCTGTGCCGCGCCATGCATGGTGGCGCGGCGAGAGGGGTGACGTGGCGACGACCGAGGTGCTGACCGGTGACGTAATAGGGTCTGCCGCGCCATCGATCTTGGCGTGGCACTGACGCGCCATAGCCCACGACGCGGCAGGCTCAGCTAAATATCGCCCACGAGCCACCACCCTCCCTCTGTCTGCCTGCCCACCGCCACCCCTGCTCGCCTGGCCGCCTGCCCACCTCGCCGCCGCACGCCGCGCCTGCTCGCCTGGCCGCCTGCCCACACCGCACGCCGTACGCTGCACCGCACGCCACTCCCGCCGCGCCCGCACGTGTCCGCCGCACCAGCCGCGCCACGAACGCTGGCGCGTCACAGCCACTGGACGCCCGCCGTGCTCGCACGCCACCACCACCACGACGCCCGCACGACCACGACCACGACGCACCCTGGCAGCGAGTAAAATTGATTAAAGTCCTAATTAAGTGCTAATTTTGGTTTAGGCATTCCTGTAATTAGGTTAATTAAGATCTTGTCTAAGTATAAGTTCTAACAATTGGTATCCGAGAAGCCGCTTAGCCTAATTCTTGAACCCTTAGACCTAATTAGTGTTTGGTTAAGATCTAAATAGCCTCGGATTTGTCTGATTCAAAGTTCTTTAAGCCAAATCAGAATATAGGGTTTCGCTTAAGCACCGAGAAGGAGGGGAGTCGAATCAACTTCAACACTAAGCCCCAGTTTTTGCCCAAATCCGAACCCTAGGAATGCAAATTACCCAAATCTGGTAGCAATCCCCAACCCTAAGATCAGTAAGACGCTTTTCACTTACCTTAAGAACTAAGATGGCGCCATCGGGCTCCTTCACGAGTTCGCCGATGGCCACAAAAGAGAGCCATGCCGCCGCCCTGCTATGTGCGCATGTGGTCTCCACGCCACGGATGCCCGCCGCGCCACGGACGCCCGCAGGCATAGAAGACGAGGGCAACAGGTCCATACATAGAAGTTGCTTATTTTCCTAGTGAAGTTGTTTAATATGTCTGTTAATGTTACTTTAAATATATACATGTGCTTTCATATTGTGTTCATATTGCATAACAAGTAGTTCCAATTTTGCAATGCTACATAATGTTAATTTGAATATTGTTAATTTGAATACTCTAACCCTTTGTTTATTAATTTGTAACAGGATGGCCCCTCTCACGCAGCACCAGTTGTACCCCCTTCTTGAGGTGGAGTACGACGAGCCGCACCGAGCACACTTCTTGACTGACACCGACGTAGAGGTGCCCTTGCCTCCTTTGCGGCCCCGCACGCACATCAGGGCACACCAGTGGGACGAGCGTTACGCGCCGTACATACGGCGTGCTGGCTTCCTCGAACTTGTCCGTGTTGTCAACTATGATCTTCCGCCCCTTGACCCAGCACTACTTACTACAGCTGTAGACAGGTGCGAGTGCCTTCATTGTATGTAAACATTCTTATAACAAATTTGAGGTAACTAACAGTCGTTCTATTCTTATAACAGGTGGAGTCCTGAGACCCACACGTTCCACCTACCTTGCGACGAGATGACCTTGACCATGCAGGACATGAAGGCTATCTTTGGCCTTCGGTTGGGTGGACTTCCAGTGACAGGTATAGTTGACAACGATCACTGGAGGGAGCTGGTGGCTCAGTTCACTGGCTTTCTTCCACCGGACGACGAGGTTTCCAAGAAAAATAAGTGAGCAATTCTAGCCTATTTAATACTTGCATTGCTTTCCTACAGCCATCGGGTCTTATTTTCTTTGGTGAATTTTAGGAAAAATTATGGTGTTTCGTCTTCGTGGATCACAGAGCGCTTTGATTACTTGGACCCATAGGCTGATGAGGCTCAAATCGACAGGTTCGCTAGAGTGTGGCTCTGGCACTTCCTTGGTTCTTTCCTATTCCCAGACGCCTCGGGCAACACCATCAACTGAATCTTCCTTGACATACTACGTCAGCCATGGGATAACATAGCGGCGTACAGCTGGGGCTGCGCAGTCCTAGCATGGATGTATCGACAGCTATGCGTTGCCTGCCATCGCAGCTCTGGGTATGCGAACCTTGGGGGTTGCTCCTACCTACTCCAGGTTTGGTGTTGGGAACGATGGCCCGTTGGGAGGCCCCTTGTTACTGGTTTACCGGTAAGTACTTCAGTTCACTATATTCTTTGAGGTAGTTACATATGATGAAATTATTAATGGCTAATTCATTATCGTGTTCAATGCAGCATTGGAACGGGCAGGATACACTCCCTACGGCTCTATATATCTGGACGCAAGCAGAGTTAGTTAGAGGGAATGCGAAACACAAGTACAAGGAGTATACGGACTGTCTCGACGTCCTGACATAGCACCAGGTTACGCTCTCTTTACTATCATACATGTGTCTTGTTCGATGTACACTATATCACAACCTAACTCAATTACAAAATGTTCAGGTGCATTGGTGTCCTTGGGATGCTTCGGAGCTCTAGTACTATCTGAGTCCTGTCACTAGGGATGAGTCAGACGAGTATCGTTGCAACATCCCTCTTATTTTCTTTCACGTGGTCGAGATTCACTTGCCCATCAGGGTTTGTAGGCAGTTTGGAAGAATGACAGGCTACCCACCACCGCTTTACTCCACCAACCAAGAATTGCATGGATGCGTTATCGATTAATAACAAAGCTACAATTCAGAGATGTGTATGGTACAACTAACAATCTTTTTATTACAGGTATGACCGTAGGAAGAGGTACAAGATCAAGGATTGGCGCGTGACACACAACGCATATATCCAGTTATGGCAGAATAGGGACCGGCGGCCGGTCGATGTGGGTCCCCCGCACGACCAGCACACCTTCAACGAGTACCTACGGTGGCTTCATAGGTCTACAAGGACACATATCAAGCCCCCGTACACTGAGGAGGCGATTGACGAGGACGACGAGGAAGATGTGTACGATGTTGCCACTAGGGACGACACACAACTACAGAGAGCCCTGCTTCAAAGATACGTGGTAAGATACTCGAATAGTACAATTTGTTATCCATTTGGTATTAAGTATGTGTACTAAAACTATCCAACCATGTTTCTATACCCAGGCGACACAATTGTCAAGGATGTCCAACAAAGCAACGTTTCGGCTTTACGAGTCTAGAGGGCAGGGGCCAGACGTTCTCGAGGCTTTTGTGGAGGTAAACATAAACTTGTCCATTCTGAAAATATTTCTTTAGTGTATATGTGTTTGGAAAATGCACTAACTTTAATGTCTATTTATGCAGAAGGTGAAGCAGAGCTACAGGAAGCTAGCTCAGAAGTTGAGCTGCATGGACACTCCTTGGGTGGAACCTGATTACCCGGCGCGGTCTAGTGGCACGTCTTCTGGCTCTTTGAGGACACCAGCTGGCTCTTCTCAGCCGGTGATAGGTGTCACTTCTGTAGTGCGTACACCACCACATCATAGAGCTAGGAAGGACCCTACAAACGAGGACGACGACAACAAAAACCCCCCGGGCTTCCGCATATAGCACCACCAGTGGGACGATTGGCAGCAGGACAAGATAGGTATGTCTCAGCTATGTGGTACCCCACTTGGTACCCAAGGAGCCTCACAGGTAGTAACAAAGGTAGTTTCTTTAAATACGTAGGCTCCATAAACTAACGATCATAAAGATTATAAGTAATCATGCATATCATATACTTGCAGGGTATGAGCCGTACGCACCGGCAACGCGACCACACCGATGTTGGCTACATTCCGAATGTGTTGCCTACAAATCCGAAGAGACAGAGGCGTCCGAGGGATCCTTACACTCCTGAGAATTAGTTGGTTATGTCGAACTTATGTCGAACAAATATTGTCGTTCGAAACTTGCAGACTCATGAACCAATAAAAATGTTATGTGGCAACTTGTCAACTTGCGCACGGACTCCATTTATTTGCTTCATATTCGTTTCAATGCGTCGCAGCAGCACTGTCAGCGAGATTAACTAGCAACTAGTTCAGGAACCGGCAGTCCCGGCATATCTCACCGCCGGTGGCCGGCGTCTTAACCCCGATCCTCCCGAGCTTGGTCATCGCCGCCACGAAATCGCCGAAGAAGGCAACCTGGTTGGATGCGTAGTAGTTGACCGTGTTGTGTGACCGCATGTCGGAGTAGAGCACCTGGTCGGAGCCCAGGAGGCCCTTGCCGACCTGCAGGTTCTGATAGAAGGCGTTGTCGAAGCCCACCGACCAGGGGTCGAGGAAGGTGAAGGCATTGGGGTCGGAGCTGTAGGTGTCATTCAGCTGTGACGCGAAGCCGGGGTCCATGGTCGCGTCGCTGTCGATCCTCACCGACAGCAGCTCCCGTTCAATTGCAATAGAGGCTGGTCTTCTGTCTGTGTCCAGGTCCTGCCGCGCCGTGGTACTTGGCACGTCAGTGTCGCGCTGTGGTCTATGGCGCGACAGACCCTGCCACGTCATCGGTCAGCGCCCCTGTCGTCGCCACATCACCCCTCTCGCCGCACCACCATGCATGGCGTGGCATAGACATTTCTCCGCGCCATGGCAATAGGCGTGGCCAAAAGTGTTAGTTTTGAAAAAAAAATAAACAGTGTTAGATTTAAAATTAGTTTACAAAAAGTGTTAAAAATAAAAAAAAATCACCGGATAAGAGCTCATCTAGAGACTTTTGATTTCTCCCATTGACTTTGCTCCCATGCACCATCTGCATGCCTCATGTATGTGGGTGAGCGTACGATCATTTTTTATCATATGATTCGCCCACAAGTATTGTTTCAAAACATTAATGCCATGTTCGTTTCGCTGAAATTTGACTTATGCTAATGCTTATGCCATTACTACACAAATTTTTTTGCGAGGCGTTTTGAATTTGGCCTCGGAGGCGGGGGGATTTTAAACTGCCTCGGTTAATGCCTGGATTAACCGAGGCAGTCATTTTTTATTAACCAAGGTGGTCACAGTCAACCGTCTCGTAAAATCGATTTACCGAGGTGGTTCTAAAATCAATTAACCGAGGCGGGCCTTATAAGTGACCCGCCTGGGAAAATCAGGCCATTTTCGGAGGCGGGTCTTATAAGTGGCCCGCCTCGGTTAATATGGCCGAGCACTAGCAAATCCATGAAAACCGTGGCCCATACTGTCCTTATCGGGCTTATATATATATAGAGGGACTTGGGGTTTGCTCTCACTGCCTCTCATTACCTCGCAAAATCGATGCACTCGCCCCTTCCTTCGACACAAGTCGTGCGCACCAGCGGCGCCTTCCCCCCTGGTGCATCTCTCTCTCCCTCACTTGCCCTTTCCTCCCCTCACCTCTCCCTCTCCCATGGCAGCCCACCGACGGCACCTCCCTCTCCTCTCCCTCTCACCCACCGACGCAAACAGGGCACTGGCACCTCCCTCTCCTCTCGATCTTCGGAGACGGTGGCGCATGCCTCTCCCTCTCCCTCGACATCAAGCTTCGCCGGCGCACAGGGAGGCCGGATCTGGCTTCGGCGCCGGCGGATCCGACAACGGTGGCGCATGGGGAGGCCAGATCCGGCCCTAGTGTGGGCAGATATGGCTGCAGCGCATCCCTCTCCCTCTCCCTCGAGCTCGGTCGGCACATGTGGAGGCCGATTCGGCAGCAGGAGCTCCTCCCCTTGCGGCATGGCGACTGGAGCTGTAGATACGGCGGTCGGAGCTCCTCCCCTCGCAGCATGGCGGCTGGAGGCGTAGATTCGGCGACCGGAGCTCCTCCCCCCGCGACATGGTGGCTGGAGGCGCAGATCCGGTGACCGGAGCTCCTCTCCTCGTGGCTAGAGGCGCAGATCCGGCGGTTCAGCGAGGATGTAGCACCGGCGGCGCATCGGGCGGCGGGGAACCTACGGTGGCGGCGGTGAGGAGCCTACAGGGGCAGCAGCGGGGAGGCCCAGTTGGGCTGCGGCTTTTTTCTTTTCTTTTCCTTTTTAATTTGATTTATCGAGACGGGTATTTCAACCGCCTAGGTAAATACTTGATTTACCGTGACCTTTCGGCCGAGGAGTTGTGATGCCCGCCACGGTAAATTCAATTTGCCCGCCTCGGTAAAATTTTTCTGTAGTAGTGTGCTGAAATGCTGTGAGAAACACTGTTGGTTCGGCGAAAAGTGCTGCTGAAGTAGTGCAGCAGAACATGACGGACACGTCTATACTGATGTCACTTACGTCACAGTTGCCTCTCTAAAATAAAGTGGAGCAAACCTTTTACTCTAAAAAAAATCCTGTCCACGATCGCTGGAGACCTCATATCGGATAGACACATGGTCTATCACTATGTATATATAAATATATAAGTCAATATATTCACATAAATGGCATAAGCCTTTTATTAGAGGGAGCACGAGCAAGATCCATGGAGGTGGCGCGACATTGTTGCAGGGGAGTGGGCGTCCGTGCCCCACCCCAACATGGCGCTCGCCACACCCCCAGTGGCGCCCTCTCTCACCCCAACACGGCGACCGAGCTCCGTCTCACCCCAGCGGCCAGAATCGACTGGCTAGCCTTCCCTTCCCCTACGTTGCATATGTATGTTTCAAGTGTTTTAGATGTATGTTGCATTTGTTTTATAGGGATGTTGCAAAAGTAGATCGGGGGATGTTGCATATGTTGTAATTATTTCAGAGGCATGTTACAAGCATATGTTTCGAGTGTTTCAGTTGTTTCAGAGGTATCTTTCATCTGTGTTTTCTGGATGCATGTTGCAAGTGTGTTTATCTGGATGTTGCATGCATTTTATTTGGATGTATGCGTATGATTGCAATGGTTTTCAAGTGTTTTAGAAGCATGTTTCAAGTGTTTCAACTACCTTCAGACGTATGTTGCAACTGTTGTATTTGGATGTTTCAAAAGTAGATCGAATGTTGCATCTCTCCTTCCCACCTTCTACTGCATCGTCTCTCCCAACGCCGGCAAGACATCCATACGATGTCGTAGTCGGGTCCTTCCGAATCGGAGACGCCGCGCGCCCTTCCCCTCTTGTCGCTAGGGTGGCGTGGGCCCGCGTGGAGCGTGAAACGGAGTGTAGCGCGGTGTGGACGCTAGCACTTACACCGAGGGAAACTGGGCTGCGGAGAATCGATCATGCAATCGGCACAATTTATTAGTGCACTGCTGCTAATATGCATGCAATGCGTCATATTCAGGACAGAATCCATCCTCCTGACTTAAAATCGCAACTCCACTCTGTGTCCCAAAGGGCAAAGGAAGTTACTGCCGCCGTGAACCACGAGCTGGAAGTGTGACGTGCGAGTCTGAGGCTGAGCTGAGGGGATCCAACATCGTACAACACTAGAGAAGCCTGCCATTTTTTTTCTCTTCTTTTTCCCGCACCTGGATCTCGGCCTTGGCCTATTGGCAACCCACTCGGCCACACCCTTCCCTCTCTCCCGCAAGCCATAGCGCCGGCCCGTCCCTTTCTTTTCCCCTTGCGCGCGCTTGGGCCCATCTTGGTTTTGCCTAGGCCCAGCAGCGTCGCCCCGCTCGGCGGCTGAGTGGAAGTGGAGAAGCCGCTCCGCCCGTGCGCCCCCCTCCTTCTCTCTCTGTTCAGCGGGGGCCACCCGTCAGCCGTTCCAACCGAGCTGGAAGTCTGACGCGTGAGCCTGAGGGGATCCAACATCGTGTCGCTGGGCTCGAGCGAGCTTCGTGATCACCGGTGGGAGAACAGATTGGATGGCCTTAGCAAGGCATCTGTATTATGAGGTGTTGTGTAGCCATATATAATGGCATCGTTCGTTTCGCTGAAAAAACAAACCAAAACACTGTTCTAACTGATTTGTTACGAGAGAAAAATATTGTTCCAGCTAAGAAAATAAAGTGAAAAATACGAATTATAAGACAAGCGAACACGGCTAATATAACCCAACGATGTACGTATATAGTAGTTCCTAGTCTGGCTCCACCATAGTCCACAGAGACAGCACAGGTGAGGATGCAGCGAGACACGAACCCAAGAACGGTACGCTGCAGCAGCAGCAGCAGCACGAGCATGAGGAGTTTTTCTTTCTGAGTAAATCCATATTATTATTATGAGTATATTATACTATTATTATATGGTCGGTGTACAGTGTTTGCGTGCAATGCAACACGGTGTGAAATGGGGAAGGAAGTTGCTTTCATCAGCTTTCACGATACCAGTAACCTTCGGTATAAACCTTCCCGATCCGAGATTTTTTAGAAAAAAAAAACTCATCTTCAAAGTATCCAATAGACTTTCTCAATTTTTTGGCACTTGAAAAAAAATCCCTCCCTTACGCGTAAAAATGCGCGCACCCATGCCGCGTGTATCCGGAGTTTCTCCGCGCTGTCCCCTCCTTCGCGCGCTTCACCGCGACATTTTCCCGTGACTCTTCTCCTTCGCGCCATAGCCCAGACTCCATCTACGGAAGCCGATCTTGGCCGCCACCGACCTAGGGTAGAGGTAAGCCATTGATCTACTGCTTCCACTTTGCTATAGTGTTGTTTTTGCTAGCCCTAGGGTTTCCTACCGACCGGAGCCACTGCCTGGAGGCGACGACCGTCGCTGGCCATGCCATAGGCAGCCACAACCGCCGCCTGGGAGGGCCATGGCTGGGTGGCCTGTCGTGGCAGGCGGCCGATTGGGAGGTCGTGGCGTCCGGCTAGGAGACATTGCCGGTCGGCTGGGAGGCACTGCTGGCAGGGCTACCGGCCTTGTCTGGCTACCGCCAGCCAGGGCAGGCTAGGGATTGGCAGTTTGGTACAACCGTGCAGGGAGGCGGCGTTGACGTAGGTGCGACTGGTGTTTGGATCTTCGTGTGAAAAAAACTGCCGCCAACAAAATTGTGTGCAGGACCAAAATTTTGATATTTTGGAAGCCCATTATTAGAAACTCTTGGAGATGGTCTTATTTATTACTCCCAATTTTTTTAGAAGTTGGAAAACACGATGTTTTGGGGAATAAATTATTGGGTACTCAGATGTTGTTAATTAGAGCGCCCAAACATACCAGGTTAATTGTCTACACGTAACTAAAAAAAAAACCAAATTTCATAACTACCACTAAAAGCTTATTAACATGTCATCACTATCCAAACTTTACTCGTGACATCTTTGCCACTGCTGCCGTCAGATTCAGAGCGAACTGCAGCTAGGCACAAAGTGAAAAGACGATTTGCCATTGGTCAAAGGTGGTGAATAATAGCCACTTCTCTCCTAATCTCTCCTCTGTCCGGCTGTCCCCACGTCCACTGCATCTCTGATCTCTGCCTCATCCTCTTCTGACTACTCTACCCTCCTCGTTGTGTGGCGCATGGCGAGCGCGAGGTGGCTGAGAGCGCGAGCAGAGCGCAGCGCGGGCGTGTGATGAGGCGTGGGAAGGGCGGCGCAGCGTGGGCTGGCTCCGATGTCATGTGGATGTGGGCGTGCATGTCACGTTAACAAAGACGTAGTAGAGTTTTAATAGCATGGCAGGCACACAGTAGTGTTCAGGTCACACCTCACACAAGCCATAACCCTCGGCCAAAACAAGTTGGTGTAGCTGAACCTCACCACAAATCAGAAGGTAGCAACACGCGAAGCACCAAAGGTAGGAGGAATACGCAGGTACAGTGCTTTGGCCGCTGTGCCAACTCAAAATTACCCCAGATAAAATGACGCTTCGTGTCACGGTAAAACAAAAAGAAAGGTTCCGTGGCATGCTAAAAAAAATACAGAGCACGTAATAACGTAAACAAAAAAAGAGTTACGTGGCATGGTAAAAAAAAATACAGAACGCGCAATGATTATAGCAGCCACACGCAAACTCCAGAATCAGGATGGTAGATGCATGAGTCACCGGTTACGGATCACAACTTCATAGAGAGAAAGGATGGTAGATGCAATCATACACGAGAACACAAATTGGTCACAGGAAGCTCATATAGATGTTGATCATTAACTGCAGATGCCATTACACCATTTGAAGTTCATCACGAGATCATCGCCATCCAGGAAACTAAACTTTGCAAGACGAACAGAAAAAGTAACACGTGGCTGCCTCAAATCAGGCACGAGACACCACCGCCACCAAAACGTCCTCTCGTTCGCAGCGATCTGCTGCTCTGCACCAGAAACGACTACTCCAGTAAAACTACTACTACCTCGCTGCTCTGCATCAGTAAAACTACTACTACTAGGTTCACAGAAACCAACCTCAACAGGAATCATTCACAGAACCTGACGGACTATGCAGTCGAACAGGGATTCATTGGACTCTACAGAACTCAACAGGAATCATTCACAGAGGGATTCATTGGGAAGACTACTCTGCGTTGGGGGAAGGGTACCGTGAGGGACTATGCAGGCGTGCTCAATCCTTGAAGAAGGCGGTGCTGACCTTGAGGGCCCTGAGGTCGTCGCGAGCACTGTTCAGCTTCACTACCAGCCACTCCTCCGTGCGAGCACGACGCACACTGAGCGCCCCAGCGATCACCTTACGAAGCCCTTGACAGATGCTTTTCACGGACTTGCACTTGCTGAATAAGCCTGCACTTGCTGAATAAGCCTGGGCAAAATATCCGATACCCATTACCCCGTACTCAAATTATCTAAACCCGGACCCGAATTATCCAAACCCGAGGTACCCGATCCTAAATTCGGATAGCGATTTTGATTACCCGAAATTAGTTTGGGTAATTCGGGTAATATCCCCCGGTACCCAAACTACCCGAACTACCCAAAGATTTGTTTTTGTCTATGTATTTATCATGTGTTGTTAGCTGAACCATTTAACTTATCACTTTATTAGAATATAATTCTCTCTATTTGAATGAGTGACTGTAATATATTATTCTCTACAAATTGCTATTGAAATTCTATACAAATTGCTGCTGAAATTATGTATAGATCGCTACTGAAATTTAGTGTAGTTTGTTGTTTTCTGTAAATTTGGATATATCGGGTAATACCGAACCCGAACCCAAATTATCGGATACCCGAATTTATGGATAGTGTTTTTTCGAGGTTAATATCGGATAGCAATTTTTATTACCGAATTTTGAATTATCCGAATTACCCGACCCGAAAAAATCGTGTAACCCAAACGCTCAGGCTTATTGCTGAAGGTTCCCCCAAATGCTGTCGCGGCCGTCTGCAGCTCCCAGGTCCAATCCCGGCACGCCTCCAGGTACTCCACCTTGTAGAGGTTGGCGAAGAGGATTGGGAGGTGTGCGTCGATGCCGAGTGTCAGAAGCCGATCGACGCGGGAGAGGGCGGTGAGGTTGTCGAAGGCAGGAATCACCCACGGCTTGGCAGGGGCCTGCTGCTGCTGGACGAAGATGGACTCCATAGCGGCGGCGTTGTTGACGGCCACCGCACGAAGACGGAAGGTAGCAGCAGCGATGTTCACGGAGAAGACCTGGCCGGCGCGGAGCGACCACACCTCGACGAGTGGTGGCGGCGGCGCCATCTCCTCCTCGATGTCGGGCTCCGGCTCCGCGTCCTCGATGTCCTCGATCTCAGCATCCGCGAGCGCCTCGTCCGCCTTCTCCTCCTCGAAGATGGCCTCGCGATGCTGCTCGGCCTCCCGCTCCTTCTCGGCCTCCGCCATGGCCTCCCACTGCTCTGCGCTCATCGACTCCCAATCCATGATCCTCCGCTCCCCTCCCACCGGCAAAGCCCGCTCTCTCGGTTAGTG
Organism: Miscanthus floridulus; assembly: GCF_019320115.1. Classification (NCBI taxonomy): domain Eukaryota; kingdom Viridiplantae; phylum Streptophyta; class Magnoliopsida; order Poales; family Poaceae; genus Miscanthus; species Miscanthus floridulus. The sequence goes on along the minus strand of NC_089592.1, from coordinate 5,155,229 downwards.
GAACCCCTCTCTCTCGGCACGAACTGAATTTTGAATCTGTTGTTGCGTTTGCGTGGCCGGATACGAGACACGGCTGTGTTTTTATAGACTAGGACACCGAGCCTCGCCGGCGCGGAGGGAACTGCAATCCGGCCTCACCCGGCCACGCTTCGGCGCGCTCCGAGCGGGGACGGGCCCACTCGGGCTTTCGTGCGACGCACGGCGAGCGGGGGTGGGTCCACTGCACGCCACGCCGAGCGGGGGCAGGCTTCGCCGTTCACGGCGAGCGGAGGAGGTGGGCCCATCGCGCTTTGAGGCCCCCGCTCGAAGCACCGAGCACGGTGTTGTTGGGTGGAAACTACAAAGGCTGCGCTGCGCCGGTGGGGCACCGGCGGCCGGGCGGGTGAAGAGCCGGCGGCGAGGCGGCGTACTACACGTCTACTCCTAAACGCATCAGGCCGAACATGAAGAATGCATTTTGCAAATGAACGTTAACAGCTGAGCAAAACATACAGAGGCCGTTATATCATACACATGCATGGAATGTTGGCAAGAACGGCCATACAGATTTCAGCAATGTTTACATGCCATTCATCAATCTGCATATATCATAACTTTCCAAACGCTTGGACAGAGAGCACAACAGTTTCAGATTTGCAGGTAAAGTAGACGGAGGCACTGATTCGCTGAATCTGAAGAAACCCTTGCAGTTGATGGGAGGTAGTGTAGTGAAACATGCAGCTGATCAATGGCTGATCTAGCAAAATATGAAGAAATTGCCCATATTTGACGACCCTCTGATGCTCTTTGCAGCCTTACTAATCAGTTATTTCCACAAACAACTGATGTGCATATCTGCAACCAAACCTCATTAGGAAAACACAATGCCACCACAATCACAAGGTAAAAACGATGAATAGCAATCAGGGAAAAAGTACATTACCCAACAGCATGACAGATATTAGCTCTCAAATGATTTAATAAATATATATACACATATATGTAGCCTCAACAGGTATTGGCACCATAGGTTATGCTAAAATATGCAGGTCTGAGCACAAAGAAAGCATATGGGGACAGTTTTGTAAATTTTCTCTTGGTTTCACTGTTTTTTAGTACAAACAACATCTGAATAATGTCAGCTGTAAGTAGCCATGAATAAAAAGCGCCAAACAGTTGCGATTGGAAAAATGAGAAACTAAACAGCGCAATCTTCTTTTTACAGAGAAGGAGAACTATTCGCAGTAACAAAACATTTGAAGTCATCAGTCATAAGCTGACAACATTATAGTCCAAAAGTCTGATGGTCATACCTATATTATGTAAAGTAGAATGGTGCAGGATGATAACAGAGCTATTGTTATGAGGCAGAATATGCCAGCACCTGCATTCTGAAAAATTCATATGGTTAGTTTAGTTTCTATACGGGCACAGGGTTATTTATAAGCTGAGATAAGAGAAAACACCAGTTCTATAACACCGTGCGATATTTCTTGCATACTATGGAAAAATAAAGTCAGATTAGGGTTGAGAACATCTATTTGTGTAGACAAAGGCTAAACACCTCACTTCTATTGTAGGTACAGCTATATCTGACTTAAGTTCTGCTAACTACATATGAATATAAAGACAATAATCAGCCATTTGAAGCTCAATGAGAAATTACAATACTACAAAACAAATAGACATACAATCAAACTCTATGGTCCTTATCATAAACTAGGTAAGTAGGCACGCTTCGCTGCGCCCTATCTTATTTGTTCATACGGTGATCATGTTCTGTTTGTGATCCCACACACTAAGCACACACATTAGCTATCTTTAGGCACTAAGCTGCATAGTCTGAGCCTCAATGTATTTGAATGCCAAAGGGCGCCTAGCTCAAACGGTTAGGTGACCCAGCGGCACTCCTCAGGTTCTGGGTTCGACTCTCCGTGGGAGCGAATTTCAGGCTGAGGTTAAAAAGAATCCCCTCGTCCGTCCCCATAACAAGCAGTGGGGGGCACCGGCCCAATTCTCACTTGGGTGAGAAGGTCCTTCTTCTTATTTGTAATGCTGCGGGGACAGTCTTAACCCCCCCCCCCCCCCCCCCCCCGTCGAGTTTTTTTAAAAGGGAGGAAAATATACTGCAAATGGTTGTTTCCTCATACATTAGTTCCATTTCAAGTAAAAACAGATCTGCTACAAACTATCTGTTGAGTAAAATCTGCAAGGAATGTGAGACTTTTTGTCATATATCCTAAATAGTTCGGTAAGCATAAAGCAGCGGCTGTGGCTGCAGCTTTTGCTCCTTTTCATCTCAGCAATGCACTGTGCTAACAACCGCTGTGGATTAAATCTATATGCTAGTATGAAACATAGGCCACATTAGCAAAATTGTCCATAGTGTGCCTCATTAGTTATATTATCACAATAACTGTCATACAGATTTGCAACCAAAAAAAAAAGATAGGCCACACATAAGCAAAAAGGAAAATTAAGTCCACAAATCAAAAGGTTTAGGAGAGCACCTGAAGTCTGGAAGGTCAAGTAACATTGTTGGACGAACCTTGTTACATAATCTATGGAAAGCCTCCTGCGATTTCCATGGTGATACATTAACTGCCAATGCGTGAAAGAGTATGTCAGTAGCATTTTGCTGCTTAACTCCAAAAAAATGGATATGCATGCGATGTACGCGGTATTTATCATTTTTTTTGCACATTAACCACATCACAATTCCAAGAAGTAGTCCTAAAACAGAAGATGGAAACAAATAGTTTATGATTATCATTTTTCTCTTGACATAAAGCAATTAAGCAGTTACTGGTAAGACACGGACCAGAACTACAGGGACAGAAAAATTTACATCTCTTAGCAATCTTGAATGCTTACCATGTGTTAGTAGGAACATTAACACGCTTAGGCACCTAGGATTCATACCATCTCAATGAGCAACAATTTAAATTGTGCAACAGCGTTAATTGCAGTGATGAAACTATGAGCCCTACTTCAACAATTGGAAGTAGATGATTTAGCAATGGCTGGAGGGTTAGCTCACCACGAGAACTGCAACGGCGAACACTGCCACAAACTGATATGCTAGGGCTATTTGACGGCGGATGGACAGCACGCACAGAGGCACGTCAACGCACGGCTCTCTTGGGATGCATCGGCACAAGGACAAAGACACAACACTACACTACAATGGAAACAGCAAAACGGCACAACAGGAAAGCACTGAGAAGAGAGAACAAACGACCAATCCACTGACTGAAACCATGTAGATTATAGCATGGATGCCGAAGCTACGATAGATCAAACAATCATTACAATGTATACAGGATGCACATGACGTTATAGGATAGGATAATATCAGGCTATAAGATAGGATAATATGAGATGGAAAAAAGAACAAAGGCAGGTTAGCCAAAAGACCAGAACAAAGCAACCGAGTGAGGCTACAGGCAACAATGGAGTGACCGCAGGGGACCAAGTCAGTTGTACGAAGTAGGAACAGGAAACTGCAAAATAAAGACATGCAGATTGGCCGTTATCTATTATTTATTAGAGTCTGGTATCACACTTGGTAATCCATCGAAGGCACGTTTGTGGTCATGAGGCAAAATGTAGCAATCGGCAGCAAACAGGTAGGCTAACAAAAAGGGAACATCGATCAAAACAGCAGAGCTAATCCAGGAGGTCGTAGCCAATCCATATTCATTCAGTAGGGTTCAGCAACAGTAGGTTATTGACAACAGTTGCACAGCATGAATGACATGGCACCAAACAATGGACCAAACAAAATTAACATCAAAAGGAGCCAAAGAGGGAAGATGCACTATACTAACCTGGCACGGGATCGGGAAAGGTCGCGAACCGCGGAGCCGCAGCCACAGGCTGGTGTGATACCTGGCACAACTCGATGAGGACACCTAAATTCCAGTATAAAGCAAACACGTTGAAATTTAATAGCGCCATAAGGAACTGTAATTCACTATGGATACATAAGCTATATGGCCTTAGCATCGCACCTGAGGTGATAGCAGAGTGGCTGGTGTTGTTGCTGTCGATGACGTATCCGCCTTCTGAGAAAACAATTCGGTAAGAGAGAGGGGTATATTTGTTTGTTTGAAGAATATGCCTTGTTGATAGAATTGTGTACTGACCACCTAAAAAAACTTACATTGAGCTGAGGCTTAAACATGGGGATCCATTTCAACGGGATCTGATCTTCCATGGCAGTTCCCTGGAAAGGCGGTCAACAATCATGCACTTAGATACACATAGACATGATAATTTATGTTATAACTAAGAAGACAGGGATCGGCTCATCTAGCAACAACAAATCCATCCGCAACAGAAACCGTGGGGTTTTGTTGCTCAGATAGTCACAGGACCTGACTGTTCTCACTTTGACAGCTGCCTGGACAGATTCAGGAGCAACATCCTTCAGCAATATGTACTCCATTGTTTGTGCAGGATAAAAAAGAATTGAAGTATATATCACAGGGAAGCAAATTTGATCTGATGCACATAACAAAAAGAAATGTAAATGTAGGTACATTCCTTGGACACCGTGCATGATTGAATACTGGTAATTGCTCGTCTGAAGTAACACAAATACACTATATATAGATGGCTGAAGAGTAAGCGCAGGTGAGATAACTTAATTAAAATGACAAAAGGACTTCACTTCTATATTTATGCCCAGGAGAACACATTGGAAGAGAATATCGAGCAGAAGAAAGCATGCACTAAACAAACAAAAAGCAAGTGACATCCTTTTCTGAATCTGTGAAACCAACAAATGCGATATTCTGGACATAGTATCCTATATGAGTAAGAAATGATAGGTCATAGAATATCACCTATGCCCAAATAAGCAGGACATGCCTCCCAATCTAAAAAGGCACATGCTACAAACAGCAAAAAAAAATCATGTTCCTCTGGAACCCACCTGAACGTGTGGCAGACCAGGATGCAGGTAAACCAAGCTGAACCAGAAGCCCCAGTGAACCTGCAGCATAATTCCAAAACCACAGTAAGTGCCTGTTTAGTTGCACTTCATTTTGCAAAAATTTTCAAGATTCCCTGTCACATCGAATCTTTGGACGCATGCATGAAGCATTAAATATAAATAAAAAATAAAACTAATTACACAGTTTAGACGAAATTCACGAGACGAATCTTTTAAGCCTAATTAGACTATGATTGGACACTAATTGCCAAATAACAATGAAAGTGCTACAGTACCATTTATCAAAAAAATTCGCCAACTAAACAAGGCCTAAGAAACAGGAAATTCTTCCAAGATCAGTTGGTATAAAAAAGGTCAAAGTTAACATGGAATTGTGCCCAGGCGGCACAGCAATCCATTGCTCTGTAAATATTTCAGCCGGATTGAGTTGAAGCTGTCATACCTGAGTTAATCACAGTGGCAGCATAGAGAATAAACCATCGAACAATACACACTCCAGGTAACTCAATGTGGGACTGTACTATCGACAACAGCATCATCTGTAAATTATCCAAAGACCATGAAACTGTTAAAAGAGTGAGGAATAGCATCTGTGCTAATAAGCTAACCAAAGTGTATTGCTGATATAGAATAAATGTGCATCAGGAAAAAAAAAGAGCTTCATGCAATATTGCCAATTGGCAGAAACATTGTGAAGTCAACATATAGAAATGGATGAGCAAAGTGACTGATTCTTTTCTATATCCGTAATGTCCAGAACCATAAAATAAATGTCAAAGTCGTAAATATATCTGGAAAAATATTCAGCCAATATGCTAAAAGAAAATGGCACAGGTCAAGCAAATATGTTATCTAGTAAATGGAAAGAGCACAAAGAGAACTGACATGAGCTATTTATAGGAAGTTGTTAGCTAGCGAAGGCATTAGGCATATAAAAAATCAGCTCATGACCTGAACAGGGCATAAGTATTTGAAAATGTTTTCCAAAAATAGCTCAAAAGCATGAAAAGTGGTCTGAAAAGGCAATGGGATCATTTGGGCAAGGGATAGTAAGTGGCAGGAAGACATTAAAATACAATTTCCTATATAATTTGGTGATTCCAAAGTGACACTGTGGGAGAGAAATATCTTTTTCATGATCAGTTTGCATAAAGTAGAATAGCATATAATCTAAGATTAATTGTGCTATGAAATGCCAGGAAGGCATGAGCCATGGAAATTAGGTAAAGCATATACCATTATAATGATCCACCTGGTGTGTGACATTGTTCTCCAAAGTCATAAATGGGAATTTAGAAGGGTATTCAGACTCAGGAAATAATTATCGCTGCTATTGTTGGCGTAGGCTATCTTGGTTTGATCCAATGTGGATCTACAATGCCTTGTTGGAATAAAGCTGTAACAAAGGGGAGACCGACCTACTGATGCCTGATTGATGCTGAACATCGCGCGATAGCCCTATCCCTGTACATAGAAGAAACATTAATAGAGATGAAACCAAAAGAACCACTTAACTACATGTGCTGGACCAGTATTTAGACTGACTGGAAGATAAAAACGAAATTCCGTGGCCAATTGAGGGCTAAAGGGTGTGAAGAAATAGTAATATTTCTTTGTCGCCCACCGGATCGGCGTCGGACTGTCGGAGACGGATGATTCTGTGGCTGTCGAGGTAGCTGCAGCGGTGATGTTCACATGCTCGCGTGATCCGTTGCTGCTGCCAGCGGGCAGCTTCGTCGCGGCCTCGTGGCCCAATCTGCCGGAAGATTTGGGTCATGGAGTTGGAGACAATCGATCTATCCAAAACGAAAGCAAAGATAGAGAAAGTGAGGAGACGATGGTGCACCATCCAGCCTCTCGTCACGGAGGAAGGCAAAGGGAGGAGGCCGAGGTCACCTTGCGTGATGCCCGCCAGCACGCCGGTGAAGGAAGAGAGGCCGGCGGCGGCGCATGCCACCACGCCCCCGTCGTCCACGTCGTGGAAGAGGAGGCCGCCGGGCGCCAGCAGTGAGTGCATGGATCCGGCGTGCTAGCCACAGGATTTGGGACGGGAGGGGCAGAACCGATGCCGGCAGCCCACTGGTGCGGCCGAGTGGCAGGGTTTTGAGGACGGGACACGTAATAAGGAGAGGAGAAGCAGAGGACGCTAGAGTGATTCGACAAAAGGCATAGCAGATACTGTGCCATGGGGGCTCTAGAGGTTAGGCACATCCGCACATCAAGGTACCATCATGTCATAATTTACGAGCCAAATTCCTTCTCTCTCGATATCTGCTGGAAAATGTATATGTCATCCTAATCAGGGGCGGATCCAGCGGTGGGGCGGGGGGGGCTCAAGCCCCCTCTACCCAAACCGAATCAGTGTAAATTACTGTAGAGCCTCTATAAAATATAATTTTCAGATACTAGCACTTGAAATTCTTGTGATTATCATTAAAATGTACAAGGTTATTACATTAACAAATCATATGTTGTAATCTTGAGAAAGTTGTATACCATGCTCTATGCTGGTTCTACACCGATGATTGGCCACAGACTCATTTGGAAGACATGGGCACCGCTAAGAATCAAGATATTCCTTTTGCTTGTTTTCAAGCGCATTCACTGGACCAGGGATAGAAGAGCAAGGCATGGTTTAGAAGCAAGGGGGCTCTGCTGTGATCAAGGGCAAGAGACCGCAAGGGAGCTCTGCTGTCTCTGTGATCAAGGGCAAGAGACCATCGACCATATCCTAGCGGCTTGCCCATTCTCCAGGTTCTATATTGTAACGCCCCGACACGAGATGACGGCTAAAAGATCCACTCAACATGTTGAATAGACCACACACCTGCTAATTAACTCTTTTGCGCTTTCGTCCTCACTTCGTGCAAAAAGATCGATCCGAAGTTAATAGCCTCCCAGGTCCAGGCTTTTAAGCTGGTTCGGCACTGCCTCTGGTTCCGATGTAGGATTAAATTCTCGTAACTACGGTGTTCCTCGATGCTACAGTACTCGCATCACCTTATCGCTACAGTGCTCGCCCATTCGGACCAGCCCACCAGACCGGCCCAACTTGGCCCATTTAGTGAGGTCTCACATATATCCCGCATGTTCTTGGGCGACAAATCCCCCAAAACCGTGGCAACAACAGTGCGCTGGTGGCGGAGACTACGCTCCTTCTTATTTGTGCTGGTCTCATGGCAAATTTGGAAAGAGCGCAATGCGAGGTGCTTCAGAGGATCAGCAGCAAAAGTCAATGATCTGCTGCAACTCATCAAGGGCGAAGCCGATCGATGGATCGAGGCAGGCGTGGGCGGCCTGGGAGCGCTGGCGCGGACATAGCACGGCAAGGATTCAGTAAGAATCTAGGATTAATGGCTTCCAAAATGTAGTGCAAAGAGAAAACTAACGGACGAAAACGGCATTTTTGTAATATAAACTCTTTTATCTTCTAATACAATGATATGCACACCCGTGCGTGTTTGAGGAAAAAAATAAGTTGTAATCTTGCCATCTAAATCTAACAGGGCTGAGTCGACAAATTCTAGGCCCTGTGCCAAACTCTAAAACAGAGTATTTTTTTTCCTTCAAAGATAGGACTATAATAATACGTGTGCACTCTCATGTTTGACTGTTCAGGCAGTAAAGAAATTGATACGAAGCCAATGCATGGCACAGGACATCTCAACTTACTTAGTTACTTGTTTGATGTGGTAAATTCTTCCCATATATTCACAACTGGAGATGCATCTACCATGGAACCCCGGTGAGTCATAACACTTACATTCACCATGAGTTCAGGACTCATGGTTATGTCCTAGCTCCATTATTTATTTTAGAGTTAAATGCAACAGCGGTCCTCGAACTTGTAAGCGTGTCACATAGGTACATGAACTTTGAAAATGCATTTTTAGATCCCTAAACTTGTTAGGTGGTGCATCATAGGTCCATACCAGCCACGTGGACCTGTTTTTGCTGACATGGCAGGCTAACGTGGCACGAATTTTTCACTTAACCTCTTATATTTATTTTTCTCTTAAAAAATAAATATAAGAGGCTAATTACAAAACTAATTATACAGATTGAGGCTAATTTACTAGACGAATATATTAAAGTCTAATTAGCTATGATTTTGATAACGTGGTGCTACAGTAAATATTTACTAATTATTGATTAATTAGGTTTAATAGATTCATCTCGCTAATTAGTCTACTCCTGTGCAACTAGTTTTATAATTAGCTCATTTTTAGTCCTCCTAGTTAAGGAATTCCTAAGGTTTTGGGCGGAATTGGTCCGATGTGAAACGGACTAAACTTTAGCACACGATCCTGAGCAATATGAATAGTGTGTGGCAGAGTGCCGGTAGATACTGGGTATTCGGAGGTGAGCCAAGTGATCCTCTACTCGAATTAAATCTAATATAAATACATTGCCTATGTTTGCATCCATGTTTTGTGTAAATCCCAAAGATTGATGGCGGGGTACTGTGTTTGAGCAAATCCAATGGTGAGTAATATTGGTCCTGTTTGTCAGATTCTTAAAAACCAAGAAGTTGTTGATATCCAGCTTTTGCTAGTTTTATTGTGACCCTGTGAGCAATAAATAAAGCCGGATTCTTAAAAATTGGGGATCCAAACACCGCCACCAGTTTTTGTTCAGAATCTAGATTTTAGAGGCTAGAGGCAAAAACTGTTTTTTTTAAGAATATGAAACTCATCAAAACAGGCCCATTGCCAATGCTCCAGTTTAGAATCCAACAGCTATGAATTTTGAAAATATGTGGAAAGTAAGCTAAGACAAAGAGACTTGATTCCTGGGTCTTGAATTCAGCCAAGACTACTCTAACCAAGTGATCATGTAGGCTTAGGTTCATGGATTCTATTTCTTTTGTTCTGAATCTCTCTGCTCAAATTTGTAGGGTTGAATGGAATAAGGAAGGAGGGTGATCAAGCCTCCTATAGCCCTTGTTGAGTAGCAAATTATGATATTGTGGTAAGATTTTTTTTAGAACGTGCTTAGCATGTGTTTCTAGGCCTGGGCGTTCGGGTTACCCGATTTTTTCGGGTCGGGTAATTCAGGTAATTCAAAATTCGGGTAATGAAAACTGCTACCCGATATTCGTCCTGAAAAAACATTACCCGTAATTTCGGGTACCCGATAATTCGGGTTCGGGTATTTCCGATATACCCGAATTTAAAAAAACAACAAAATACACAAATATTCAGTAGCAATTTATATATAATTTCAGCAGCAATTTATATAGAATTTCAATAGCATTTTGTAGAGTAATGTATTAAAGTCCGTTGTTCAAACAAAGAGAATTATATTCTAATAAAGTGATAAGTTCAAGTGTTCATCTAATAGCACAAAGACAGAGACAAATGTTTGGGTAGTTCGGGTGTCGGGGGGTATTACCCGAATTACCCAAACTAATTTCGGGTAATCAAAATCGTTATTTGAATTTGGGATCGGATACCTCAGGTTCGGGTAATTCGGGTCTGGGTTTGGGTAATTCGGATATGGGTAATGGGTATCGGGTATTTTGCCCAGACTTACGTGTTTCATTAAGAAGTTTGGAAAGCTTACATGTCCGTCATCACATCACAACGAGATGCCATAAGTGATAGGGTTGAACACTAACAAAAGGCACCGCTAGATGATGGAACACACGCTGTTATGACTAACTAGGAAACTAATTGTGCGATCTAAGATCTTGCCCTACAGCCCTAGGAGACAACAACGAAGCGACGTTGAGCAGACAACGCTCAATCCGACACCGGTGTCGCCCTGCCCCTGCGCGCTCTTCATCGGAAAGAGCTCACGCATGGCTGCCTCCTTGGACGCTAACAACGGCTCCGCGAACGTCTTGTGGAACTTGTCCGCAATCGACGCATCAGGCGAGTTGAGGCTCTGGCCCTGTTTGCGCGGCTTCCACTTGCTGAGTAGTACCTTCTTCGCTTGCACCTCCGGCTTCGGTAGCGGGACTTTGCGGCGAGTCTATCGCTCCGGCGGGGGACGAGGGAGGAGTCGACGGCGTGGCATGGGGGCGACTTGACAAGGGCATCCTCCAGCGGTAGCCTAAGCCGATTGATGAAATCAGAGATGACCCGAACGGGGGTGTTTGTCCGCGACTATTGGCGGTCCGGCAACGGTGGTAGTAGGCCGCCCTTCCTGAGGCCCCTCCGCTTGGGCCAGCTCATCCACCGCAGCCTGGTTGTCCCCATCCTGGGCCGGTATGTCCAATGAAAGTGAGCCCACCTCCAGAGCAAAAGGGCGAGGCCCAGGAAGTGATGCAGTCCCATCCCCTGGCTCTTGTGCAGCTATTTTAATATAGACATAATGGATACATGTGATTCAATATATATGTAAAAAAAGATTCAAATACCTTGTTGACAAGCACAAGGAGCAATTGACCCATTGGAAGACTGATTCCAACCAACACTTGGAACTTGAGAGCTATTGGTTAGGACCAAAAGCGACCACGACAATGTGTCATGATTCATGAAGAGATTCAGAAATAGTGACAGAGCAGGACATGGTAAATTTGACTAATTTTTTTTTTCACGCAAAGCTTCTCTTTTTTGTGCATATTCAATCAATTAATATTTTTAATTATCTTTGTATGAAATAACTAGACTGTGAATGCTTAATTGTGATCCGAATTCGTAGAATGGTAATGCCATCTCATCTCATTATTTTGAACAGATTGATTTGCTCCATGTCAAATGATAAAAAAAATACTTTTGGGGAGGGCATATAACATCTATATCTTTATTTGAATGAATACATGCCTTGTAAAAAAACCACTGTAAAGTTGGATTGAGACTTCTTTTTGTTGAGCTGATTATGCATACATACAAGGTAAGTAGTATCCTGTAGCAACGCGTGGGTGTTATGCATACATGAACTGTTTGCTCCCGTTTGGCTCTGGTTTAACTGAGTACGAGGATACCATGCCCTTATGCGGGACCCACCTGGCAGACACATTCATCCATCTCACGTTAAAAAAAGCTACCGTACTATACTAGTTAAAAAGTATCAAGACGAAATACAAACACGACCTCTCCACTCATTTGGCCTCCACTGCACGTCGTGTCCTTCAGAAGCTTATGTGGAGTACTGTTGTCTGGTCCGTACCTCTAGTGAGTGGAGGCATTTATGTAAGACGTTCGGATGCCCGAGCCTGGTGTTGCTGCCTTGTTTCTCTGCACCCTGTTTTCTGTGCCTGGTTGTTTCGCCCGCCCATGCAGGGGCCAATGTCACCAGCAGGTCTCCCGTAGCGCCTGACCGCATGTGGGACAGCTCGCGCCCTCCGCTCCCTACGCGCATGCACGTAAGACCGTCTGCGCCCAGGATGCGGCTATGATAGTTGGGTTCCATTGCAATATGTGCAACGTCAGTTGCAACATACGTCCGAAACAGTTCTTGCAACATACATTCGAAACAGTTGCCAAAACACCTAAAAACACTTGAAAGCCATTGCAAACATAGGCAACATCCAGATAAAACACTTGCAACATGCTCCTATGTGTGAAACATATGCAACATAGGTCTGAAAAATAAATAAAACATTTGAAACAGACGCTCGCAACATATGCAACATCTGGATCTACTTTTGCAACATCCGTATGAAACGCCTGCAATATACCTATGAAGCATCTGAAATATACGTTTGCAACTACGCTTTCAGCGCAACATCTCCTTGCTGCTTGGGAGAAATGAAGGCTCGTCGGCGTGTGGAGCTCACCGAAGGCAGCGGCCCCGCAGCGGGGCGGTGATGGCGGTTGCGCGACGTGGCGGGGAGGTAGCGGGCGCACGACTGGGAGACGGTAGCCACGCGCCACGCCTAGCGGGCCCAGTAGCCGAGCGCCGTGATTCGGAGGCGGCCACCTGCCTCGCCTGGCTGGGCCAGCGGCCGAGCGGTGCGCCTTGAAGGCGGCAGGACGCGCCACCCTGCACCTAGGCGGTGGGTGGACGCTGCAGGTGCCGCGTGCGCTGCCTGGTCCTTGCGGTGGCCATTGCCCCTGGCCTAGGTGCCTCCTAAGCACCGGTACGAGGGATGAGTTGATGAGCGGATAGGAGAGGGTCATTGGGCTGGTGTCGCGGCTCATCAACGGGAGCATCCGCCGTTTTATGTAATTTGCCATCGGTTGCTCAAAGAAAATGTAATTTGCCATCAATATTGGGAAGTCCCCAAGTTTTATAATATCAGTTTTTTTTTTAAGAACGGATGGAGTATATCTCTTCTCAAAGCAAAAGAAAAGACAGAATAGTATTGCGCGATTTCTTTGGCGTTTATATGATTCGAATTCGAATCCAAAAGTCAAGCGTCTCCGAGGACATAAAAAGAGGGCAGGGCTGCCACGTAGAGAGAGTCCTAAAATCTGACGGAGAGCAGAACAGAACTATAGCGATTTCTCGTGGAGATCCGTCGGCGAACCGGCGAGGTAGATAGGGCGGATTTAGGCCCGGAGCTGCAGCCCAAGCAACATATATCTTCTCTTCATACGAGCTTATCTTAGCACGAGTCCCCGACCCCGACGCCGGTCGCCCGCCTCTCCTCGTCCGGAGTCGCGGCCCTCGCGGGTCACAACATCGCCGCGTCGCGCCCTCGCATCGCATCAGATCCCGCACGGCGCCGCACCGTGGCTGGCTCGGCTGACCGCGGCCCCACCTACCGCGGCGCGCCCGCCCCGTCCGGCCCCGGCGACCGCCGCCCCTTCTGTCGTTCTGTGGTTCTGCCTTCTATCTCAGGTGTGACTGGATTTGCAGTGTCTGCTCTAGACTACATACACGATTTGGTCAAACTTGAGGTTGATTGACTCATCATGGAAAAACGAGTTTTACATTCATTTTTGGACGGAGTAAAAAGTTATTTGAAAAAGATTGTCTTTTTTTCCCATTCTTATTCATATTCAATTTTTGGTCTGCAGACGGATCGATTGATTCATCAATGGATATAAGAAAGGTCTCACCCTGTCAACAAGATGCTCATGGTGATTCTCACGCCGCCAAAAGAATGATGTGTTCAATCCCAACCCTTCCCGAGGTACTCGACATAAATTTTAGTGTCTGTTTGGTTGCCGCTGCAGCTTGCCACGCTGCGTTTTTGGTGCGCCGCAGGCCTGTTTGGTTGCCACCACGGATCTGGCGTGTCGAAGAATCTGTGGCGCTGTCTCTGCATTTTTGTGCCAACGCTCGCCAAATGTGTGCCGCTGTTTTTCTCCGCCACAAGTTAGGTGTGCCGAGCGTGGCGCTATGTGGCGGGGACCATAATATCCCCATGCCAGCTCTAGCCACACAGATTCTTTGCACTATGTTATCTTAATATATTATCTATAAACAGAGAACAGAGATCCTAGTTCTGCAATTGTTCAGTCCTGCACTCTGATGGTCTGTTCTATTTCTTAGGTATACTCACACACCGACATAAAATAGTGGGCTCTAAGCAAGCCCATGGGCTAATTACAATTTACAACATTAGGCAGCCCAACACTCCCCCATGTGTGAGCTCTTCGCTTTGCAGATTCTTGGCATATGTGCAATGTGTAATGCAATATACCATGTGCACTCATGTGGAGGATTACCTAGGGTAGAATATTACCTCCATGTTCTGCTGTTTTCCTTTCTCTTATAACTTTATAAGTAACCATTTGGGTTTACAATCCCAATGTTTGACTTTTATCCCATGTGTGTGCATGCAGGACATTTTGCACCATATATATTCCCTGTTGCCACTGCGTGATGCTGCCCGTGCTGCTTGCTCGTCTCATGCCTTTCTACGTTTCTGGAGATGTCATCCCAATCTAACCTTAAACTGGCATATCCTTTGCTCAAATGCAAATGCATCTCAAGAGAATTTCATCTGCATAATTGACAACATCCTGAGGAACCACTCAGGCATCAACATTAAGATACTCAAGCTTCAGTTATATGGCATTTATGATGCCTACCAGTATCTGGACAGTTGGCTTCAGGTTGCTGTTAAACGTGGGATTGAAGAACTCACCATTGAGCTATGTTATAGAGTTGACATGAAGCATAATGTCCCATGCACACTTTTAACTGATGGTGTCCAAAACTCAATCCGGTATCTTCAACTTTCCTGCTGCGCCTTCCATCCCACACCTGAACTTGGCCCCTTCAGAAACCTAAAAAGTCTGCTCCTGCGTTCTGTGCATATTTTGGATAATGAGTTAGAGGGCTTTCTTTCCAACTCCCATGCTCTGGAGAAGTTAGACCTCAATGGTTGCGAGAAGATAACGTGCCTGAAGATACCTAGCATCCTGCTGCAGCTCCATAGCCTGAAGGTTTCTTGTTGCGTGAAGCTGCGAGTGATAGAGAGCAAAGCTCGAAATCTCTCCTGTTTTATCCTTGAAGGACAGAGTGTAAAAGTCTCCCTTGGAGAAACACTGCAAATGAAGAACCTGCGCATGGGCCGTTCCAACCTCGTCTGTTACGCCCGTGTTAAATTGTCATCCAGTATGCCAAACCTCAAGACTCTTTCCATCAGCTCAGATTATGAGGTACGGATTTCCTAAATCATTGGTTTTTGTAGACTAGGGGATGTATATATGAATATTACTATAGTCATACATTTTTTTTTTGTAAATCTAATCTGAAACATCTTTACCTTGCAGAGGGTTAATACACCAATGCTTCGTACCAAATTCCTATTCCTTAAGTGGCTGTCTATTTATCTGAGATTGACCTCTTGCCCATCCTATGACTATTTTTCTCTGGTTTCTTTCCTTGACGCTTCTCCCTCCTTGGAGACTTGGCTGTTGGATGTAAGACGCTGTTCATTCCATCCTGCAAAATATTTAGTAACTGCTGGATCCATTTTCACTCTATTTTATGATGTCTTTTCCACCCCACACAGGTAGCTGAGGAAAGTATGCAGCATGAATCAATTTTCGGAGGCGGCTCCTTGCAGTTGAGGCAGATGCCTATGCAGCACCATGGCCGCCTTAAGACTGTGAGGTTCAAAGGCTTCAACTCAGCCAAGAGCTTGGTTGAGCTAACGTGTTATATTCTCAGGAACGCAAAGTCACTTGGCCGGCTCACACTGGATACCACTTATGGTGATCCTAAGTGTGATAGCGCAATGTCCGGTGGCAGGTGCACTCCCATGAGTAAAGATTTTCTCATGGAAGCACGTAGAGGGGTTTCGGCAATTAGAACGTATATTGAAGATAAGGTTCCTTCTACTGTTAGGCTGACGGTGGTGGAGCACTGTACTCGGTGCCATGCTGATAACTTATCTGAATAAATAGGTTAGATTAGATTAGATTTGAATGAAGCTTGCTTTCTTTCTTGGAATGAATTGGATTGCAAGGCCTGTTCAATGTCTGTCTCATAATCAGAGTAGGTATGTAATATTTGTAGGCATGGATAGACCATGCTTTGTATCTTGTGTTATTGGACACCGCCCCTTCAATTCAGATCAGTGTCGTGTCGCTTTTCTTTGGTATCTGTCACATACGTGGATTTTTTTTGTCTGTGGATGGAGATTTGTGGTGATGTACGTTCTCAGTCTCTCTTTTCTTTTCGAAAAGGAAGCGGGAAAAGAATTAGAAATACCCATGTTTCTCTATTATCTACACATGCCATTATTAAACAATTATCCTCCACAGCCCGTTAAGTAAAAGCTAATAAAAGTGCACATATACCCTATTTCTCTAATACCTACTCATGCATGCCAAGCCAACCATCCCATGCACTTAAAGTGTTTAAAGTTCACCTAGAAAATATTCATAGTTGCAATTTATTTATTTATTTGTGTCAAACATAGTCGAAAAATGAAAAATAGCTCAACAAACGTTTGAAAATAAAGATTAAAAAAAAGCTTCTTGATCAGACAAGGGTTTGAAGCATTGCAAGGTATGGTTCCAGGATTGCCACCACACACCCGCAGGTTTGCATTGCAAACCAGCTTGCACATCATGTAAACTTTTAATACCAAAATTATTACAGGCACATACAGGACAACGGTAACATAATTCTTCAGAGTTCTTAAAAAACATAAATTCTTCAGAGAACGGATACAATTTGTGTGAAAACAACACTCCAATATATATGTTCCATAAAAAAATAGCGAGAAATGAAACAAAGCAAAGCACATACATACATGGATACATGCGACAACAAGAGATACACTAGTGTCTCGTGCCGAAGCATGCATGGAACAGTGCAAAGGGTTTACCTGTCATAATTTAGTGGCTACATCTCTGGACAAGTCTTCTCAATTTCGGAAAGGAGCGGCCTGACGGTCTTCCTGAGCCCGAAATCAGTCCCAATGAAAAGCATGCAGCTTTCAAGTTCAGACATGGTTTTCGAAGCTTCATAGTGAACTCTTAAATCCCTTGTTTCTAAAGATTTCCACATACTGTTCGCAGCGCATCACTGATTTAGCAATCTGACTGCAAAGCTTCACAATTCTCAGACTGTATGCTGTTGGATTATGCATTGCCGCACTTGCTGTAACAGCACAGATCAGAAAGACACCACACAGTATGTGATACATATAAAGATATACATTCTACACAGTATGTGATACATATAAAGATATACATTCTAGCACAATTATATCACGAGCGACAACATAGATTAATATATGTCCATATCCTACACATATATAAAGTACTTAAGTAGTATTATTACATAAATAGAGTTTCTAATGGACTCTCAAACTCTCACCTAACGAAGACTACTCTAAACGGATACGAACATGACTCTAGCTGCAACAACCTTCTCTCCATGGTGTCCAATCTCCATGGAGTCAAAAAAAGTTGTTGACCCTCTCTAATTTATCCCCCTTTGGCATAAAGCACCAAAAACAGAAGAAAAGAAGAAAGATCAACACTCACTCCTCATCTTCTTGGATGGTGTCCCAATCGACATCATCCCCACCAGCAGCTCCACTAGCACCCGCAACGTCCTTCTCTCCACCATCATCATCATCATCGTCGGAGGAGGAGGAAGAAGAAGACACCACAGCTCTCCCTTGGCGATGAGTGGTCGAAGTGTGGTGCTCACGCCTGGTGCTCCTCATGGACTGCAAGGTGGACCTCAAATTCGTGTGAGGATCAAGCTCTGGCTGGTCCTCCTCCTCTGTAAGGAAAATGAACCCTAGGCCCATTTATTTTGGATTTTGGCATTTGATGACCAACACAACCAAATTGGACTAATAAATTTGTAAGTGATTATTTTGTAGTTCAATAGGATGCAAGATGTAACTTGGACGAAGACGACGTGATGATCCGATGATCAACTCCATAAGCAAGACCTCAGAAGCACAAGAGAAGACCCAAGATATCAAGCAAAGTCCAAGCACCAAGACAGAAACCAAGCCGGACGCAAGATCGCGAAAAAAACGAGCTCACAGAAGTGACCGGACGCTCCGATGCACAAGACGTTGCACAGGACGCTGCACCGGACGCTGCACCGGATGCTCCGATCAAGAGGCTCGGCAACATCAGAGTCAGCAGCAGCAACCGGACGCTATACAGGACGCTGCATCGGACGCTTCGATGCACAGGACGCTGAGTGCCAGAGTCCGGTCAACATCAGTAAGGTTCCAGAGAGCCGTTTTCGTGGCCGGAGGCGTCCGGTCAGTACTGACCGGACACTGGTCAGAGTCCGGCCAGTAGCAGAAAAGCGAGATTTCGTCACCAACGGCTACTTTCTCAGTGTGGCTTATAAATAGACCCTCCAACCGGCCATTTGAGGAGTGTGGAGCTGAGGAAACATATCTAGGGTATTGATACACCATTTTAGTGATCTCCACTTGCATAGTGCTTAGTGTTTCATTAGGTGATTAGCGTAGGTGCTTTGCGAAGTGCTTAGGTTGATTAGACCACCGCTTATGAGCTTGCTCTAGGTTTAGGCCTAATGTTTAGTGAGGTTTGTATACCTCTTACCACTCGGTGCTTGCGCGCACCATTGTTGTACATCGGAGAGGCTTGTAGTCTTGCGAGATCATACCAACCGTGTTTGTGGTGTGGCCGCCACCGTGTACCGGAGGGAACAAGGTCCACGGCGTTTCGGCCGGAAGCTTGTTAGTGAAGACGGCGGGGAGCATCTAGGAGAGGCTTGTCGGAAGGCACATCGGAGACCCACTTGTGTGTGGGGAAGGCCCGAGGCTATCCACAGAGTTACCCGACCGGGAGCTTGGCCCTTGCGAGGGATTCCTTGCGAGGGGCTCCAACAAGGACTAGGGGGAAGCTTGCGCGCTTCTCGATACCTCGGTAAAAATACCGGAGTCATCGACGGGAGTTTGCATATCTCTACCTTGCTCTTTAGCTTCCGCATTTACATTGATTACATTACTCCTTTTGCGGTAGAGATAGCAACACATTAGCAAAACCGTAGTTGCACATTTAGATAGTTTATCTTTTGCATAGGTTTTGCTAAGGGTAGAAAAGAGGCCATAGTTTAGAGTTAGAATTTTAAGTTGCCTAATTCACCCCCCCCCTCTTAGGCGTCACGGTCCACTTCAATTGGTATCGGAGCCGGTTGGCTCATTTTGGACCTTTGGCTTAACCACCGTTGAGCCAACGCTATTTAGAGTGGTTGGGACGGATACCTCTAGGCCTCCACACTTTGACGGCACTAACTTCTCTTATTATAAAGCTAGAATGGCTTGCTACCTTGAGGCGGTTGATTTGGGTGTTTGGAGAGTCACTCATGACAGGATGAAACCCATTAAGAATCCCAAAAAACCCACAAAGAGTGATGAAAAAGAAATGCATTTCAATGCTAGAGCTAAGAATTGCTTGTTTGAATCTTTTAGTAAAGATGTGTTTAACCAAGTGTTCACTTTAAATACGGCACATGAAATTTGGTTAAAAGTCCAAGAGCTCCATGACGGCACAAGTAATGTCCGTGAGCAAAAATATTGTCTAGCTAAGCAAAATTATGATTCCTTTACAATGAATGATGATGAGCTTGTTCGTGATATGTATTCTCGTTTGAATCTAATTATCAATGAGCTCCATTCTATAGGATTAACAAAGCTAGATGATGCGGACATCGTGAGGAAGATCATCTCCGTGCTACCACAAAAGAAATATGCAAGCATCATCACCATCCTTCACAACATGGAGAACTTGAGCACCATGACCCCGGGCATAGTCATTGGCAAGATAGTGGCATTTGAAATGTCACGTAAGATGGGTCAAGAAGAAGCCTCTTCATCGAGCAAAGGCAAAGCTCTCGCATGTAGCGAGAAAAAGAAGATGAAGGGCAAGCAAGTTGAGACAAGCTCAAGCTCAAGCTCCTCAAGTGAAGATGAAGAAGAAGATGAGGATGATGATGATGATGAAGGTTCAAGTGATGATGATCAATCTTCCTCCTCCACCTCCGACCTTGATGAAGAATCAATCAAACTTATCAACAAGGTGGAGAAGATGATCCAAAGACTCAATGTCAAGGGTGTGCCCATCCAAATCCAAGATCTCATTTTCACTAATCAAAGAAATGAGCAAAGAAAGAGAGGATGCTATGGATGCGGCGAGTTGGGGCACTTTATGGAAGTTTGTCCAAACAAGCCCACACCCAAGACAAAGAAGAAGGCATGCAAGAACCAAGCCCTCACATCAATAAGGTCATGGGACGATTCTTCAAGTGAAGAAGAACACCATCACAAGAGGCGAGGGTGCAAGCACTCATCATCAAGCTCTTCTCGTATGTGCCTTATGGCACGAGGTAACAAAAGCTCATCCTCTAGTGAGAGTGATAGTGATGATGAAATGCTTTTTTATGATGAAATTGTGCAATAAAATCTTAATTATGCTACAATTTGCACTAGTCAACAAAAGAAGCTCGAAAAATTAAAAGGGAAGCTAGATAGTTCACAAGAAGCATATAAAACCTTTCTTGAACAATATGAGAACTTTGCTAATCTCAATGTTGAACTATCTACTAAAATTGAGCAACTTAAGGCTAGTGCAACAACAAATGCATGCGCAATTAATGATGAGCAACTTGTGAAGAAAAATGAAAAATTAAAAGAAAAGTTAGCTAGCTCACAAGATGCTTATAAAAGTTTGCTTGCTAAAATAGAAACCATGTGCAAACATTGTGATGAGCTAACTAACAAAGTTGCTAAGCTTGAAGCCATTAGTACAACCCCCACCAAGGCATCTAAAAAGAAAAGTTCTATCTTTAACATGTCTAAAAAGGATACCTCTACTTCTTGTAATGATTTATGTTTAGACTCATCTTTGTGTAACCAAGTTTGTGTTCAGAAAGTTATTGTAGATACATGCACACAAGAGGTTGCAAAGGAGAATGAGCAACTCAAGCAAGAAGTAGCTCGCCTCACCAAGGACTTGACTCAAGTGAAAGGCAAGACGAAGCAAGCCCAACTTCATCAAGATAACACCATCAAGGGAGTGAAGAAGCTTGATGAAGGACAAACCGTGGTTTGCTACGTGTGCCACAAGGAAGGTCACAAGTCCTATGAGTGCAAGGTGAAGAATGGGGGAGGAGCAAAGAAGAAAGAGAAGAAGCAAACAAGCAAGCTCTCGAACACCTACACCAACAAGGTGGACAAGAAGGCCTCCACACCATACTTGTTAAAGAAGAAGAAAAATGACAAGGTGGTGGCCATCAAGGTGAACAAGCAAGCCAACAATGGAGTCAAACGCTTTTGGGTGCCAAAGAAAATCATTTCCAACATGAAGAGCACCAAGAAGGTTTGGATCCCGAAAGGGAAGTGAGAAGTCCAATGGATTTCGGGGAATTTAGAGACTTGGCAAAGTATGGGTGCATTTCATGGGGTGCATCATGATGGAAAAAGTCATTGCCATGTGGGTAAGTGAATACTATGGACCCAAATTCCCCTTCCCATGTTAGGTAACTAGATGTTATTATTTTCAAGTGGTATTTCTTACAAAATGGTATCCTTAAGCATCTAGTTGTTTTTCATGCCTAGGTTTGGATTTGCATGCTTATATCTTTTGTCATGTATATACTAGGTATATCTTATGGTAGGCTTGCTCGGTTTTATTCTTAACCCTTAGAGCAAACATACATGGTTTAAAATTATTTAGGAGCACGGCACATAGCTTGTCTTACAATTGTTCATCTAATATGTGCCAAAGTCTAAATTGTAGATAATCTCTCCCGAATATCATCTTTGAAAATGACTCTCACATTCATGTGATGTCATCTTTCAAGTGGTATTTTGATCCTAAAATCAATGTGCATGATTCTTACAAGTATTCCACACTTGTATGCACAAATTTAGGGGGATGTTACTCTACAAGTTGGATGCCTTGAGACTAACACCTTTTCAAGCTTATCATATGTGTAGTAGTCTCATTGCAAGGAAAATGGAGTCCCCAGAGTTAAGCATCATACTTCAAATATCCACCACCTATTGCAAGTGGTAGAAATCAAATTTTGTTCCACATGTGGTATTTCTAAATCAATATCATCATGTTGATTTCATTTTGATATTTATATGCTTTCTCCATGCATTATATAGATTAAATTCCCTTGAGCAATAATTTGTCAATTATGGATATGCTTTGCCTTCTACCATATGTATGCATATATTTAGGGGGAGCTTAATCTATATAATGTGAGAGTCAAATTTGGTGATCTATTCTACTCTATACACAAAGGATCACAAAGTTTGACCATCACTTGTGCTACTAATGTCTTCCTTTTCGGTGTTTGATTCCAAAGGGGGAGAATTTAGAGGACCAAAAGCAAGCATTAATTTGTAGGACCCAAAGCTAGACTATAATGGTCTACAAGTGGTAATGGTCCGAGAAAGGGAGGAGAGTGGATTATGGATTGCCTATGGAATGGGGAGAATTTATAGAAAGCAAGGTTTAAATCCATAATGCCACATGGGGACATTTGTAAGGGCAAGATAAGTTTTTATGTGATATTCCTTAGTTTTACGAGAAGTATCTTTTAGCATCATATAATCTTGCCCCTTGCATTGCATCCTAGCAAGTAGGTAGTTTTTTAAATTTCAAAATTCTATTATTTGCTTGCTTTGGTCGTGTTGTCATCAATCACCAAAAAGGGGGAGATTGTAAGGAAAATGGACCCTAGGCCCATTTACTTTGGATTTTGGCGTTTGATGACCAACACAACCAAATTGGACTAATGAATTTGTAAGTGATTATTTTGTAGTTCAATAGGATGCAAGATGTGACTGGGACGAAGGCGACGTGATGATTTAATGATCAACTCCATAAGCAAGACCTCAGAAGCACAAGAGAAGACCCAAGATATCAAGCAAAGTCCAAGCATGAAGACAGAAACCAAGCCGGACGCAAGATCGCAAAGAAATGAGCTCACAGAAGTGACCGGACGCTGCACAGGACGCTACACCGGATGCTCTGATGCATAGGATGCTGCACAAGACGCTGCACCGGATGCTCCGAGCAAGAGGCTCGGCAACATCAGAGTTAGCAGCAGCGACCGGACACTCCGATGCATAGGACGCTGAGTGCTAGAGTCCGGTCAACATCAGTAAGGTTCTAGAGAGCTATTTTTGTGACCGGACGCGTCCGGTCAGTGCTGACCGGACACTGGTCAGAGTCCGGTCAGTAGCAGAAAAGCGGGATTTCGTCCCCAACGGCTACTTTCTCAGTGGAGCTTATAAATAGACCCCTCAACCGGCCATTTAAGGAGTGTGGAGCTAAGGAAACATATCTAGGGTGTTGATACACCATTTTAGTGATCTCTACTTGCATAGTGCTTAGTATTTCATTAGGTGATTAGCGTAGGTGCTTTGCGAAGTGCTTAGGTTGATTAGACCACCGCTTATGCGCTTGCTCTAGGTTTAGGCCTAGTGTTTAGTGAGGTTTGCATACCTCTTACCACTCGGTGCTTGCGCGCACCATTGTTGTACATCGGAGGGGCTTGTAGTCTTGCGAGATCATACCAACCGCGTTTGTGGTGTGGCCGCCACCGTGTACCGGAGGGAACAAGGCCCGTGGCATTTTGGCCGGAAGCTTGTTAGTGAAGATGGCGGGGAGCATCCGGGAGAGCTTGCCGGAAGGCACGTCGAAGACCCACTTGCGTGTGGGGAAGACCCGAGGCTATCCATGGAGTTACCTGACCAGGAGCTTGGCCCTTGCGAGGGGCTCCAACGAGGACTAGGGGGAAGCTTGCGCGCTTCTCGATACCTCAGTAAAAATACCGGAGTCGTCGATGGGAGTTTGCATATCTCTACCTTGCTCTTTAGCTTCCGCATTTACATTGATTACATTACTCCTTTTGCGGTAGAGATAGCAACACATTAGCAAAATCGTAGTTGCACATTTAGATAGTTTATCTTTTGCATAGGTTTTGCTAAGGGTAGAAAAAGAGGCCATAGTTTAGAGTAAGAATTTTAAGTTGCCTAATTCACCCCCCTCTTAGGCGTCACGGTCCACTTCATCCTCTGAATCTATCTCAGAAAGGCTAGGAAGGTCATCAAACCTCGGTGGTGACTGAACTGGTGAAAGGGGTGGCAGCCCTGCACGCTCTCTAGCCTCTCGGTTGGCTTCACTGTTTTCCAACCGGTCCTCATATGCGGTCCTTGCTGCATAGGTGCAAGTGGTGAAAATGACCTTAATCCATCTCCCAAACATCTCCATCTCACTGCCCTGCTAGCACCTGAGGCTTGGGTCTTCTCAATCTTGTAGACGGTGTGGAGACCATCTTTATCAAACTTGTAACCGGTGACCCTCTCAATCATAAACATGAGATAGAAAGCATAGGGTATCCCCTTTTTCCATCCTCCATGGCGTTTCTTAGCTCACACCACATGAAGCGAGGGACATTAAACATGTCACCTACAGGAGCAAATCTAGCAAGCGCATTCCTCACATATCCATTAAGATCAGAAGCTGCTCCATCCTTGGGATTGATAGTGTGCCTGATCAAATTGTTCAGAATGTAATAATAGCTCTTCAGGCCACTGACCTTCCCATCTGCACTTCTCCTGTCAATCCACATATAGGCAATATCATGAATCTCAACTCTAGCCTCATCATGAATGTAAGTGAAACCCCGCTCCTACTCTCCAAAACCAAGGATCTAGCTGAAAGTCACAAAATCAACTCTATAATGCCATCCCTTAGTCATCCAGTGAATCTCATCAGTGTAGACGCTATAGAAGAAAGTAGCATGTAACTAGGTTAGCACTTCTTCATTTCAATTATATCTGAAGCTCATAATATCAGTGAGGCCAAACAACTCACAAACCTTGATCACCTTATTGAACTTAGGTTCATTCTTTGCCTTCATCTCCTTCCAATCAACATACTACATCTTGACAACCTTGGATTTCTTAGAGTCGAAGTTCATATATGCATTGAAGTTGGAATGAAACTTATTCCAAAACATGTAGTAAATCCCCAAATCATTTGGCTGCTCATAGGGATTTGTTTTCCCGTGCTTCTTCCACTATCTTTAGCCTTTCCGCATAATTGAGCATGGGATGAGGACGTGTGTCAACTGGACGCTTCATAACTACAACCTCAGAATACTCTCTGATGTAGCTCCTATCAAACTCCTCAAGATGTGGTGGTGTATCTAGGCAAGCACCTAGAGGAATGGTGCGACCAGCCCTCTCCAGGTTCTCCTCATCCTAAATTATCTGATCTCTCCTCTCCCTGTCTCTAGCAACATCTCTGCCTGCTGCACTACTGTTGCATCTACTTATCCTGAGGCTCGGTCATCTTCCTCTTCCCCTTCCGATCATCACCACCTCCATAGGCCATCTATGCAAATAAATATAGGTCCAAATGAGAAACTATACATAAGGGGTATAGAAGAACACTTATATAATACTATAGATAGATGAGATGATTCAAATCTTGGGTTAGGAAAGCACCCTGAACCAATCTGGTCAGAGGGTACGGCACTGCCGCACCCTACGAGCAGCACTGCCGCACCTAGTGCTTCACCTCTCCCATGATTCATTTCTTCTCAACTATTTAGACTATTTCTCAACCATTCTCCTAAACCACTAGAGAATCTCAGAATGAGTAGACCTAAACAAATACATGGAGTTGTCTACAATGTAGGTAAAGTAGCTACATGTTTTAGATAGAAATACATCTAGTGCACAAATCCAACCAAAACAGAGAGTCATCGATGGAACAACATATGTATTTACATATTCATTCTGTTGAGTGCGGCACTACCGCACCCAACATGCGGCACTGCCGCGGGTATAGATGAGGATCAACCAATGAATCTTTGTTTTGATTCAATTCATTCATCAAACTAGTTTCTACCCTAATCATGTAGTCACTAGAAACCATCATTCAACAAAGATAGAGCTCCATAGCATAGATCGAGACTAGGTTAGGGTTTCACCTTGATTTATGTGGATTGAGGATGAAAGGAAGAGAATGGCTCCATCCAAGATTTTAAAGCACTTGTTTCTTATGATAAATCATTTTGAAGCACAATATTTAAACCTTTCCAATTCATTTCTCCTATCCATACTAGTTCATCAATCAAGGTGTGCTATAGTTCAAACAACATTACGAGAATCAAGTATATTTAGCTCACTACGCAAAGCACAAAATCATGACTCATCTAGAGGCTTAGTAAAGATATCGGCTAGTTGCTTTTCGGTGCTCACATAGTGAATTTTGATATCTCCTTTGGCTTCGTGGTCTCTCAAGAAATGATGCCGGATGTCTATGTGCTTAGTTCTTGAGTGGCTTATAAGATTGTTGGCTAACTTTATGGCACTTTTGTTGTCACACAAGAGTGGAATTTTGGTGAAGTGACATCCGAAATCTTGAAGGATTTGCCTCATCCAAAGTAGTTGAGCACAACATGCACCGGCTGCAACATACTTGGCTTTGGTGGTGGAAAGGGCAACACAATTTTGCTTCTTAGAACTCCAAGACACTTGGGACCGTCCAAGGAATTGACATGTCCCTGAGGTGCTTTTTTATCTACTTTGCAACCGACGTAATCGGAATCCAAATACCCAAGTAGATCAAACTTAGAGCCCTTAGGATACCACAAGCCAAGGTTAGGAGTGTGTACTAAATATCTCAAGATTCTCTTAACGAACACTAAGTGGCACTCTTTCGGGTTAGCTTGAAATCTAGCACACATGCACACACTAAGCATAATATCGGGCCTAGATGCGAATAAATAAACTAGAGAGCCGATCATGGAGCGATATACCTTAGTATCCACAGCTTTTCCTTCATCATTGAGATTTAGATGTCCATTGGTTGGCATAGGAGCTTTGATAGGCTTGGCATTCACCATGTCAAACTTCTTGAGCATATCATGGGTGTAATTCATTTGGCTAATAAAAGTTCTATCCTTCACTTGCTTGATTTGAAATCCAAGGAAGAACTTTAATTCACCCATCATGGACATCTCAAATCTCTTGGTCATGATCCTACTAAATTCCTCATAAAAAGAATGATTAGTATTACCTAATATTATGTCATCAACATATATTTGTCACACAAATATATCTTTGCCAACTTTGTGAGTGAAAAGGGTATCATCGGCTTTGCCTATTTCAAAGCCTTGTTTAAGCAAGAATTCCTTAAGGCATTCATACCATGCTCTTGGTGCTTGCTTAAGCCCATAGAGCGCCTTTTGGAGTTTGTAGACATGGTTGGGAAACTTATGATCTTCAAAGCCCGGTGGTTGCTCAACATAGACAAGTTCTTGAATAGGGCCGTTGAGAAATGCACTCTTCAAATCCATTTGATATAGCTTGAAGTCGTAATAGGCGGCATAGGCTAGAAGCTGTCGATGTTTGACCACCGATAGCCTACCACGGGGGTCCCCGGGGTAGTATTGTTCGGGCTTCAGCGTATGCGGAACTCGACGGTTAACGCAAGAGACAGTCGATTTATCTTGGTTCGGGCCCTCGATCGTTGATCGAGTAATAGCCCTACATCCAGTTCGGCGTTTGGCCTTTGCGTTGGATTGATTATAAAGTGTTGTGTTGTACAATTGTTTTCTGAACTCTCTATCCAAGGAGCCCTGTCCTCCTGTATATAGTCAGGAGGCCAGAGTCCTAGTTGGTTTACAATGAGAGTTCCTAGTAGGATTATAGAATAATACTACTGCTAAGATTATAGGGGAAGAATCCTAGTTAGACTAGTTCTTCTCCCTTCCTTGCGGGGTATCCCATGGGTCCCGCACCGACAAGCCCTCGAGCACTTCATGGTTGAGTTCTAGAAGCATCGTCTTGTTCCTTCAAGTCTTGTCGAGCAGGAACAAGCATCGTCTGAGTGCTTTCTTGAGTGAAACCATATAGCGCTTTGTGATATCTTCGCGTGGCGTGTACCTTTTTGAAGAAAAAAGTACTCCCATTTGGATGTAGCCCCCGAGCCTCTTGTTGTTTGGCACAAGGAGCTTGAGGGTCTTTTCTTGAAATTGCCCTGATTCTTTGTCGAAGGGCTCCCGAGCATATACCCGGGGTTCTTTGTCGAAAAGAGCTTGGATTTAGCTATACCCGGGTTCTTTTTGTCGAAAAGAGCTCGGATATAGCTATTTCTGGGTTCTTTTATCGTGTGGCCTTGAAGTCGTCTGTCTTGAAGAAGTCTTCTGAGTGACATGCGCTTTTTTGAAGGAAAAAGTGCACTCACTGAGTGTAGCCCCCGAGCCTCTTGCTATTTGGAACAAAAAGTTGGAGGGTCTTGAATCTTATGCTGTTTGAGAAACTGTTGTCTTGAAGTAGTCCTCTTGGTGATGTGCGCTTTTTTGAAGGAAAAAATGCACTCACTGAGTGTAACCACCGAGCCTCTTGCTATTTGGAACAAAAAGTTGGAGGGTCTTGAATCTGAGTTGTTCGAAAGAACTGTATACCTCTCCTGTTGCAGCCCCCAGGCATATATCCGAGTTGTTTTATTCAGGAAGAACTCGGATGCAGGGTCCTGGCATATTCTCTGATAGTCTGCTATTGTTAGATGTAGTTGTATGGTGGTGGTTGAGTGTGAATATTGTTTGTTCATGAGTTGTACAGTGTTGGTATATTCTTCCGAATATGCTTGTCCTTGAGTACTGTTCCTTCACGCCTGAGTCCTTTTTCATTGAATTCTGTCTTTTCACTATGTCCTTTGTTAGGCTAGTTTCATTTGTGCTCCTAGTCCATGTGCACCGTTCCTTCAGTCTATAAATACCCTCCTAAAGTGCTGTTTTGATTCGTTGAGCATTTTGTTGCTTGTTCTGAAGTCTCTGTAGTCATGAATATGGTAGTTTGTGAAGTAGAGCAGCCTCGGGTTTATTTTGCAGTTCTTGTGTGTCTTGCCATAGCTGGAGGGAGTCTTGTGATAGGGATTAGAGGTAGGCTAATCCCGCAGCAGCAATGTAACAGGATGTATGTGGCGGTAGTTGGAGGAAGTCTTATGATGTGGGCTTTGTTCCTTCATCTGGCAGTTCTGGGTTGATCCTCATCGCCTGCCCTGAGACTGTCCGGTGCAAATCAACACCATATCCAGCATCACATCAGTCTTGGGTAGACAGATGCCTGCCGGCCTTCTCTACTCCATGTTGTCCTACCGTGCTGCTGATTTCCACCTTGGATGCACTGCATCCGTCCTTTGAAGAAAATAGTGTAGCCGAGGGCGGTTTGTCCTTCTGAGTAGCAATTTGGAACACGTAGTCGTTCCAGAGCCTAGCCATGTCCGGGTTCCTCTTTGCTACTTTGCTTTTCATGGCACCGAGTTCGTTGGGTCTTGTAAGATGTGTAATCTTCTATTTTTGAAACTAGTTATAATGGAAAGAATCATGTCTTCTGAGTTGCAATTCTTTATTTTCCTATTGTCCTGGTTGTTGATGAGATTTTCGAGTTCTTTCTGTAAGGACCGGGTTGTTGCGCTTCCTGTGAGATAACCCTTTTTTGCTTTATTGTTGATGAGTTCTTTTTGTGGTGATATGATAATTCTACCGTGGTGCTGGATGGATAAGTCTGAAATCTACCCGTTGAATTGTACCATTGTGTGGATTTGAGCCGTCCGTCATTTTAGCTGCGTCGGTAAATGGACCGTTGCGTCCTCATGCCATGTTAAAGCAGGCCTGGTGGGCCGCGTTTTTACCGGTGTAAAATCTATTTAAAGGCCTTTGTCCTCCTTTTCTTTGGTACCCTGCCTTCGCCTTGAAAAAACCCTAGCCTTCGCAACTCCGCCGTCGCCATTGCCGCCGCCATATGAGCTCCGCCGTCCGAGCCTTCTCTTTCCCTAGTGCTTTTTTGCCTCCATTAGTACATGGGTTGGAAGAAAGCCGCGAGCAAGTCCCAGGCAACCTTCATGGATGAGGAGTCATCTCTTTCCGTGATCGAGAACCAAGAGTTCGTGGCCATGAGGGCTGCTCAAAAGGCTTGGCCGGCTCCAACAACGACTGAAGACCAGCTTCGCGAGCTTGTTGGCGACGGCCTGATCCAGAGCAAGGACATTACTGAATGGAGCTCTCCGGGCGAGCATCGGGTCCCTGCTCCAGGTCCTAGTGAGATCATTCTCTTCATTTCCTTTGTCCGTGCTAGACTTTGCCTCCTAGCTTCTGCTTTTCTTCATCGGTTTCTCGGCTATTTTGGGATTAGCCTGAATCACCTTGCTCCTAATGTTGTTCTCCATCTTTATGTCTTTGTTCATCTCTGTGAAACCTTCCTTGGAATTCCTCCTTCTCTTTCCCTCTTTCGTTACTTCTTTCATCTGAAGCCCCAACCTCACCGCGATGACACCAACATTCTTGGTGGCTGCGGAATTCAGTTTCGCCAGGGTTTTAGAAGTAAATTCTTTGACTATGACCTGGTTGATTCTATAAGAGACTGGTGTGCTGACTGGTTTTATGCTGCCAACTTGATTCCTCCTCTTTCTGTTCACTCCGGGTCTGGTCCCTTGGTTAATGACCGATGGGAAAAGAACCCGGTGACGACTGCTGAGCTCCAAGTGATCCAGCCGTTTCTTGAGAGGATAAGTACTCTAAAACAGCAGGGCTTGACCGGCTTCGGTATCATCTCGAGTTTTCTTCATCATCGTGTTCAGCCTCTGAAGGAGCGAGAGAACTTCGGTTTCGAGTACTCTGGGGCTGAGGATCCTTCTCTCATGGTCCCTGTCCTTAAGTTGACCGACGAGGAAGTGCTCGAATGTCTCAAGAAGATGTTGAAAGGAGTGAGCGTTGTTCCGCTTGCTGTCCCTGAGTACAGCGCAAAGAACCCGCCCCCTGCTGTGAGTTGTTCTTTTCTTTATTCGGGTACTTTTGATTTTCTTTCGTTGTATCCACTTTTGCTTAATCTTCTTTGTCTCGTTGTTTTATACTTTTATAGGAATTGGGGCGTAATTTTGCTGATCCAATTCCCCTTGATGATCTCCCTGCAAATGTGGATGCTGGGGGTAGTCTTGCTGGTGCGTCCTTGACCAGTAAGTTTCAAACTGCTATTATGCTTCCTGGTGTTTTTTCTGCATTTTCTGACGTATATGAAGAGTATGTTACTCGTCTAGTTCCTCGAGGCCCTCGTAGTGTCGAAAAGAGGGGTTGAGCTGAAAGTTCTTCTGGTTTGTCTTCTGCCAAGAAGTCTCTCCAATCGAGTACTCGTCTAGGTACTCTAGTTGTAGCTAGCATGCTCTTAGGTGAGCATATTAATGCGCTCTGTCCCTTTGTTTTCTGTTTTTGCCTTTAAATGAGTAGTTTTGTCCTTTTTTCAGCTGGTGCTTTGGCGACCTTGGTCGAGAGCGAGGAGGAAGAGGACAATGATGTGCCTCTTGTCGCGCGTCGGTGAGTTTTTTTTCTTGTTTTCCTGTTGTTGAACTCCTCCTTTGTTCTGACTTTGGTCTTGATTTCTTTATAGTAAGCGGTCGTCGAATACCAGTTCTTCTAGGGCTCCGGCACCGAGTTCTTCTTTAGCTCCGGCGCCGAGTTCTTCTAGGGCTCCGGTACTGGCTACGCCGCTTCTGTCGCAGGGAGGCGGTGATGTTTTTGCCGATGTGGTTCCCCCTGCGAGGTCTTCTTTTGGCTTTATGAAGAAGAAGATAGCTGGGTGAGTGAATTCTAGTTTTATTTCTTTGCTTCTATTTTCCTCTTTTTTTTCTTATTCTTTTTTGACGAGTTTCCTTATCAACTTTTAGGCCTTTGTCTTCCTCGAGCCTCCAGTCGACTTCTTGTCAAACCTCTAGTGCGGCCTTGCGTACTGAGTCTCAGGACTCGGAACGTATGGTCGCCGAGGTGGCTATGAGGGGTTCGGAGTCCACTGCTGCTGAATTGTTGGCTCCCGAGGTGACCATGGCCATGGCGGTGGGTTCATCTGAGGTGTTGGCCGTTCTGACTCCCGAGGTGACCGTGGCCATGGCAGTAGGTTCATCAGAGGTATTGGCCGTTGCTTCCCAGGAGATTGCCCTAGTCGTGCCTTCTTTGCCTCGGCCGTCTTCTTCCTCTCCTCTTCTTGCTTTTGGTGGTCCACCTTCGGCTGATGATGTGGTGCAGCAGTTTGATGCCACTCATCGATTGTTGGAGCTAACTGCCGCCTAGGGAAGCTTGTCGACCCTTGCGACTTCTTTTGGGGAAAGGCTCCAGGTAAGTTCTTCTGCAATTCTTTCTTTGGGTGTTCGTTTTTTCTGCTGTTCTCATTTCTTGTTTATCTCTCTTTCTTTTTGCTCAGTCTTTTTCTCATGATCATACCGGCTTCTTTTTATCTTCTGAGAACGAGAAAAAGTTGTCTTCTGAGGTGAGTACTCTGAAGGCTGAGCTTGAACTCTGTCGGGCCGAGTTGAAATCTGAGCGTCAGACGCATCAGAATGAGGAGAAGGCCCTCCATGCCCGGGCAGTTGAGGTGGAAAAATAGCGGGATGCGGCTGCCCAGGAGGCCCTAAAAATATGGAGGCCATGAAGAAAGAGTGCCATGGTATCGCGAGTTCTTTTTCGCTTCCCTTTGTATTCAAATTTGCTTTTCTACTGACTTGTTTCTATTGCCTGGTCTAGCTCTTCGAGTTGAAAAGCAGAAGCTCTCGGAGGGTATCGAGGAGATGAAGACACTCGTCCGCACTAACCACAACAAAGCTGAGGAGGTAATTACTCGAGCTGAAGAAGAACTCGTGCTTGCTAAGTTGATTAGGCGTGGAGCTGACAGGGATCTTATGCAGGCCCAAAAGACTATTCAAGACTTGACTGGTAGGTTGGCAACAGCTACTGATAACTAGAATGCTTTGTGAAAGTCTTTTTGGTCAGTAGCGGACCTTCTCCGGACTCCAGTGGATGACGGTCAATCTTGGGCTCAATTTATTCCCCAAGTGCCGACTCGTTTCTAGGAGTTCGTGAAGAGGTGTGCCCATCTGTGTACCAGGAACGTCCTTGCCCAGGTTCGGGTTCTTTCTCTGGACTTTCCTTTGTCCAAGGTTGCCGATGAAGCCGAGAGCCAAGAGTACTTGGATGCTGTTGAGAGGTTGGAGCCTGAGGTCAATGACTTAGCCAGGAAGATTGTAGATAATCTTAACATTGATGTTTCTTCTCCTGATGACAATGCCTGATGTAATCGACTCTTGTATTCTAGCTTCTATAACAAAACACTATACTTGAAAATTGAATGGAGATTTTTTGTTCTTTGTTGATGTCTTCTTTGCTTGTATTTCTTTGTCTCGTAAACAACCCGAGTTGGGTAGATCATTGATCTGTCGTGTTCTTCTCTGGCTTTAGTTTGCGCCTTGCAAACAACTCAGTGTATGTAGGTTGGTAGGCTTCCTTGATCTGTCGAGTGCTTGTCTAGCTTTTGTCTGTGACTTGTAAACAACCTGGTGTAGACCGTTGTCTCGATAAACTTTGTGTTCTTGTTAGTACTGAAAAGGCTTAGGATATCTCTAGCTTCTTCTTCTCGGCTTGGCTCGTAGTGTGGTCAGCATCTGGTCCTATCTCTGGTTGCAAAAATATCCTAGGACCGGCTAGCCCTCGAGCACTTCATGGTAGAGCTCTAGAAGTCTCGTCTTATTTTCTTCAAGTCTTGTTGAGCAGGAACAAGCGTTGTCCGAGTGCTTTCTTGAGCGAAACTATGTAGCGCTTCTTGGGATCTTCTGAGTGTAGCCCCCGAGCCTCTTTCTATTTGGAACAAGGAGCTTGAGGGTCTTTTCTTGAAGTTGCTCTGATTTATGTTCAGGCTTAGTTTCTGTCATTTTGCTTTTTGGTTTGGGTGTTAGCTTATTAGCTACCCTCATCGGCGGGCTCAAGCATCTTTTCAGCTCTTTTGCTCTTGGCTGGTATGCTCAGGCGTCTTTTCAGCCATTTTGCTTTTTGGTTCGGGTGTTAGCTTATTAGCTACCCTCATCAGCGGGCTCAAGCATGTTTTCAGCTCTTTTGCTCTCGGCCAGTATGCTCAAGCGTCTTTTTAGCCATTTTGCTTTTTAGTTCGGGTGTTAGCTTATTAGCTACCCTCATCGGTGGGCTCAAGCATGTTTTCAGCTCTTTTGCTCTCGGCCGGTATGCTCAGGCGTCTTTTCAGCTATTTTGCTTTTTAGTTCGGGTGTTAGCTTATTAGCTACCCTCATCGGCGGGCTCAAGCATGTTTTTAGCTCTTTTGCTCTCGACCGGTATGCTCAGGCATCTTTTCAGCCATTTTGCTTTTTAGTTCGGGTGTTAGCTTATTAGCTACCCTCATCGGCGGGCTCAAGCATGTTTTCAGCTCTTTTTCTCTCGGCCGGTATGCTCAGGCGTCTTTTTAGCCATTTTGCTTTTTTGTTTTTATTGGAAACAACTCGGGGAAGGCCATAATGAGACATATGTTTGTCGAGAAAGAACCATCTTTATTGATCATGAATATTGATAGGTCATGATAGTACATATGTTGTTGATGAGCGCTATCTTTGTTGATCATGATCGTTGATCTCTTATGTCTTGTATACATATTTTCCCTTGAGTTGTTTTCATGCGTAGAATCTTCATAGCTGACTGATGTGCCATGTATTGTTGACTTCTTTTCCGTCTTCAGTTATCAGCTTGTATGTGCCTGGTCCGATGACTTTTGTGATGATAAAAGGACCTTCCCATGGACTGAGTAGTTTATGGCGTCCGTCAGTTTTTTGTATTCTTCTTAGTACTAGGTCTCCGACTTGTAATGATTGAGATTGGGTATTCTTGTTGTAGTGGCGTCTTAGTCCTTGGAGGTATCTTGCTGATTGAAGGGTAGCGTTTACTCTGACTTCTTCTATACTATCGAGTTCTAATCTTCGGGTGTGTTCTGCTTCTCCTTCGTCGTATTGTTCTATCCTTGGTGACGTCCAGATCAAATCTGCGGGTACTACTACTTCTGATCCGTACACCAGGAAGAAAGGTGAGTATCCGGTGGCTCTGCTTATTTGAGTCCGTAGCCCCCATACAACCTTGGGTAATTCTTCAATCCATTTTGATCCATAGTCTATTAGTTCTTCATACAATCTTGGATTTAATCTAGCTAGTATGAGTCCATTTGCCCTTTCGACCTGTCCATTGGCCTCTGGATGTGCGACTGATGCGTAATCTATTCTGAAGCCACAGTCTTGTGCCCAACTTTGGAATTCTGTGGCTGTGAAGGGAGAACCCAAATCCATGATGATTCGATTAGGCATGCCGAAGCGGTGCATAATATCTTGGATGAACTCGACTGCTTTGGTTGCGCTGTATTTTGCGAGTGGTTTGAATTCAATCCACTTGGTGAACTTGTCAATTGCTACAAAGATGTACTCGAAGCCACCTTTTGCTTTCTTGAGGGGTCCTACTTGATCTAGCCCCCATCAGGAGAAAGGCCATGCAGGTGGGATGCAGATGAGGTTGTGAGCTCGCACATGAGCCTGTCTTGCGAACATTTGATAACCTTTGCATCTTCTGACGAGTTCTTCCGCGTCTTTCAAAGCGGTTGGCCAGTAGTAACCGGTGCGGAATGCTTTTCCGACTAGTGTTCTTGAAGAGACGTGATTTCCACAGCAACCTGAGTGTATTTTGTCTAGGATCTCTTTGCCCTCTTCAAATAAGACGCATTTTAGGAGTACTCCTGATGATGCGGCTCTTCTGTAGAGCTTGTCTCCTGTTAGGACGTAGTTCTTGCTTCTACGAACAACTCGGG
The DNA here is from genome assembly GCF_019320115.1 of Miscanthus floridulus. Taxonomy (NCBI): domain Eukaryota; kingdom Viridiplantae; phylum Streptophyta; class Magnoliopsida; order Poales; family Poaceae; genus Miscanthus; species Miscanthus floridulus. The sequence goes on along the minus strand of NC_089592.1, from coordinate 5,119,284 downwards.
TAGCTTCTTCTTTTTCCGCTGGTAACTTATTTTCTTTAATGTAATCAATAAAAACCTAGGTCCATGAAGTGGTGATTACCAAGATTTAGGTGTCTTTGGCTGAGATTTCAAGGGTTATCTCACTGGGTTGTTGGACAGAGGGAGCTGATAACTCCTCTATGAATACACCTAGTGGGACCTTCGCCCTGTCTGATCCAAGCTTAGCGAGGATGTCTGCCGCAATATTAGAATCACGCAGACGTGTAGAATTTCTAATCCTTGAAAATGTTTTTTGAGCTTTCGTATTTCAGCACAGTAAGCGCCCATGTTTTCTTTGGTGTAGTCCCAATCTTTGTTGACTTGATTGATTACTACTGCTGAATCTCCATAAACGAGTAAACGCTTGATTCAGAGGGTAATTGTCAGTCGTAGCCCGTGGATGAGGGCTTCGTATTCTGCCTCATTGTTTGTAGCTTGCCATAATATCTGAAGGACATACTTGAGTTGCTTTCCATCTAGAGAAATTAGGAGGACACCTGCACCGGCTCCGCCTAGCTTGAGTGATCCATCAAAGTACATCTTCCAATGATCAAGGATGGTACTTGACACAGGTTGTTGAATTTCTGTCCATTCGGCAACAAAATCAGCCAGGGCTTGAGATTTAATTGCCTTTCATGGGGTGAAATCGATATTGAGAGCACCAAGTTCAACTGCCCACTTAGATATGTGCCCCGTTGCATCTCTGTTGTGTAGGATGTCTCCGAGTGGGAAATCTATCACCATGGTAATCATGTGGCTTTCAAAATAGTGGCGAAGCTTGCGTGAAGTGATCAGGAGGGCGTAGAGTAGTTTTTGCACATGCGGGTACCAGATTTTTGATTCTGACAGTACTTCACTGATGTAGTATACGGGGCGTTGTACTTTATATATACACCCTTCTTCTTCTCTTTCCACGACAATCGTTGTGCTGATCATAGTAGAAGTTGCCGCAATGTACAGCATCATGTCTTTGTATTTCTTTGGAGGTGTGAGAACGGGTGAGGATGTGAGATATGCCTTGAGTTTCTTGAAAGCTTCGTTGGCTTCTTCTGTCCACTCGAACTTGTCTGTCTTCTTTAGCAATTTAAAGAAGGGTAACCCTTTTTCGCCCAGTCTTGATATGAAATGATTTAGTGCCGCCATGCAGCCTATTAGCTTCTGCACATCTTTGACACTTCGAGGAGGGCCCATCTCTATTATGGCTCAAATTTGCTTGGCGCTTGCTTCGATTCCGTGATGACTGACCAGGAATTCGAGTAGTTGTCCTAAAGGAACTCCGAATACACATTTGTTTGGATTCAATTTCCACCTCCATCTTTTCAGGTTTTCGAAGGTTTGCTTTAGGTCTTCAATTAGTGTATCTGGGTTCTTTGTCTTTAACACTATGTCATCTATGTATGCTTCTACGTTTTTGCCAATCTGATCACCTAGGCATGTTTGGATAGCTCTTTGGTAAGTCGCACCAGCATTTTTTAGTCCAAATGACATGGTTTTGTAGCAGTAGGTACCGAATGGAGTGATGAAAGATGTCTTGCTTTGGTCTCTTTCCTTTAATACAATCATGTGATATCCTGAATAGCAATCAAGGAAGGATAATGGGGCAGATCCTACTATTGAATCAACTATCTGATCAATGCGTGGTAGTCCGAACGGATCTTTCGGGCAGTGTTTGTTGAGATCTGTGTAGTCGACACACATGCACCACTTGTCCGTATTCTTTTTCTGTACCAGAACTGGGTTTGCTAGCCAATCTGGATGGAGGATTTCTCTGATGAATCCGGCTGCCATTAGTTTTGTAATTTCCTTTTTAATTATTGCCTTCTTGTCGGGTGAGAATCGTCGTAGCTGTTGCTTTACGGGCTTGGAGCCTTCATTGATATCAATTCTATGCTCAGCCAACTCTCTTGGGACACCTGGCATGTCAGCTGGCTTCCAAGCGAAGATATCTTTGTTGTCCTGAAGAAAGTTGGTGAGCGTGAGTTCCTATTTTGCCGAGAGATGGGCACTGATGGTTGCTGTTTTGGAGGGATCGCCAGTGCCCAGGTCGATTTGCTTGACGTCGGCTTCTTTTGGTGGTGCGAGGATGCTGGACTTTTTAGCCGGTATGTCTAATTCTTCTTGGCTTATTTTTGCAGCAATAGTGGCTATTTCTTTTCTACCATTGTCGGCTTGTGCTTTGGCTGCAATTTGGATTGCCTGATCATCGTAGTCGAAGGCACGCTTTAAATCACTTCAAAGAGAAAGGACACCATTAGGTCCTGGCATCTTAAGCAATAGGTACGGATAATGCGGTATTGCCATGAATTTTGCTAGTGCTGGGCACCCGAGGATTGCGTGGTATGATGAATCAAAGTCTGCAACTTCAAACTTGATGAACTCTGTACGGTAGTTCGAGGGAGTTCCAAAAGTAACTGGTAGAGTGATTTGCCCAAGTGGCATGGCTACCTTGCCGGGAACTATGCCATAAAAAGGTGTACTTGTTGGTGTAATCATCTCGGCGAGTTGTAGTCCCATCTTCCTTAGTGTTTCTGAAAAAATGATGTTGAGTCCGGCTCCTCCGTCGATTAGTACTTTCGTAACAGTCATACCGGCAATGGTCGGATCTAGAACTAGTGGGTAATCGCATGCGTTTCCTACGCTGGTCTATTGGTCTTCTCTTGAGAATTGGATTGGATACTCTGGCCAATTGAGATATCTTGGTGTAGCAGGTTCTGCTGCCATGATGGTTCGTAACGCTAGCTTTTCTTGATGTTTGCTTCTGGAATCTGGATCCCCGGCGAAGATTACTGCCACTATCCCTCTGGATTTTTGGAATCCCTTGTCTTCATGGTTGTCTCCTTCTTTTTTCTGATTGTCTTCTTTATTGTTCCCTTTACTATCTTTCCTTGTGTATCTTTCGTTGAAGGTGTAGCAATTTCCAATAGTGTGCTTTCCATTGGGGTGCAAGATGCAACGCATGTTTTCAATGTCGTCATACCTTCTGGGTTTTGAAAACTTCTTTGATTTGTCAACCATTGCTACTGTGTTGTCTGGTCCATGTTTTCTTTCCTGATGTCTATTGTTTCGAGGATTTTGCCTGTCCGGGTTGTCTCTGTTATTTCTATCTGGGAATCTTTCTCGTGTCTTTTCCTCTGCGGTAATCATCTTTTCCACCGTTCGTCTGAATTCTTCATTGTTTCTTGGATTTTCTTTGCAGAAGTCTTGAAATTGCCACCTAGCCATGATCCCGTGAGAGAAAGCTTCGATTACTTCTCGTTGTGTGATGTCATGTACTTGAGCTCGTAGTTCCCCAAATCGTCGATAGTAATTTCTGAGACTTTTACCTCCTTTCTGCTTGAGTCCTTTTAACTCTGCGTGGGTGATTGGGTGTGTAATAATATCCGCAAAATTTTCACAGAAAGCTCTTTACAAGTCCTCCCAATTTCTAACTGATCCTGGATTCAATTTGTCAAACCATTATAGTGGCATGGTTTCTAAGGCCATGGGAAAGAACAAGGTCTTGATGTCATCGTCTCCTCCGGCCAATTCAATCGATTGCGAGTAAATCCTAAGCCATTGCTTTGGTTCGGTCTTGCCATCATACTTGGAGTGGTTGGACGGCTTGAACTTGTGAGGTAGTCGTATTGAAGCAAGTCTGTTTGCAAAATAGGGGAATCTATCGTGCGTTCTGGCTTCTGTGTATTCTAATTCAGCGCCCCCTTCTTGCCAACTGTTGTCTTGGTGAGAGTAGTTTTGCGTGGCTGTCCAAGTAGGTGCTTTGCTTCTGGCCTTTCTTGGTTGTTCGACTCGGTCGTTTTGACTATGGTTTCTTTGACTTTCTCTGTTGTGACTTCCACTTGGTCCAAGTCTTTCGAAAGCGGACTTCCTTTGATTTTGATCTTCCTGTTCATGAGATGTTGCCCTTCCGTCGTGCGTCCTAAGGATTGTTGATCGGAGGAAGTCCTGGAGCTGTTCTTGCTTTTCATTGGGATATGAAGTCGCCCTGAGTTCTTCTAGTGCTTCTCGGATCTTATCATAGGGTGTATTCGCTGCTTGTCCTTCTTCGACCTCTCGCTCTGATTTTCTTCTATTGTACTCGGCTAGGTCTAACTCATATTTGATCCAAGTGTCCTTTCGCTGCTTAGCACGGGGTTGATGTCCTTGTTTCAATTTGTTTTTTCTCTCTCTGGCTTGCCTCTGACTCTCAGTCTCACCATCGTGCCCCTGGGTAAATGGTGATATGTTGGACTTAGATTCATCTGAAGACCTGACGCAAGAGACAGTCGATTTATCCTAGTTCGGGCCCTCGATCGTTGATCGAGTAATAGCCCTACGTCCAGTTCAGCGTTTGGCCTTTGCGTTGGATTGATTGTAAAGTGTTGTGTTGTACAATTGTTCTATGAACTCCCTATCCAAGGAGCCCTGCCCTACTTTATATAGTCAGGAGGCTAGAGTCCTAGTCGGTTTACAATGAGAGTTCCTAGTAGAATGATAGAATAATACTACTGCTAAGATTACAGGAGAAGAATCCTAGTTAGACTAGTTCTTCTCCCATCCTTATGGGGTATCCTGTGGGTCCTGCACCGACAGAAGCATTTGAATTGCTTTAAGCCTTGACATCGGTGCATATGTTTCTTCAAAGTCCAAACCCTCTACTTGAGTGAAACCTTGAGCAACCAATCTTGCTTTGTTCCTTGTCACCACTCCATTCTCATCTTGTTTGTTGCTGAAGACCCACTTGGTGCCAATGACATTTGTGTTGGTTCTTTCCACCAAGGTCCATACATGATTTCTTTCAAAGTTATTGAGCTCTTGTTGCATGGCCATCACCCAATCTGGGTCTCCAAGTGCTCGTTCTACCATAAGAGGTTCTAAAGAGGAAACAAACAAGTAATATTGGCAAAATTTTGCTAAATGTGAACGAGTTGTTACCCCCTTTCGAAGACTCCCAAGGATGTTGTCAACGGGATGACCCCATTGTATTATTTGCCTTAGCCTTTGATGCTCAAAGGCCTCTTGTTCATCTTTTGGACCTTCATCATTTTCTTGCTCAAATATGGGTTGTAGGTCGTCCACAAGCTGGAGTTGAATCAGTTGCTGCAGACTATGTAGGTGCGGCACTGTTGCTCTCAAGTGCGACACTACCACGTGCAGGTGTTGCAGCAGGTCTCTACTGCTATTTAGCATTAGGTACGTCAGCGGAAATAGGTGCAATGTGTCCGGTGTGAATCAGAAAAGGCGGTGTTCGGCAGTGTAGTCGATCGGACGCTGCCAGCGTCTGGTCCGATATGACCGGACACGTCTAGTCGTTGGAGGATGCTTACTATACTCGACCAGACACTGAGGCTCAGCGTCCGGTTGATTTCTAACTGTCGTGTCCGGTCGGCCGTGGAGGCTTACTGGACTCGATCGGACACAGCGGGTGAGCGCCCGGTTGTTTCGTGCTGAGCGTCCGGTCATCTTGTCAGAGTGCCGTTGGAGGCAATGATCGGACACATGGTGGTCAGACAGCTACCGGACAAGTCCGGTATAGCGACCGGGCGCATCCGATATTCACGGTCGGTGCGTCCGGTGCAGCGTCCGGTGCTGCGTCCGGTCGGCCCGAAAAACGCCTAGTGAAGGGGTAACTGCTCTATTTGTTCATGGGGTTATAAATAGAAGCCATGGTCAGCCTTGGGCCTACAAGAGAGCACACTAGAGCCTTGGTGGCTTGTGTAGTAGTAATTGGAAGCCCTCCATCTCACACATACTTGATAGTGATCATCCGATTGTGTGAGTGAGCGATTCTAGTGCGATTGCATCATGAGGTTGCATCGAGTGGCACTAGGTGATCAAGTTGCAAGCCGGTGGTGCTTGTTACTCTTGGAGGTTGCCACCTCCTAGACGGCTTGGTGGTGGTCTCCGTCGAAGCCCGCAAGAAGCTTGTGCGGCGCTCCGGAGAAGAGCTTGTGAGGGGCACTTGTGCTCGCCCCATGGGAGTCGCGAAGAGCAACTTTAGTAAAGTGTGTCATTGAGCTACCCTCACTTCTGGGTAGGTTCTTGCGGCGCCCGACGTGCGGGCTTGGTGGGTGATGCCAATTAGCCGCCGAACCACCAAGTGAGCGGTCGACACAATGGGGACTAGCGTGTTGGCAAACACGTGAACCTCAGGAGAAAAATTATCGTGTCAACCTTTTTCTTCCCGTTGGTTTGCATCCCCGTTACACAAGCTTGCGATTACTTTCATATACATTGAGCTTGTGTTGTTGCTCTTGTAATTAGTTAGCTTGTGTAGCTTACTAGTTACCTTCTTGCTTGTGTAGCATAGAAGTAGCTCCCTTGCATGGCTAATTTGGTTTGTGTAACCTTGTTAGTCACATTACTTAGTTTATGTAGCTAAGTAATTGCGCTCTCTAATTTGGCATTGGTTGCCTTGTTATTGAGCATTGCTAGTGAGCTTAGGTGGCTTTGTGCTTTTGCTTACTAGCATGTGTAGGAGCTCCCTTGTTGCTTAAAGTACTAGTGGCATAGGTTTATGTGCCCTTGCTCCTAGAATTGGTTAGGAGAGCTCTAGCTAGCCTGGCACCTTTGTTACTTAATTAGTATCTTTGGAAGGTGCTAGAGAATATAGATAGAGGGGTATAGTCTTGGCTAGACCGTTAGTTCTAATTCCGCACTTGTTTCGATTAGCCGACACGATTAATTTTAAAAAGGACTATTCACCCCCTCTCTAGTCGCCATCTCGACCCTTTCAATTGGTATCAGAGCTAGGTCTCTCATTTGTGGTCTTTCCCGACCCGAGAGGATGGTGGCTTATGGGCTAGATGTTGATTGTCCGCACATTTTTGATGGCACACACTTTACACGATGGAAAAATTGGATGATATGCAATTTTAAGTTTATTTGCCCTCAAATATGGTGGATGGTAGATGTAGGCTTTTCTCATGTGTTGGATGAAGATAATCTAACTCAAGCACAAGAGAAATACCTAGATCTCGACATCCAAGCTACTAACATCATGTATAGATCTTTGCATGATTGTATATTTGGAGAGATCATTGACATGAAGACCACCCATGAGATTTGGAGTTATCTCAATGAGAAATATGGGACAGTCTCCGATGATGATGATGAGCCCAAGATGGAGGCACATGAGTGTGTTGAGCATAACCACAATTTGGTGATTGTAGAAGATTGCTCCACCTCATGGTCAAGTGATGATGATAATGATCATATCACAAGATCACTTGACAAGATTGATAATGATGCCACAAGTGATGCCAATGATGATGCTACTCCATGCACACTTGATGGTAATGGATCATGCTCGGGCTACGAGAGTGATGTTTCTTCAAGCTCTCCACCTACATCACATTGCTTCATGTCACAAGGTGACACTAAGGTATCTAATGCAAATGTGACTGATCTTGATTCATATGAGGAGCTTCTAGATAGATATGGTTGCATGATCAAAGCTTTAGAAAAAGAGATGGCTAAAATCAAGAAATTGAAAATTGAAAACTCTTTTCTAAAGAACACATGTGAACAACAAAAACATCTACTTTATGTTACTACTTGTTCACATGAGGAGCTAAAATTGGCTCATGAGGAACTTAGTGTTGCTCATGATAACTTTGTACAAGACCATGCTTTTCTCACTAAGGAGATTTCTAATGGAAAAACTAAAACTAGTGAGAGCTCATCACATGGGTCAATTGATCAATCACATATTATTGCTAACCCTTGTGATGTAGGAAAGAAGCATGTATCCACCTCTTGTGATGATTTATTAGATATGACATGCTCTTCACAAATAGATGCTTGTTCTACTTCTATGTCTTGTGAGACTAACATTTTGAAGGAGAACATTGAGCTCAAAAGTGAAGTGACAAAATTGAGCAATAAGTTAGAGAGGTGCTACAACTTAAAAGTCACCTTTGAGCATATGTTGAAGACTCAAAGAAACTATGGTGACAAGTGTGGCCTTGGCTTCAACAAGAGCAAGATCAAGGGCAAAAGATGGGGCAAGAGAAGATATGAAAGAGAAATGAAGAAGCAAGAACAAGAGAAGCTCTCTCATTTCATGTGCTTCAAGTGCCATGAAGTGGGACATCTTGCAAATGGTTGCCCCAATGAAGAAAAGCTCAAGTTGAAGAAAGAAGATGAGAGGCTCAAGCATGTCAAGTGCTTCAAGTGCCGCACTTGGGGTCATCTTACCTCAATGTGCCCAACCAAGCAATTGGTGAAGCAACAAGTGAAGCCTCAACCAAAGCCACAAGTTGAGCAAGAGAAGACACCCCAAGTTCAAATCAAGATCAACCATTAAGATGGTGGTGATTTGATGATAAAGAAGAAGAAAACAAGAAGGGGTGGAAAGGCAAGGCATCCAATGCAAACTCAAGATGCCAAGATGATGAGCAACAATGAAGATGAGAAGAAAGATCATGCTCACATCAAATGCTTCAAGTGTGGAAGTATGGGACACTTTGCCTCTAAGTGTCCTACCAAGCTTGAGAAGAAGGCTCAAGCAATCTATGAGAGGCAAGGCAATGAGAAGCACCACTTGAGCAAAGAAGAGAAGGCTCAAGCAAAGAGAAAGTGCTACTCATGCCGGGAAAGGGGACACATGGCACATTCATGTCCCCTAGGTAAAACTTCTAAGCCTATTTCAATTGTTGATAATAATGTGCTTAGAAAGGATGGTAATGGTACCTCTATGGTTGCTATTGCAAAACATCCCGCTACTCATACTAAGGCGTTGCCTAAGTATGTTGCTCCTAACTTGAGAGGACCCAAAGTTGTTTGGGTACCATCAAAAAGTGGATGATTGTTTGTAGGTACCATCGGCATTGGAGGCTTAGTTAAAATGATATTCATCTTGTTGATTATGTAGTTGAGCCAAGTATTGCTAAGTGATGATCATTGTCCCAATGCCATGACAAATTGAGTGAAGTCCAAATGTGCTATAAATATACAAGTGCTATAATTCAAGTTGTTGGTGATTCATTGGATATATTTGATGACTTGCAAATAATTGAGTTGAAGCTTGCTAGTTGGATGATCATGAGCTAACCAAGGTATATCTTTTGTTGATCATTTCATTTGGGTGCATATGAGTCGATTGAATTGGATAAATATGCAATGTTGCTTGCTATGAGATGATTGAATGGATAATTGATTAGTAGTCAAGTTTGGATTGATTTGTGTTGAATAAATTCATGAGATGACTTTTAGTAAGTGGTTTGAATGGATATATGTCTTATGGAAGTATTCAAACAAGTTAGTTTCAAGTTTGATTCATATTTGATGAAGTATAGCTCAATTGTTGAAATCTGTCCTATATTGCAAAATCTGAGCTAGCTGTGATCTTAGCCATGTTTGAGTGATCAAAACTTATTGGATTAGCATGAAAATTGGTGTACATGCTCTAGACTTATGGTATAAGATGCTGTAGAAATTTCATGAGAATTGGATAAGAAATGCTTCAGTTTTGGAGTGGATCTTGTCAGCTATAGTGCAGCTGTTTTCAGCATGTAGCAGTGGTGAAAAATTGATATATAGCAGCAATCTAGAAGTCAAATGAAGCTCAAATTTTTACAGCTGCTAGATAACTTAGTATTGCACACCTTCACCAAATTTCGTGGCATTTGGATTTGTACCTTGTGAGATATGCTTATTTCTTTGAAGGGTACAAAATCTGACAGAAAAGTGACAAATGTTGGATTGATCTAGAGTCGCTTTGATTGAAAGGTCCTCAAGTTGGAAACATGTTTACAAGTGTTTGAGGTACCTAAGTTTGGTTTTGAGATGATCTAGAAGCATGACAAGCAAAGAGTACAAGGCTATTTGATTGTGGAGTGTACTTTGCACACATTCGGTACTCAAATTGGAAGATCAAGATCAAACTCAAGATGAAGTTGAATGTTAAGTTCTAGTGATTATTGGAGATCATTTGGTAAAAAGAAAAGAACTTAAACAAGAAGAAAGAAAAGGACTTAAAGAAGGAATCAAGGTTACTCATCAAGTTAAGTCCATCACTTGGATCAATCAATCAAGTTATTTCAAGTAAGTCTCAAGAATGATTCTTGGAGAGAGGTCACTTCTCCCTAGTGTAGGGGCTTGCCGCCTATGTGTAGGTGAACCAAGTGTGGTACTTGGAAGGCTAACATGGAAGTGGTGATCCGAGGAACATTTGAGATGCTTAGTTGAAGCAATCAAAAGGGTTGATCAAGAAAAGCAAGCACCACCCAAAAGAGAGCTAGTCATGATATTTCAAGTGGTATTCTCAAATTGATACTCTCAAGCAAGCAAAGATCAAAAGATAAAGTAAGCCAACCACAACAAGAAAGTGCACTTGGTCATAAGTGGTATTCATTTCATATGGGTGAAGAATGGAATTCAATATGGTATCTATTGGTCTTCACCAAGCTTATAATTGGACTTCATATTGCTATTGGAGTAATGAATTAGAATCTATGTGACTATCCTCTACTCCAACATAGCAAAGGTATCATTGTAATGTGCATGATCATTTCATCCCTTACTAGCATGCGGTTAGTGCATATAGTACATGCTTCATAGGATCATGCATAACAAATGAAATGTTTAAATTCATAGCCTACCACTATCGTTTGAATGATTACTTGATCTAGTGGTTAGTACATGAATTTGTTCATGAGCTAGTGAACCCAAGTACTTGACTTAATTTGGATTGCTAACAAGTGACAAGTACAACATTGGCAAGATAACCCTTTCAAGAGGTGTGAAGAAGCTTGCCATTGGTTCAAACCGGACTTGGAAGCTTAGGCAAATCAATTTAGTTCAAGTCAATCATAGAAGCTCATGATAGTGATAAGAGTACAAGCACAAGACAACAATGCAAATGGATATCTAGTTTGTTCGTTTCAAATGGTATCTAGACTCAAGTATTTCATCAAGAATTCATAAGTGATGTCTAGATCAACTTACAAGTGATATCCTATAAGTGGTACTCATGAAGATAGAAAATGTTCAAGAAATGGTTCCATAAGTGATCCTCAACTTTAAGTGATCATTAAATGAAGAATGCATCCCTCAACTACAAGAGCTCAAGTGTATCAAATGGATGACCCATGCTATCACATAGGGGGAGGTGTCACACTAATTGATATCAAGATCAAAGATCCTATGTGTGGTATCTCAAGAAGCCCTACACAAGATTTAAGTGGTACAACCTTCAATTGGTACCAAATTGGTATCTACAAGTGGTGTCATTCCAACAATCAAGTAATGTCCATAAAAAATGCAAGATTCAAGCCTCAACCATCTACCCCAAACGTATACCCTTGCATCAATGAGAAACTCATCTTTTATGGAAATTGGTGACAAAGGGGGAGAGATTGTACAAAGATATGAAAGCTTGATTGAATGGGGGAGAGATTGTACAATGGGAGAGATGAGATATAGAAATAGAGGTTGGACATGAACATGGACAAAGAGGGAGCAACGTTGAAGAAAAGAGATGGATCAAAATTCTTGGACAAGAGAAGCACACAAGAAGGGGGAGCAAGCTCATGAACTTTGATTGACTGCATTTGATATGTGTATATTCATGTGCTTGCTTACATTGCATATGCTTTAGAATTCAATATGCATGCTTGTGTGGTGTATGCTAGTTGTAGAACTTGAATGATGATTTGATAACTAGCATGCATAGGATGATAGCTAGACACTTGGTATGCTTTACAAGTAATGCTAGTACCTTGCTTTTAATGTTGATCTCACGAGGTATCTAGTGCTTTTATGTCCAAGTGATATCTAGCTAACCATGGTGCTAAGGATGAACTTAAAGGTGCAACTCCAATTGGTACACGCTTCAAAGGTTTACTCTATACACCTTAGCATCATTTTGTAGTAATTACTCTCCCACAATTTCAATCTATGCATATGTGCAAGCTTCAAATTAAATACTCTAGCACATATGTAGGGGGAGCTAATACTACCATTTTGGGTTTGTGGTACTTGTCCAAAATCATTTTCACATGGTAAAATTGCTTGGGCAAGCAACATGAATCCAAAAGAGCTTAATTTCCATATCTTTGTAGAGTTGTCATCAATTACCAAAAAGGGGGAGATTGAAAGGTCCTTGTTTGGTTTTGGTAATTGAGTGACAACCTAGGTGGACTAATTGTGTTTATGTGAGATACACAGGTGATTAGTCCACAGGTACATGTGTGTGAGCAACACATGCCATGAAGGTGAAAATGGCTTGGAGATGTTGCAAAGCTCACACATGTGATGATGAAGGAGCTTAAATGCACATGAGACATGACATTAAGTCATGTGATCAAGGTGGATAAGATCAAGACAAGACTTGGCTTGATGGACCGGTTGCAAGCGTGAAGGGCAAGTCGGAGGCTTTGGAGCAATGGACCACGTGGCAGTGAAGCTTGAGCAAGACTTGGCGCCGATGGACGATGGCAACGGTGAAGAGCAAGTGAAGTCAAGATCGATGAACCAATATGATCACGTGATGATATGTAGTGGATCATATCATTGTTGATCGTGTTGGTGCAAGTGTTGCATCGACATTGAAGGAGATGGAATGGAATGCTCAAGGCAAAGGTATAACCTAGGGCATTTCATTTCACCGGTCATAGGTGTGTAGAGAAGTTTATGATCGGGTTTAGGATAGATGGCCGTACTATCAAGAGGGGCAAACTTGTTTGCATATTGGTCATCTGGTGTCACTCGAGTGATCTAACTTTGCATCGTCTCTAGGATCGATTGGCGTGGCAAGTTGAGTGGCTAATCCTTTGAAAAATGATTGTGAAAATGCTAACACACATACACATGATGGTGTACACTTGGTGGTGTTGGCACATTTGCAAAAGAGAAGAAGTTGGTGATGAAAATGAGTGAGTTGCGCTGGTTACAGAGTGACCGGACGCGTCCGATATGGTGACCAGACATGTTCAGTATTTGGCGATGTACTCAGTGATCGGACGCGTCCGGTCGCCACACCGGACGCGTTCGGTGTTAATTAGAAAAGGCGGTGTTCGGCAGTGCAGTCGATTGGACACTGGCAGCGTCTGGTCCGATATGACCGGACGTGTCCGGTCGTTGGAGGATGCTTACTGTACTCGACCGGACGCTGAGGCTCAGTGTCCGGTCGGTTTCTAACTGTCGCGTCCGGTCGGCCGTGGAGGCTTACTGGACTCGACCGGACATAGCGGGTGAGCGTTCGGTCGTTTCGTGCTGAGCATCCAGTCATCTTGTCAGAGTGCCATTGGAGGCAAGGATCAGACACATGGCGGTCAGACAGCTGCCGGACATGTCCAGTATAGCGACCGGACGCGTCCGGTATTCACGGTCGGCGCGTCCGGTGCAGCGTCCGGTGCTGCGTCCGGTCGGCCCGAAAAACGCCCAGTGAAGGGGTAACGGCTCTATTTGTTCATGGGGTTATAAATAAAAGCCATGGTCGGCCTTGGGCCAGCAGGAGAGCACACTAGAGCCTTGGTGGCTTGTGTAGTAGTGCTTGGGAGTCCTCCATCTCACACATACTTGATAGTGATCATCCGATTGTGTGAGTGAGCGATTCTAGTGCGATTGCATCATGAGGTTGCATCGAGTGGCACTAGGTGATCGAGTTGCAAGCCGGTGGTGCTTGTTACTCTTGGAGGTTGCCACCTCCTAGATGGCTTGGTGGTGGTCTCCGTCGAAGCCCACAAGAAGCTTGTGCGGCGCTCCAGAGAAGAGCTTGTGAGGGGCACTTGTGCTCGCCCCACGGGAGTCGCGAAGAGCAACTTTAGTAAAGTGTGTCATTGAGCTACCCTCACTTCTGGGGTAGGTTCTTGTGGCGCCCGACGTGCGGGCTTGGCGGGTGATGCCAATTAGCCGCCGAACCACCAAGTGAGCGGTCGACACAACGGGGACTAGCGTGTTGGCAAACACGTGAACCTCGGGAGAAAAATCATCGTGTCAACCTTGTTCTTCCTGTTGGTTTGCATCCCCATTACACAAGCTTGCGATTACTTTCATATACATTGAGCTTGTGTTGTTGCTCTTGTAATTAGTTAGCTTGTGTAGCTTACTAGTTACCTTCTTGCTTGTGTAGCATAGAAGTAGCTCCCTTGCGTGGCTAATTTGATTTGTGTAACCTTGTTAGTCACATTACTTAGTTTATGTATCTAAGTAATTGCGCTCTCTAATTTGACATTGGTTGCCTTGTTATTGAGCATTGCTAGTGAGCTTAGGTGGCTTTGTGCTTTTGCTTACTAGCATGTGTAGGAGCTCCCTTGTTGCTTAAAGTACTAGTGGCATATGTTTGTGTGACCTTGCTCCTAGAATTGGTTAGGAGAGCTCTAGCTAGCCCGGAACCTTTGTTGCTTAATTAGTATCTTTGGAAGGTGCTAGAGAATATAGATAGAGGGGTGTAGTCTTGGCTAGACCGATAGTTCTAATTCCGCACTTGTTTTGGTTAGCCGACGCGATTAATTTTAAAAAAGACTATTCACCCCCCCTCTAGTCGCCATCTCGACCCTTTCACCCTCAAAGTTGTATTGCCATTTTTGTGGCCCGAGCAAGGGTCAGACCAAAAATAGTGTGTTTGCTTTGCCAAAGGGAAAGAATATCAGGAATCCCAGCAAGTAACCGCCACTGCAAAACCAGTCAACCATACAAGAAGGCAACCAACCCAAGCACCCACTCCCTCCTACCAATATACTCCGATCAACTACGACATACCTTTGCAACAACCACCCCATCAATACACAAACTTCACAAATTACCACCACCCATATCAGACCTACGACATCTATGACAATAACCACCACAAGTATAAACCTACACACCTCGCAAAAATATATACAGTAACCCACCCACCGACACCACTGCAAGTGAAAACCCCTCACTCAGCTCTACCTCCTCCTCCACCATCGCCGACTCAACCGTCGTAGCAGCAACACCACGTCAAAACAGGGCAAAATAGCTAGCCAACTCAAACAACAATCAATAACCCCACCTCCACCTTCGGGGTCATTCTTGCAATCACAGGCGGGTCCAACGAAGATCATGGCAACAAAAGACAGCGCAAAAGAGCGCATGAGAAGGGTGCACCATGTGCCCAGTGCGGGTCCACACCAAAATTCACAGTGGTCCCATCTCCCGACAACCTTCGACAGCTCTGACCTCAAGCTTCGTGACTACCCGCATACCGATGCGATGGTGATAGAAACAAATGTGGCAGGATGGACCGTCACAAAAAAAATCCTCGTAGACACGGTCAGCTCAGCCGACTTTCTGTTCGTGTCAACCTTCGACAACATGAAGCTGGATAGAAATCAACTCCAACCTCCCCCTATATGGTTTTGGAGGAATGCAAGTCAAAGCAATCGGTAAAATTTCCTTGTGTGTAACGTTCGGCGACCAAAACAACTGTTAAAAGGTAACTATGTGAACATACTAAAACACATCAAATGTTTTTCATGGAACATATAGAAAATAAAATGTAAAATGTGAACGTGGAAAAATTAAAATTATAACAATGAAATAAAAAATAAATAGCAAATGCTATGAAATATATATATAATAAAACCAATGAATAACTAAAATAGAATTAACAAAAGATAAAAAAACCCTAAGATAAAACAAAAAAAATAAAATTGAGAAAACCACAAAATAGAGGAAAGTAAGAAAGAATGAATACTCCGCTACTATGTGAATAAAAGAGATAAAAAGGAATAAAAAAGGCACTTCAACAAAGAAATATGGATGGAACGTCTCACGAGTCATGAATACAAAATTTCATTGAAACAAAAAATTAAAATAATAATTGAACATCCAATCATAAAAACTTCATATGTATACTGCACGGACATGACACGTATGTCTAGAAATATAGGAAAAAAGTAGAGCATGAAAAATAGAACAAATAAATAAAATAATTTATTATAGTAAAATAATGAAGAAGAAAAAGGATAAAGAAAATAAAATGAACAAAAAGTCCAAAGAAAAGAGAAATAAAAATAAAAATAAAAAAGTAAACACAAAACAAATAAGAAACAAAATTAGAAAAAAGAAATAAAAGAAAGATTAAAAAAATAAAGAAGAATAAAAAAACATACATACATGAACGGAGTCGGAAGGAAAACAAACATTAGCTAGTAGAAAGAAAGAAAAACGAGAAACATACATAAAAGGCAAAAGAAAGAAAAGAGATAAAACGTACCTGATGCCGTGTTGGAGTGCGAATCGAAACAAAAAAAACGTACATAGAATAGAAGGGAAATATATATATATATATATATATATATATATATATATATATATATATAAAACTACTATCCTGTAGCTGGCTACAGAATAACTTATTCTGTAGCCACTTTGAGTTATGATAACTTACTAAGTGGTTTAATATAACGTTATGATAAATATCCCCATGTGTTATAGTAACCCAACTATCGTAAATATGTATTGACATTATGGTAAATTAATATATAGAATTATAGTAAATGGAGGTGGCTACAGAATAACTTATTTTGTAGCCGGCTACTGAATAGCCTCTCCCTATATATATATATATATATATATATATATATATATATATATATATATATATATATATATATATATATATATATATATATATATATATATAAGAAAGAAAGAAGAAAAGGAAAACATACATAAAACATACGTAACTCGTTTTTTTTGTTGAGGAAAACGTATCTAGGTGCTTTTTTTTTTAAATGCTCTCGTAGTCGGAAATCAGCAGATGGGCTGCGCTCTCTCGTGCATGTGGGCCTCGCTGCAGCGCTCGTGCAAGCCAGCAGCGCGCGGGTGCTCCGGTCGGCTAGCAAGCCAGCGCCCTGGAATAGCCGCCGCCGCCGCCGCACCCGCTCCCCGCACGCAGCGCGCGTCACTCCCCCTCGGATTCCCCTCATGTACGCATGCTTCTGTGCACGGGACCCACCTGCCAGCTAGAGGCACCAGCTTGGAGATCACGCTCCCACCACTTCGGAGACCCGACGTCGTTTGCTTTTCCGTCGGCAACCCGTCTCCTGCTTTCTTCTTTCCGTTGGTTTCCCTCGCTGCTTTCCGTCCGCCCGCTCCCAGCAAGGACAAGCGACTCGGGTCCCTCGGGCGACCGCACCGCACCCCGCGGAGGCGCGGACTCGTCCAATGCCGCCCCTTCTCGAAGCTTCTGCCCGCTGCCTCGGGTCCGACTGGGTACCTTTCTCGTGATTGGCACGAAATCGCGTCACTATGGGGGTGATTGGTTGCTCAAGGGTCAGTGAGCCGGGATGGAGTGGCTGTCCAGGCTCTTTCCAGTCATGATAAGACTATGCACTTTGCTGTGTTTGGTTGTCTTTATTGTTGTTCCAGTAAGAAACGAGATCGTGTTTGGTTGCACGCATGCATCAAAGTTTTGAGTAACCAATCACCCCATAGTGACGTGATTTATCATGGCTGCCTCGGGTCCGACTGGGCACCTTTCGTGCATCACAAACATGATTGGCAAGAAATCGCGTCACTATAATACCCGCAGTGTTATAGCCGTCCATTTTTCTCAGGACACAGGAGAGAGAAGCCCCACCCCACATCAGTTATCTAGAGAAAGAGCGAGAAAAAGATGAACAAGGAGAGATGGAGGCCCCGACGGCGGGGAGGACCGTCGCGAGCCTTCAGGAGGGCCTTCTCCTCCTCCACGAGCACCCGGAGCACATCGTCGTGAAGGTGGATTCAGCGGAGGCGCGCCACGCTCCGGCTCTTCTGCAGCTCCTCCACAAGAGTACGGCTCGGATGTGCGCTCCGTCGTACGAGTGGAGCACCGCTTACGACGTCTCAAGGATCCTCATCAACGCCAACAATGAGCTCGTGAAGCAAAAGGAGCCGATCGGGGCAGGAAAGATCGCAGCCATGCGTGAGGCGATGGAGGGCCTCAAGCCGTTCATCGTGCTCCTCTCCGACAACGAGCCCGGCAGCGGCGGAGACGGTGGCGGCAGGTCCGGTGGCACATATCAGGCGCCCGTGGGGAGGACCATCGTGTAACAGAACCGACCAATTATACGAAATTAAGTAAGAAAATCATCCGCCAAAGCAGACGATTTAGCAAACTTAAGCCCGTATAACCCGGTAGTCCGTGAAATCACGAAGGATTTCAAACCAACTTCCATTCCAGCCAAGATCGTAATAAGTTTAGCGGTCACCATCACATATTACATAAAAGTTCGCAATCTCAGATATATCAGAGTTTCAACATAGTTATTACAAAACCAGTTCGAATAAAAGTAGCGGAAGTCATTTGTTCAAACCACACACACACTCACGCGGAGTTTAAATATAGTGCCAGCGAATGATCATCTCCAACAAAAGCATCAGACGAGACATAAGGAATGACCATGCCCATGGTCCTAAGCATCACCCATCGCAGGATAAAGGCAGTTGATACAGTAGCCGTAATACATCTGCCCATCTGCAACAAGTGGGAATAAAACCCTGAGTACGAGAAGGTACTCAGCTAGACTTACCCGACATAACCGAAAATAAGTGACACCAAGGATTATGAAGGGCTTTATAGTAGGGTAGCTGACTCATTTGCAAAAAGAAGCATTTTTAGCATTTCAAGAACCTTTCAAAAAGCATTATTGCCAAGTTAATTATTATTAACCTGTCGACTAGATTTGCACTTATACTAGAGTAAACATGTGATTAAGCAGATAATGATAACCAATGATCATTAAACAACTTCCATACTATCATATTCATTATAACTGTCCAAGTGTTCCATAAACATTTACTACGATGAAGTAACTCAAGTCAAATGCTCACTATCTAGGAGCGATGGCGATTCAAATCGATTCCTAACCAGCTGGTAATTTATTCCTTACACAAACCTCACTCACCCGCTAAGGTGAGATATTGATCACCGAGCCAACTTTCTAGGTATCTCGAGTTTGCCAGGAACCACATGTACCCGGGGGCCGACCGACTGCACTTTGGTCTTATCATCTCGCCCCCGTGTCCTACCACACCTGCTTCGGCACAGTGCGCTGCGGGCAATCTACTCGGCCCGAAAAATCTCCCAGCTTCGCGGTCGGAAGGTACTTTATCCGGCCAGCTAAATGTAAGGCATGCGTTCAACATGACTCGAGGCCCAATAACGGTCGGTCCTTAATCGACACAGACGGAAATACTACAGTCCAAAACTCTGCAAGTCTCCGTCCGGTCTCAACTTCATTTAACACTTAGTTATACCATGACTTCATAGTCATCCAAGCAGATCCAGGTAACCACCTATAGCTCGCAGGTGACAGGAAATCACCCGACTTCTACTGGTCTAAGCCAGCTAAGCATTGACTCGACTGTGGATACCCGGGTAACAATGATATAGTATAACAAAGGTAGACAAGGTATAATGCAGCAACGGTTGCAAACAACTCCTGAACGTAATGCATCAATTAAAGTAAAGCATTTAATTAAATAATTGCAAACCGAGAGAAAAATGCTCCGGGGCTTGCCTCTCTCGAAGGAGCTCGGACGGTGATCGGGGCACTCCGGAAGTTCCTCAACGTCCTCCTCGTCGGCTTCTGGCACTTCCTGCGGCTGCACCTCGAACTGCTCCTCGGGCTCCTCGGGTATGATGACTGGGTTCTCGGTTTGCGATCCTGTATGATGCAATGCGCGTAAGTGCTTATGCAAATGGTGCATCGAAGGAGATGAATGCAATGGATATGTTTAAATGCAAGGTAGTCAACATCATTCAAGAAAATATACTACAAGCACATGTCATCTACTGCATTCTCTTCTACTACTAACATGTTTAAGTCAACACACCTTATCAAATGCTTCAAAGATACACCAAAGCTATTATTATTAACTAATCTTGTATTAAAGAGGATTATTTTATTTCCTTTTAAATTGGGGCTACAACAGCAATCTATATTTCTGGTGCTTATAAAAATCTGAGAAAATTACAGTAGCATGGTACTACTCTAATTAGACTACCATCAGATTTTTATGGTGTTTGAATGAGTGGATTAGCCTACACAAAAATAACAAGTTATGGCATGATTATGAACATGAAAATACTTTGTACTGTGAAAAGTGTCAAACAACAGAGTTAGTATTTTTTCTATGTTCTTCATAGCATACAACTACTGTACAAAAATTATCACATGCATGTTTTATACAAAGTTTGCTCTCTAGCTAAAATAACAAAAATCAGCCATTAAAGGCACTTGAACTACACCTCAAAAATTTTCTACAGCACAAGCATGACACATATTTTTCCTAGAAAGTACATTACATAAGAAGATTAACAAAGTTGAAATCATATTTTTCTGAAGCCTATAGATTTTTCTACACATTTTTCAAGTTATCAGCAATATACCTGATTAAATAAAGTTCTACAGCAAAGTATCCCAAAAATGACATGCAATAATTTTCCCAAGTAGATCTGGTGATAAGGAACCTAGCAAAATTTATTCCAACAGATTTGGAGCTAAAAGGAGTACACAACATTTTCTAAAGCATTTAAATAGAATTCTGAAAAATCATTTTTGAAATCCTATTAAACTTCATGCTCAAATCTGCTAGATCCACCCGGTTATCCACCCAAAACCCGTGCCAGAGAGACAGACAGGCGGGACCCAGCGGGTCAGCCGGCCCCACTGGTCAGCCGACCGGAGGCAGGGGAGACCGGTTGACCGACCACCGCTCGACGACGGCGAGCAGTCCGGCGAAGGGAGTGGCACCAACGTGCACAGCACGCTGCCCCGCACCGATGGAAGTATAAAACGGACCCCCTAGCTAAAGCGGAGGAGGTCACCGGCGGCAATGGCGGTCGCGGCGGCGCTGCGCGAGGTACGCCGGCCAACTCCGGCCCTAGCGGCCCGATCTGAGCTTGGCGTGAGCATCAAGGTGACGTAGGGAAACTGAGGAAAGGGAGAGGAAGGAGGGATAGAGCTCCGATGGTGGTCGGCCGCGGCGAGCACAGCCCTAACTCCGGCGGCAATGGCGATCCGCGGCGGAGAAGAAGAAGAAAAGGCGCCTACCTTGACTCTCCGGCTCGGTGGCGAGGTGGAAGAGCTCCAGACGACAACAATGGAGTCGCGGACTAGCTGGAGTGAGAAGCGAGGCAATGGCGAGGGTGCACGGGCTCGGCGGAGCAATGGCACGGCGGCGGCTTTTCTCGGTGGCTCCAGCGCGCGCGAGAGAAAGAAATAGAGGGCGAGGACGAGTGGGATGGCAAGCGGGCGCGACCTTCAAGCGTTCGCCAGCGAGCAACGGCGTCAGGCCGGCCACGGCGCGTGGCGGCCACGCGGTGGCCAGGAGCTGCCACCGGTCGGCACTGTGCCGAGTTCAAAATTTCAGCATTCAGTTGAAACATGAGTTGACTGACAGCGTTACTTGTTGGCGCTAGATCTCTCAATTTGTGGCAAATCAGTGCAAATCGTATACATGAAAGTTGTAAAGCTATGTTAGGGCTACAACAATGCTTTAGACTTTATCAGCTAATTCTCAAAGAATAACGAGTTGTATCAAGCCAAAGTCGAGTAGATGAAACTGGACTTTGATTTCTGACTTAGAAAATTCTAAGTGTTGAGTCAGCACCACAATCCGACTTGTGGGCCCAAATTGAACATGTGGTGTTCATTTTCATGAGTTGGTCATAAAACAACTTTTGTTCCTTATAAAATTTGCTACAACTTTGCTTTAGGTTGCTTAGACATGCAAACATTCTAAGCTGTACTTTTTAAACAGTCAAACCAAAAAGTCCTAGGGTCAAAACAAGTCAAACCATGATTTGGAACCTTAATTAGGCAAATGATCAATATGAACATTGTTCCTAATGACTTTCTAAGCATAGCTAAGATGTTTAACAATATATTTAGCCATACCACACATTGGTCATACAATAATCAAGCACTAAAGGTACTGAAATGATGAAAAACAATTGAAATGATACTCTTGTTTCATAATCATGTTTCACATGTTTCAAGTGATATATGCTCATGAATGGATGAATGATGCTCATGATCATGAAATGCAAGTGCAATTAGGCAAGACTAACACTAGGGGTGTTACACATCGCGAGCCTTCACGAGGGCCTTCTCCTCCTCGAGGAGCACCCCTCCACATCGTCCTCAAGGTCACTTCCGTGGAGACTCGCCACGCTCCAGCTCCTCCTCAAGGGAGGGGAGAAGTGTCGCTGGAATCTGCGCTCCTTCGGGAGAGTCAACCACTTGGCGAAGGTTTGCATCTCCGTGGATACTGTGGACCTCGCTGTCCTTCCGCTTTTGGAGGGGAACGGGATGGACCTCACCGCTAGGCGTCTCCTCCGTCGGTACCGGAGGGACATCCGCCACCATGCCAGGAAGGTCGATGGCAGGCATGGCATCTTCAACCAGGCCACCTACGACGTCTCGAGGATCCTTATCGACGCCAACGATTTCTCCTCGCCTTCCTTCTACATTGGTAACATATCATCATAGACTTCCAAAATATCTCTAGACATTCCTAATACTTTTTCCATCCTGTCTGTGAACGAATCGTTTCTAATTAGTTAAGTTTCATCGCGGTCTACAACTTCTGTTTTGGTCATTTCTCCATCCGAGTTAATTTGAACAGTTCAAAAATATTTGAATTGAAGGATTACGATTTTTAATTAATGACAACCACATTTGATTACTAATGTGGGACTATTTTTTAGCGACAGACCCCATGACGATATAAGGTTTTAGTGACAGACCGCATGACGATAAATATACCTATCTATACAGACAGATAGTGAATTGGTAAACGAGGAAATAGTGATAGAAGATCTATGAGTTATCTTTAGCGACAAATCATTCATCAATAAATATTATTTTTAGCGTCAGATGTCTGATGCTAATGTGGTGTTGTGGTGTAGTGAGAGTGTAGAGAGGAGAGAGCTTGGTGGCTAGGATTTGCGAAATGAGAGTGGGAGGGAGAGAGCCCCTTGCCCTCTTGCTCATGGCACCATATATAGGCAACAACAATTTACAAGCGGCCCCTTGGTGGGAGTGGGTTTTACATGCTCTAATAGCACTAGTTGGGCCCCTTCTAGGAGGACTTAGCTCATATTCCATATGGGCCCCCAACAAATAAGAGGCTATGGCATCATGCCATGTTTTATTTGTGAAGTTGTTCTGCACTCTTTTCTTATGACTTGAGCAGTGTGTACTCTGTTTATGAATTTATCATTATGTTCTCTTTGTTTGTAAAATTTATTGTTTGGTAGATGTTGACACCAAAAAATGTGCTAACATGGAAATTGGGCCATGCTATCAAGTTTCTAACATCAAAGGGTGTTGGGAAATATTTGGCGCGACAAACGACAAAGAAACAAGCAAAGAAGAAGGAGGATGGCACTTGGCGACCTGGCTCAACGAAGTCGGCCAGGCCAACTCACCAAGACGGCGAGGCCGGCTCCCCTACCCTAGGTCGACTTAGCCGACTCTCCTAGTCGGCTAAGCCGATTGCCCCTAAGCCAGCCTGGCCATAGTACCTAGGTGTCGCGGGTTCAGAACCATGTATGGCAAGCATCTGGATTGTTCATCGGAAGTCGATGTGTGGGTCATCTCTAGTGACTTGGACTCTCAAAATACGCTAGGGACATAGATCGGTTCATCCTAGTTTGGGCTTTTGAGCCCTACGTCTAGCAATATAGTGTTCTTCATGTTAAGAATGTCTAATCTAGGGTTTACAACAAAGAAATCGAGAGAGTTTGGCAGGGGATTGCGCGGTGCTATCCTAGGGTTCCTGGCTATTGAGTCTACTTGAGCGGTCGAGGACCCGATCCCCTTCTAAGGAGCCCATGCCTCCCCTTATATCCTAAGGAGGACATGGGGTACAAGTCAGTTTTGGTTCTAGCCTAAGGATTCTCCACCGGATGCTTGCAATTCCTTCGTCTTTGCGCCGCCTGGTACTTCCCTATTGTTTAGGAGGGGGCCAACAATGTCGCAATGATTCCCTGACGCTGCTACCATAGTCTGACGCTTGATCGTTAGGGGCTACCTACCGTGGTGCGGCCTCCCCTGGGGGAGGCTTCTCGAGGTTTCCTTGGCGTGCAAGGTGTCGTTGGCCTAGAGCAGAAGACTCGAGGGGAGCACGGATTTTCTTTCTAGACCAAACTTTGCTCATTTCAAATGACCCCATTTTGGCTTTTTCTTTGGCTTTTGGTCATCTGAGTGAGTTTTGCCTTTTTTCTTCTTCTTTAATCTATCTCTATGTGTTGGTGTGGACAATGCACTCATCAAGGGGGAGATTGCAAAACAAAGGTTGATATGTGTCCTTGTGTGTCAAT
Organism: Miscanthus floridulus; assembly: GCF_019320115.1. Taxonomy (NCBI): domain Eukaryota; kingdom Viridiplantae; phylum Streptophyta; class Magnoliopsida; order Poales; family Poaceae; genus Miscanthus; species Miscanthus floridulus. The sequence goes on along the minus strand of NC_089592.1, from coordinate 5,094,998 downwards.
TTATGATTAGTGATTGTCAGGAGATGACCAAGGCTTTTGTTGAGTTTGGAGACTAACCATCGCGTGAGTGCGTGTGCAACATATCTTTTGGCTGTGTTGGTGTGTAGGTGTGGATCACAGAGATGGTTGATGGACATAGAGAAGGGCAAGTAGAGACGTGCCGTGCCAATGGACTAGAAGCAGTGAAGGATGGACGTGACGCTTGGACCCAGGGACCAAGATGGCCACAAGATTGACCGCGGGTGGCTGACACTTGAGTACATCGACGAGCAAGAGTACATGCGGAGGAGTAGACTATGTTGACCAAGATAAGACAATGGTTGACCAAGTCAAGTGGAGGCGCAAGAGGACTTGGTGATCGGTCGGTCAAGGACGATGGTGACACATGTCAAGATTATAGAGGAGTTGTCGTAGATACGCTTCTCCACGCAGTTTGGTGGTTTCGGCCTTGAAACCACCTGTTGACGGTTTTTCGAGTTTGTGCCTCAAAACCCGGTTGGAATTCCAGAGGGAACGGGAGGAGGCGCGTGGCATCTATGTGTAAGACCAGACCTTGTTGATCTTGGCAATAAAGCAATCATGTCCTCTGAATATCTTGTCCATGATCTTTCTTTAATCTCGTTTGTTTCGATTGGATTTGGTTTTTCTCCTCCCGGTTCCCCCTCTCTTGAGCTTTTGATGGATTTCAACTTACTGCAGGTTTGAGGGTGATTTGAGTGGATGGATTCGTGCTAGAACCTCTAAGGAACATGTTTACCAAGTGGTTTGGGCAGATTCCTCATGATCACTTAGATCCATCACTTTTACGAAATATTGTAAAAACCCTAACTCTTTTAATAGATTTTTCGATCTGCATTGATTCATTGACTTCTGGGTGATGATCTTTGGGAAAAAGCTTCTAAGCACCCAAGGGAACCTCTCTGCAAAATTTCAGATTTTATAGAGTACGTTTGAATTTATTTCGAATTTTTCTTGGAGAGATTTTAGCTGAAATCTGCAAAAACCAGCCTAGGCCGGTTTTTCAACTTGCTCCGATTGAGCTCATTTTTATTGGAGATCTTCTCCTTGGTGTTTTAAGGTCCCCCACCAAGTTCAAGTCTATTCAAATTCGTTTGATTGGTTATTGACGTTTTCTCCTTTTGGCTCAAATCTGAAAATCAGTCTAAGCCAGATTTGGAAACTGGCCTAGGCCAGTTTTTCAACCTTCCCCAATTGAGCTATTTTTGGTGAAGATGTTTTTCACAATGTTTTAAGCCTCTCCACAAAATTTCATGTCTTTTGGTGGTCGTTTGGTTAGTGTTTTGTGTTTTGAGCACTTGGTTGGACGGTGTTGGGATAGCGGCCGAAATCGAATGAAAAATTGGATTAGGCTACCATATTCAACCCCCCCCCCCCCCCCCCCACCCCCAGTCTAGTCGCCTTGCTCAGTCCTTTGTATATACAAAATATAGTCAAGATAAGTCATATACAAAATATGGTCAAGATAAGTTGTATTGGTTGAGAAATCCTTCCGTCGATCAGCATACACAATACATACATAGCACAAAGGGAATGAGACCTCTTTCTTTATTTTTCTTGTAGTATACAATGTACATCTATGATTACAGGCCGGGGCCTCTCCCCATTCGTCTTATAGCCGAAGAGGCTGCTAGATATAAGAGCTCCTTTGACTTCTCCCATTGACTTTGCTCCTATCCTCTGCACGCCTCATGTACCTGGGTGAGCGCATGGTCATTTTTTGTGACCACATGATTCGCCCACAAGTAATTTTTCACAACAGAATCCATAATGATGTCAAGTAATGTGGCGGGCGCCCTGGGGCGGACCCCAAAAGTCTATAGCCTTTGCGTACTTTTCCAGTTCTAGAATATTAATTTTTAATGTACGCTCATTCACACATGGGTATTTAACGTTAGATTTATTTCCAAAAGTATCTTAGTTATCGACTTTGCTTCTATTAGTGCTTGATGTGTCTCTAAATTTGGTATTAGTTGTTATATGTTCACCCAGGCTCTAGCAATTCTCTAGGTCCGCCACTGGGTGTGCCTATAATACGCTGTGTTGTACCGAATTGAATTGCTTTGCTTCTCTAAACTAAAGTGGAGGAAACCTTTTACTCTAAAGAAATTCCTATCCACAATCACTGGAGACCTCATGTTGGATAGATAAATGGTCTATCATTATGTATTAATATAAGTCAAGATATTCACATAAATGGAGTAAGCCTTTTATTAGAGGGTGTATAGTTGGCAAATATTTACAGTAGTTCCCTTATCTTATATGCGAGTAACAATATGGTTTGGTCACTTGTAAGGTGGTTGTCATGTTGAAAGAATATGTCATGTATCTCAAATGACGAACCACTTATTTTGAAATGCAATTACAAGAAAATGTTGAGCACCATATATTTATTCTAAATTTGTTATTGGGTAGGTATGCTGACTTGCTGAACGAGGATAATCACTATGGGAAACTGGGCTATGGAGAATCGATCATGCAATCGGCACAATTTATTAGTGCACTGCTGCTAATTAATCTGCAATGCGTCATATTCAGGACAAAATCGATCCTCCCAAAAATCGCAACTCTGATGAAGCCGCCCTTGTCCCAAAGGGCAAAGGCAGTGGACCACGAGCTGAAAGTCTGACGAGGGGATCCAACATGTAGCTGGGCTCGAGCTTCGTGATTTGGGTGGCGTGGTAGGTGGCTACCGGCGGCCTAGGCAAGACAGCATGAGCATATGAGGTGTTGTTTGCCGGCCGCCGGCAGCGGTGGTGCGAGGATTCAAATCCAAACTGAGATCGAAACGGAACCAAGAGTCCAAATCTCCAAGAACATAAAGGGCGCGTTTGCGACCCTGGCCCGGAGGCCCGGCTGCGCCCGTGGGCTGCAACTTGCCATGTTTGTGGTCGTGGCCCGCGAGCGAACCTGGCTTCCCAGAGCCAAAAACGCCCTCTCCGCCTGGCCCTCTGGAAACGACCAAAACCCTCGTTTCTTTGGAACCGAGCTCGTGGCGGCGCACGCAGGCGATTTTGGGCGGCGGCGGGGTGGCTCGCGCGGGCTCTAGCGGGAAGGGGAAACTTCTTCGCGCGCGTCCCCGCTCCCCGCTCCCGCTCTGGCCGCCGCGCGCGAAGCGAAATGGCGGCGATTTCACCAGCCTTTATATACGGGTTCCCACTCTCCACTCTCTCCTTCTTCCACTCGGTGCTTGCTCTTCCACCTCCCTCGTGAGAGACCGGCGGTGAGTGGTGGTGCGTGGCGGCGGCGGCGACCTCCGGCTGGTTGTGGGTTCGGTCACCGGCGCCGGCTGCTGCTGGGACTCCGTGGCGGCGGTGTTCCTCTTCTTCTCCGTCCGCATCTGCTTCGTCTTCTTCCGGATCTGCCTCCTCTCCGTTGTTTGGACCCCGAGCCAAGGTGAAATCGACCCCCAATCTTCTTTTTTGTGGTGCTTCTTGAAGTTCTTAGGGTTTCTTGTTCGTTGCTGTTCATGATCTATTAGGGTTTCATACTTGCTATAACTGCTTTATGCTCCTATTAGGGTTACTTGTACCTTGCTATTCTTGATCTGTTGGGATTGTGATCTGTTAGGTTTGTTGATCTGTTTCAGATTAGTATTGTACATTGCTGTTCATAACTGTTTGATGCAGTTGTTAGTGTTACTTGTACCTTGCTGTTCTTGATCTGTTAGGGATGTTGATCTGTTTCTGATTACTATTGCTCTGAGTTTTTTGTTCCATCATTGGTCGATGATGTTGTCCTCGATGATGTTGTCCAAATTTAGCACTGGGAGGCATCACATACAAGATGCAGCCGTGCTTTTGTTCATATGCATTCATTTCACATTCATGTTGATGCCTAACAGGGTACATTAAGCTGAAATCATGTTACATTTTTACATGCTTGTAGATGGATCTGTCTTTGAGCCGTGACATGTTGTGTACGAAGGCAGCTGCCTTGACTGTTGTTATGGTTTCCTTTGTATCCACTAGGCTGAAAAGGAAAACCCCTGAACCTGAAATCCCACTGCCTGATCCTATAGCACGGGCCCTGATTAGGGATAAAAATGAACAGCACAGACAGAAAACACTGAGAATGATATACAACTCCACTGATTCAGAGTGTATTTCTATGATTAGGATGAAGAGAGCTGCTTTTTTTAAGTTAGTGAGAACTTTTAGAGAGAGGAGTCTTGTCACTGATAGAGAGTGAGTGCAACTGTTGTTTATTTGCCTCTTTATTTGGTTCTTACAATTCTTGGTAGCCATCAATGACTAAACAAGGAAAAAAACCACCAAACTACTAAGCTGAGGCTATTTTTTTATCAAGTAGCCGATGATGTTCACCATCATTCAAACTAAATGGTCGATTGAGGCATGTCATTCAGACCACTTACATGTTCTACATTTGGTTGGTTTCAGAGAATGCCTCCTTGCTATGTGGTCTTTGAAGGGAAGAAATCTAGGATTTATTTTACATGGTATGAGTGTGCTAAGCAAGTGCTTAGGGAAGAAGGGGCTATCTATCAGAAGTACAACAACTATGATGATGCTCTTAGAGATTTTAATGCAAGGGTACCTCAAGAACCCTTGCTGTTACCAATTGATGCCCCTCATGGGGATGCATCAGCATCCCATGAACTGGTGACAGCTCAAGGTTCTGAAATCTATCCTCATTCACCTGGGCTGCAAGACTGTTGCAAAAATGCTGTCATCTTGATCTTGTTTATGGTTGTAGTTGGTCTGTCACTCAAGCTGTTCATGTGCCACAGCTGTTGTTTTAATTAGTCCGATGATGACACAATAGGATGACTGCATTAGCTGGCTACATGCCACTTTGATTCATGTACTCTCTTTTATGTTAACTTGTTGCCCTTCTCAGCTTGCTAAACTACTTAATTCTGCTACTGTTCTTAATTTGCTTCTTTGATTATGCAATGTAGCCGGCAATGTATGTGTTGATTAAATAGAATTAGTCTGAGGCCTATGTCTTTTATACATTTTCATTCAAAGTGTTTGCTTCTCTGTTGATCATGATGTTCTTCCTTCTCTTTGGGTCAGGCCGAGCACAGCAGTTGGCAAACACAATTTGTGCTCGGCAGTTGGTGGCGGTTGGTGTTTGAGCTCGGCTGAGTATTGGGTCACAAACACCAGCTCGCCTAGGCCGGGCTGAATCGGTACAGGTGCGCAAACAAGCTGCGTTGCAGCAGTTGAGGCAGGCCTGCCCACGCCTGATCCGTTTGGGCTGGCTAGGCCGTGCTGGTCCAGGTGCGCAAACGCGCCCAAAGTGGCCTGGGCTGGCACCTAGAGAAAGAGGGCAGTACGGAACTATAGAGACCCCTCGGCGAGGTAGATATCGTCGTCTGCTCGAACCACCATGGGGCTACTGGCGCTGCAGCGGCTCATGTCCCTACAGCGCAACCGGCAGCGGCGTCAACGGCAAACCCGAGCCCTGAGTAAGCCCTTCCTAGCGCTCCTTGGCATGTTACCTTGTGTGGCTGTTTCTTTCAGTTCACAGAAAAAAAAAAAAATCCCTGTTGTACTCGCTAATTGATTCATTTTAAAACTTGTACTAGTCTGAGAGAATGATACGTGCCTTTGATTTTCTTTTAAGAAACAAAGGCGTGTGCTCACAGTTAGCTAGTGCTCTGTCTCCCTAGACGCCTGTGTTTGCACCGAATTTTTTTTATTCATATTCAATTCTGGCATAGGTCCAGTTTAGTTTGCAAAAAAAATTGCAAAATTTTTCATATTCTCTGTCACATCAAATCTTTGAACGTATACATGAAGCATTAAATATAAATAAAAAATAAAACTAATTACACAGTTTAGACGAAATCTACGAGACGAATCTTTTAAGCCTAATTAGACTATGATTGGACACTATTTGTCAAATAACAACGAAAACGCTACAGTAGCCATTTTGCAAAATTTTTTGCATCTAAACAAGGCCATAGGCTAACCATCCTTGTTGGTCTGAAGATGGATCGATTGATTCATCAATGGATAAAAGAAAGGGCTCACCCTGTCAGATGCTCATGGTGATTCTCACGCCGCCAAAAGAATGATGTGTTCAATCCTAACCCTTCCCGAGGTACTGACATAAATTTTAGTGTCTGTTTGGTTGTGGCTGCAGCTAGCCACGCCGCGTTTTTGGCACGCCGCAGGTCTGTTTGGTTGCCAACGCGGATCTGGCGTGTCCAATAATCTGCGGCGCTGTCTCTGTGCTTTTTTTTTGTGTGCCAATGCTCGCCAAATGTGCGGCGCTGTTTTTCTCCGCCAGTGTGCGAGCGTGGTGCTATGTGGCGGGACCATAATATCCCCATGTCGCTCTAGCCACACAGATTGTTTGCACTATGTTATCTTAATATATTATCTATATAAACAGAGAACAGAGTTCCTAGTTCTGCAATTGTCCGGTCCAGCACTCTGCCCAGCCCTCCTAAATTAGTACCTTGGCTTTGTTCAGCTCTGATGGTTTGTTCTATTTCTTAGGTATACTCACACACCGACATAAATAGTGGGCTCTAAGCAAGCCCATGGGCTAATTACAATTTACAACATTAGGCAGCCCAACACTCCCCCATGTGTGAGCTCTTCACTTTGCAGATTCTTGGCATATGTGCACTCATGTGGAGGATTACCTAGGGTAGAATATTACCTCCATGTTCTGCTGTTTTCCTTTCTCTTATAACTTTATAAGGGCAGTCCCAATGAAAGAAACTAGTAGTTTCTATAATATAGGATACCGTATCAAAAAAGTACTACTTTCCAACCCATGGTTTCTATGAGTAATAATTATTTTCTCTTTCTCTCTCCCAACTCTATCTTCTTTCTCTAATGAGAGTGCGGACACGAGCTCCCTAGAAACTGGTAGTTTCTCCCCAATGGCGATTTCATGGTTTCTTGGTGCATTGGGTCAAGAGTAGACCTGATTTCTTCATGAAGAAACCATTTCTATGATTTTTGCTCTCTTTCTTCATTAATTACGTTGCCATGTCAGCGTTTTGCCTACATGGCAAGTCATTTAATGAGGATAGAAACCATCATCAATGTACCATTGGGACTGCCCTAAGTAACCATTTGGGTTTACAATCCCAATGTTTGACTTTTATCCCATGTGTGTGCATGCAGGACATTTTGCACCATATATATTCCCTGTTGCCACTGCGTGATGCTGCCCGTGCTGCTTGCTCGTCTCATGCCTTTCTACGTTTCTGGAGATGTCATCCCAATCTAACCTTAAACTGGCATATCCTTGGCTCAAATGCAAATGCATCTCAAGGGAATTTCAGCTGCATAATTGACAACATCCTGAGGAACCACTCAGGCATCAACATTAAGATACTCAAGCTTCAGTTATATGGCATTTATGATGCCTGCCAGTATCTGGACAGATGGCTTCAGGTTGCTGTTAAACCTGGGATTGAAGAACTCACCATTGAGCTATGTTACCGTCGGGGTCCGCCGACCCCGACGACTTGGCCACGGCGTCATGTATCCTACGATATTTTACCGGTCTAGACCCCGGCAAATAATACGTTTTGACCCCGGCGGCCGGCACAAAGCAGGGGGCAGGCTGGCTAATTTAGCTGATATGATAAGTGCCCAACAGCCCACTATGCTAGCTAGTCGCAAGGTCCAACAAGGGCAAGCAGCAAGGCCACTAGGTAATAGCCCAATTTATTAGCGTGCAGCATCAGGTTTACACTAATCTACGGTTCCTCTCCCTCGACTCGCGTCATGCAAAGAACCTTTGAACATTATGACTCGTGCAAAATACACTAACTTCGTTCCATCTTTAAGCGGTTCTTTATAACTAGACATGCAAATGTGTGACTAACACATAATATATTTGTCCCTAACATGGTGAGGAACTCCTTTCAAAATTCCTTGAAGACACCATTGGTATTTTATAATGGCAGTGTTCGGCTGACCAACAAGCCGGCTTGTTCGGCTTCTTTTTACAGCCGAAGCAGTGTTTTTCTCTCACAACATTCCAACATAAACAGTGTTTTCCAGCATGAACAGTGAATTTTTCATACCAGCCGAACACTGCCAATTGTTTACCACCGCATATACTACTTATCATAGATATCCTTGTTCCTTCTCAAGATAAATTATTGTTCCTCCAATTTTTTTATGATAAAATTGTTCCTCCAGTTTTGATGGTCTCTTATGTAGGCATTATCTATTAGTAGATCATTGGTTGAATCAAATTGGCATCACAAAGAACGTCACTAGTACATGAGAATTATGTTGGTTCTCAAACCATTTGGAATCTAAGACAAATGCATCCTCGATTGATCTGGGAAAGTTGTGTCCAGTTTATGAATTTGAATAGGATCAGACATCAAGATCCTATGGACTTTGATAAAAACAACGAGGCTGCTTCATTTGTATCCAAATTCCAAATGGAGGCACAGGTTGTCCAAATTTGACACAAACATGCATGCATCTCAAAGTTGTCTTGTTTTTATATTTTTCACACGCTTTCAGCGAAATATACTGGAACCCAACGACAACATTACATAATTTTTTGCAGGATTGAAACTGCCGGAAAGCTATGCCTTCATCCAGTATCAAGGGGAGTATTGTTTCCTGTTCAGGGATGTATACATCCAAAAGCAAGCAAAGACCGGACCATCTCGTTATTCTTGTCCAAGTGCGGTTGGGAGGATAGTAGATTCAAATGGTTCTACTGGAAATCAGGATTTGTTGTTGGACCTGAAAGGTACCATCAAGTAATTTATCATTTTGCAGACTTCATTGGATACTGAATTGTAATGATGTAATCTGTCAAAGGATATCCAAGGCAGATGTCAGTACTAAAACTCTGCTTGAGCATTTGAAACCAGCCCTTTGTCTTGAATCTTGATATGTGCAATATTCCAAGACTTGAGCATCTTATTTCTTCTGTCCATACTCATACAGGAACAATATATGAAACAACTACAGTCCCATCCAGGACATTTTGTGTTGTAAGTTATGTTCCGAACCCAAGTAGAGGTTATTGTTTTGTGTTGGTGTTCTTTCCTCGATGTATTTTCATTTCAGGTGAGTGTGGGACAATCAGAAGCAAAGGTTTATAAACTAAATTTTGCATGCATATTTGAGCTATCCACTATGTCAATTTACACATGTCATAACTTCGAGCATTTAGTGTGCCATTTCTGCCTGTTAATTTGGTTATGTGTTCAATTTCTCAACGCCGCTTCCATTCCAAGTCAACTATTCACCATTGTCCACCCACTGTTTTTTTTCCTGTGCAGATAGAGGCTATAATGAATGACTTACATTCAACTGGAACTGCAGTCTGCAGGGCGCAGGCTAATATGAATTTATTTTTCTCCAGAGCATCTTTGTATAAAGGCCCTGTTTAGTTCCACTTCATTTTGCTAAATTTTTCAAGATTCTCCATCACATCGAATCTTTGGACGCATGCATGAAGCATTAAATATAAATAAAAAATAAAACTAATTACACAGTTTAGACGAAATCCACGATACGAATCTTTTAAGCCTAATTAGACTATGATTGGACACTAATTGCCAAATAACAACGAAAAACGCTACAGTGTCATTTTGCAAAATTCTTCGGATCTAAACTGGGCCAAAGCTGGAATGCATACTGCAAACCTGTAAATAGTAGCATGCTCCTATCGTTCTTTAAGCTATTTCTTGGTGCATCTGCATTTGTGGCTGTAGCTTCAGTCTTTTAATGTGCACTATGAGGAACAAACAGGCTTTTCATGAAGCTATGGTCCCATTATTTATACAATGATAGCCTACGCTACAATTTTCATTCTCTAATATTAAAGATCTATTTTTTTAAGAACGGATGGAGTATATCTCTTCTCAAAGCAAAAGAAAAGACAGAAGAGTATTGCGCGATTTCTTTGGCGTTGATAGGATTCGAATTCGAATCCAAAAGTCAAGCGTCTCCGAGGACATAAAGTGCCAAAGTGGGCAGGGCTGCCACGTAGAGAGAGTCCTAACATCTGACGGAGTCTCGTGGAGATCCGTCGGATAACCGGCGAGGTAGTTAGGGCGGATTTAGGCCCGGAGCTGCAGCCCAAGCAACATATATCTTCTCTTCATACGAGCTTATCTTAGCACGAGTCCCCGACCCCGACGCCGGCCGCCCGCCTCTCCTCGTCCGGAGTCGCGGCCCTCGCGGGTCACAACATCGCCGCGTCGCGCCCTCGCATCGCATCAGATCCCGCACGGCACCGCACCGTGGCTGGCTCGGCTGACCGCGGCCCCACCTACCGCGGCGCGCCCGCCCCGTCCGGCCCCGGCGACCGCCGCCCCTTCTGTCGTTCTGTGGTTCTGCCTTCTATCTCAGGTGTGACTGGATTTGCAGTGTCTGCTCTAGACTACATACACGATTTGATCAAACTTGAGGTTGATTGACTCATCATGGAAAAACGAGTTTTACATTCATTTTTGGACGGAGTAAAAAGTTATTTGAAAAAGATTGTCTTTTTTTCCCATTCTTATTCATATTCAATTTTTGGTCTGCAGACGGATCGATTGATTCATCAATGGATATAAGAAAGGTCTCACCCTGTCAACAAGATGCTCATGGTGATTCTCACGCCGCCAAAAGAATGATGTGTTCAATCCCAACCCTTCCCGAGGTACTCGACATAAATTTTAGTGTCTGTTTGGTTGCCGCTGCAGCTTGCCACGCTGCGTTTTTGGTGCGCCGCAGGCCTGTTTGGTTGCCACCACGGATCTGGCGTGTCGAAGAATCTGTGGCGCTGTCTCTGCATTTTTGTGCCAACGCTCGCCAAATGTGTGGCGCTGTTTTTCTCCGCCACAAGTTAGGTGTGCCGAGCGTGGTGCTATGTGGCGGGGACCATAATATCCCCATGCCAGCTCTAGCCACACAGATTCTTTGCACTATGTTATCTTAATATATTATCTATAAACAGAGAACAGAGATCCTAGTTCTGCAATTGTTCAGTCCTGCACTCTGATGGTCTGTTCTATTTCTTAGGTATACTCACACACCGACATAAAATAGTGGGCTCTAAGCAAGCCCATGGGCTAATTACAATTTACAACATTAGGCAGCCCAACACTCCCCCATGTGTGAGCTCTTCGCTTTGCAGATTCTTGGCATATGTGCAATGTGTAATGCAATATACCATGTGCACTCATGTGGAGGATTACCTAGGGTAGAATATTACCTCCATGTTCTGCTGTTTTCCTTTCTCTAAGTAACCATTTGGGTTTACAATCCCAATGTTTGACTTTTATCCCATGTGTGTGCATGCAGGACATTTTGCACCATATATATTCCCTGTTGCCACTGCGTGATGCTGCCCGTGCTGCTTGCTCGTCTCATGCCTTTCTACGTTTCTGGAGATGTCATCCCAATCTAACCTTAAACTGGCATATCCTTTGCTCAAATGCAAATGCATCTCAAGAGAATTTCATCTGCATAATTGACAACATCCTGAGGAACCACTCAGGCATCAACATTAAGATACTCAAGCTTCAGTTATATGGCATTTATGATGCCTACCAGTATCTGGACAGTTGGCTTCAGGTTGCTGTTAAACGTGGGATTGAAGAACTCACCATTGAGCTATGTTATAGAGTTGACATGAAGCATAATGTCCCATGCACACTTTTAACCGATGGTGTCCAAAACTCAATCCGGTATCTTCAACTTTCCTGCTGCACCTTCCATCCCACACCTGAACTTGGCCCCTTCAGAAACCTAAAAAGTCTGCTCCTGCGTTCTGTGCATATTTTGGATAATGAGTTAGAGGGCTTTCTTTCCAACTCCCATGCTCTGGAGAAGTTAGACCTCAATGGTTGCGAGAAGATAACGTGCCTGAAGATACCTAGCATCCTGCTGCAGCTCCATAGCCTGAAGGTTTCTTGTTGCGTGAAGCTGCGAGTGATAGAGAGCAAAGCTCGAAATCTCTCCTGTTTTATCCTTGAAGGACAGAGTGTAAAAGTCTCCCTTGGAGAAACACTGCAAATGAAGAACCTGCGCATGGGCCGTTCCAACCTCGTCTGTTACGCCCGTGTTAAATTGTCATCCAGTATGCCAAACCTCAAGACTCTTTCCATCAGCTCAGATTATGAGGTACGGATTTCCTAAATCATTGGTTTTTGTAGACTAGGGGATGTATATATGAATATTACTATAGTCATACATTTTTTTTTGTAAATCTAATCTGAAACATCTTTACCTTGCAGAGGGTTAATACACCAATGCTTCGTACCAAATTCCTATTCCTTAAGTGGCTGTCTATTTATCTGAGATTGACCTCTTGCCCATCCTATGACTATTTTTCTCTGGTTTCTTTCCTTGACGCTTCTCCCTCCTTGGAGACTTGGCTGTTGGATGTAAGACGCTGTTCATTCCATCCTGCAAAATATTTAGTAACTGCTGGATCCATTTTCACTCTATTTTATGATGTCTTTTCCACCCCACACAGGTAGCTGAGGAAAGTATGCAGCATGAATCAATTTTCGGAGGCGGCTCCTTGCAGTTGAGGCAGATGCCTATGCAGCACCATGGCCGCCTTAAGACTGTGAGGTTCAAAGGCTTCAACTCAGCCAAGAGCTTGGTTGAGCTAACGTGTTATATTCTCAGGAACGCAAAGTCACTTGGCCGGCTCACACTGGATACCACTTATGGTGATCCTAAGTGTGATAGCGCAATGTCCGGCGGCTGGTGCACTCCCATGAGTAAAGATTTTCTCATGGAAGCACGTAGAGGGGTTTCGGCAATTAGAACGTATATTGAAGATAAGGTTCCTTCTACTGTTAGGCTGACGGTGGTGGAGCACTGTACTCGGTGCCATGCTGATAACTTATCTGAATAAATAGGTTAGATTAGATTAGATTTGGATGAAGCTTGCTTTCTTTCTTGGAATGAATTGGATTGCAAGGCCTGTTCAATGTCTGTCTCATAATCAGAGTAGGTATGTAATATTTGTAGGCATGGATAGACCATGCTTTGTATCTTGTGTTATTGGACACCGCCCCTTCAATTCAGATCAGTGTCGCGTCGCTTTTCTTTGGTATCTGTCACATACGTGGATTTTTGTCTGTGGATGGAGATTTGTGGTGATGTACGTTCTCAGTCTCTCTTTTCTTTTCGAAAAGGAAGCGGGAAAAGAATTAGAAATACCCATGTTTCTCTATTATCTACATATGCCATTATTAAACAATTATCCTCCACAGCCCGTTAAGTAAAAGTTAATAAAAATACACATATACCCTATTTCTCTATTACCTACTGATGCATGCCAAGCCAACCATCTCATGCACTTAAGTGTTTACAGTTGACCTAGAAAATATTCATAGTTGCAATTTATTTATTTGTGTCAAACATAGTCGAAAAATGAAAAATAGCTCAACAAACGTTTGAAAATAAAGATTAAAAAAAGCTTCTTGATCAGACAAGGGTTTGAAGCATTGCAAGGTATGGTTCCAGGATTGCCACCACACACCCGCAGGTTTGCATTGCAAACCAGCTTGCACATCATGTAAACTTTTAATACCAAAATTATTACAGGCACATACATGACAACGGTAACATAATTCTTCAGAGTTCTTAAAAAAACATAAATTCTTCAGAGAACGGATACAATTTGTGTGAAAACAACACTCCAATATATATGTTCCATAAAAAAATAGCGAGAAATGAAACAAAGCAAAGCACATACATACATGGATACATGCGACAACAAGAGATACACTAGTGTCTCGTGCCGAAGCATGCATGGAACAGTGCAAAGGGTTTACCTGTCATAATTTAGTGGCTACATCTCTGGACAAGTGTTCTCAATTTCGGAAAGGAGCGGCCTGACGGTCTTCCTGAGCCCGAAATCAGTCCCAATGAAAAGCATGCAGCTTTCAAGTTCAGACATGGTTTTCGAAGCTTCATAGTGAACTCTTAAATCCCTTGTTTCTAAAGATTTCCGCATACTGTTCGCAGCGCATCACTGATTTAGCAATCTGACTGCAAAGCTTCACAATTCTCAGACTGTATGCTGTTGGATTACGCATTGCCGCACTTGCTGTAACATCACAGATCAGAAAGACACCACACAATATGTGATGCATATAAAGATATACATTCTACACAGCATATGATACATATAAAGATATACATTCTAGCACAATTATATCACAAGCGACAACATAGATTAATATATGTCCATATCCTACACATATATAAAGTACTTAAGTAGTATTATTACATAAATAGAGTTTCTAATGGACTCTCAAACTCTCACATAACGAAGACTACTCTAAACGGATACGAACATGACTCTAGCTGCAGCAACCTTCTCTCCATGGTGTCCAATCTCCATGGAGTCAAAAAAGTTGTTGACCTCTCTCTAATTTATCCCCCTTTGGCATAAAGCACCAAAAAGAGAAGAAAAGAAGAAAGACCAACACTCACTCCTCATCTTCTTGGATGGTGTCCCAATCGACATCATCCCCACCAACAGCTCCACTAGCACCTGCAACGTCCTCCTCTCCACCATTATCATCATCGTCGTCGGAGGAGGAGGAGGAGGAAGAAGACACCACAGCTCTCCCTTGGCGATGAGTGGTCGAAGTGTGGTGCTCACGCCTAGTGCTCCTCCTCATGGACTGCAAGGTGGACCTCAAACTCATGTGAGGATCAAGCTCTGGCTGGTCCTCCTCCTCCTCTGTAAGGAAAATTGACCCTATGTCCATTTACTTTGGATTTTGGCGTTTGATGACCAACAACCAAATTGGACTAATAAATTTGCAAGTGATTATTTTGTAGTTCAATAGGATGCAAGATGTGACTTGGACGAAGGCGATGTGATGATCCGATGATCAACTCCATAAGCAAGACCTCAGAAGCACAAGAGAAGACCCAAGATATCAAGCAAAGTCCAAGCACGAAGACAGAAACCAAGCTGGACGCAAGATCACGAAGAAATGAGCTCACAGAAGTGACCGGACGCTGCACAGGACGCTGCACCGGACGCTCCTATGCACAGGACGCTGCACAGGACGCTCCGATGCACAGGACGCTGCACTGGACGCTCCGATCAAGAGGCTCGGCAACATCAGAGTCAGCAGCAGCAATCGGACGCTGCACCGGACGCTTCACAGGACGCTGCATCGGATGCTTCGATGCATAGGACGCTGCACAGGACGCTGAGTGCCAAAGTCCGGTCAACATCAGTAAGGTTCTAGAGAGCCGTTTTCGTGACCGGACGCGTCTGGTCAGAGTCCGGTCAGTAGCAGAAAAGCGGGATTTCGTCCCCAACGGCTACTTTCTCAGTGGGGCTTATAAATAGACCCTCCAACCGGCCATTTGAGGAGTGTGGAGCTGAGGAAACATATCTAGGGTATTGATACACCATTTTAGTGATCTCCACTTGCATAGTGCTTAGTGTTTCATTAGGTGATTAGCGTAGGTGCTTTGCGAAGTGCTTAGGTTGATTAGACCACCGCTTATGCGCTTGCTCTAGGTTTAGGCCTAGTGTTTAGTGAGATTTGGATACCTCTTACCACTCGATGCTTGGGCGCACCATTGTTGTACATCGAAGGGGCTTGTAGTCTTGCGAGATCATACCAACTGCGTTTGTGGTGTGGCCGCCACCGTGTACCGGAGGGAACAAGGAACGGACGGTGGGGAGCATCCGGGAGAGCCTTGTCGGAAGGCACGTCGGAGACCCACTTGCGCGTGGGGAAGCCCCGAGGCTATCCACGGAGTTACCCGACCGGGAGCTTGGCCCTTGTGAGGGGCTCCAACGAGGACTAGGGGAGAAGCTTGCGCGCTTCTCGATACCTCGGTAAAAATACCGGAGTCATCGATGGAAGTTTGCATATCTCTACCTTGCTCTTTAGCTTCCGCATTTATATTAATTGCATTACTCCTTTTACGGTAGAGATAGCAACACACTAGCAAAACCGCAGTTGCACATTTAGATAGTTTATCTTTTGCATATGTTTTGCTAAGATTAAAAAAGGGCCATAGTTTAGAGTTAGAATTTTAAGTTGCCTAATTCACTCCCCTCTTAGGCGTCACGGTCCTCTTCAATTGGTATCAGAGCCAGTTGGCTCAATTTGGACATTTGGCTTAACCGCCGTTGAGCCGACGCTATTTAGAGTGGTTGGGATGGATACCTCTAGGCCTCCGCACTTTGACGGCACTAACTTCTCTTATTATAAAGCTATAATGGCTTGCTACCTTGAGGCGGTTGATTTGGGTGTTTGGAGAGTCACTCGTGACGGGATGAAACCCATTAAGAATCCCAAAAAACCCACAAAGAGTGATGAAAAAGAAATGCATTTCAATGCTAGAGCTAAGAATTGCTTTGTTTGAAATCTTTTAGTATGGATGTGTTTAACCAAGTGTTCACTTTAAATACGGCACATGAAATTTGGTTAAAAGTCCAAGAGCTCCATGACAGCACAAGTAATGTCCGTGAGCAAAAACATTGTCTAGCTAAGCAAAATTATGATTCCTTTACAATGAATGATGATGAGCTTGTTCGTGATATGTATTCTCGTTTGAATCTAATTATCAATGAGCTCCATTCTATAGGATTAACAAAGCTAGATGATGCAGGACATCGTGAGGAAGATCATCTCTGTGCTACCACAAAAGAAATATACAAGCATCATCACCTATCCTTCACAACATGGAGAACTTGAGCACCATGACCCCGGGCATAGTCATTGGCAAGATAGTGGCATTTGAAATGTCATGTAAGATGGGTCAAGAAGAAGCCTCTTCATCGAGCAAAGGCAAAGCTCTCGCATGTAGCGAGAAAAAGAAGATGAAGGGCAAGCAAGTTGAGACAAGCTCAAGCTCAAGCTCCTCAAGTGAAGATGAAGAAGAAGATGAGGATGATGATGATGATGAAGGTTCAAGTGATGATGATCAATCTTCCTCCTCCACCTCTGACCTTGATGAAGAATCAATCAAACTTATCAACAAGGTGGAGAAGATGATCCAAAGGCTCAATGTCAAGGGTGTGCCCATCCAAATCCAAGATCTCATTTTCACTAATCAAAGAAATGAGCAAAGAAAGAGAGGATGCTATGGATAGCGGCGAGTTGGGGCACTTTGTAGAAGTTTGTCCAAACAAGCCCACACCCAAGACAAAGAAGAAGGCATGCAAGAACCAAGCCCTCACATCAATAAGGTCATGGGACGATTCTTCAAGTGAAGAAGAACACCATCACAAGAGGCGAGGGCGCAAGCACTCATCATCAAGCTCTTCTCGTATGTGCCTTATGGCACGAGGTAACAAAAGCTCATCCTCTAGTGAGAGTGATAGTGATGATGAAATGCTTTCTTATGATGAAATTGTGCAACAAAATCTTAATTATGCTAAAATTTGCACTAGTCAACAAAAGAAGCTCGAAAAATTAAAAGAGAAGCTAGATAGTTCACAAGAAGCATATAAAACCTTACTTGAACAATATGAGAACTTTGCTAATCTCAATGTTGAACTATCTACTAAAATTGAGCAACTTAAGGCTAGTGCAACAACAAATGCATGCGCAATTAATGATGAGCAACTTGTGAAGAAAAATGAAAAATTAAAAGAAAAGTTAGCTAGCTCACAAGATGCTTATAAAAGTTTGCTTGCTAAAATAGAAACCATGTGCAAACATTGTGATGAGCTAACTAACAAAGTTGCTAAGCTTGAAGCCGTTAGTACAACCCCCACCAAGGCATCTAAAAAGAAAAGTTCTATCTTTAACATGTCTAAAAAGGATGCCTCTACTTCTTGTAATGATTTATGTTTAGACTCATCTTTGTGTAACCAAGTTTGTGTTGAGAAAGTTATTGTAGATACATGCACACAAGAGGTTGCAAAGGAGAATGAGCAACTCAAGCAAGAAGTAGCTCGCCTCACCAAGGACTTGACTCAAGTGAAAGGCAAGACGAAGCAAGCCCAACTTCATCAAGATAACACCGTCAAGGGAGTGAAGAAGCTTGATGAAGGACAAACCGTGGTTTGCTACGTGTGCCACAAGGAAGGTCACAAGTCCTATGAGTGCAAGGTGAAGAATGGGGGAGGAGCAAAGAAGAAAGAGAAGAAGCAAACAAGCAAGCTCTCCAACACCTACACCAACAAGGTGGACAAGAAGGCCTCCACACCATACTTGTTAAAGAAGAAGAAAAATGACAAGGTGGTGGCCATCAAGGTGAACAAGCAAGCCAACAATGGAGTCAAACGCTTTTGGGTGCCAAAGGAAATCATTTCCAACATGAAGAGCACCAAGAAGGTTTGGATCCCGAAAGGGAAGTGAGAAGTCTAATGGATTTCAGGGGAATTTGGAGACTTGGCAAAGTATGGGTGCATTTCATGGGGTGCATCATGATGGAAAAAGTCATTGCCATGTGGGTAAGTGAATACTATGGACCCAAATTCCCCTTCCCATGTTAGGTAACTAGATGTTATTACTTTCAAGTGATATTTCTTACAAAATGGTATCCTTAAGCATCTAGTTGTTTTTCATGCCTAGGTTTGCATTTGCATGCTTATATCTTTTGTCATGCATATACTAGGTATATCTTATGGTAGGCTTGCTCGGTTTCATTCTTAACCCTTGGAGCAAACATACATGGTTTAAAATTGTTTAGGAGCACGGCACATAGCTTGTCTTACAATTGTTCATCTAATATGTGCCAAAGTCCAAATTGTAGATAATCTCTCCCGAATATCATCTTCGAAAATGACTCTCACATTCATGTGATGTCATCTTTCAAGTGGTATTTTGATCCTAAAATCAATGTGCATGATTCTTACAAGTATTCCACACTTGTATGCACAAATTTAGGGAGAGGTTACTCTACAAGTTGGATGCCTTGAGACTAACACCTTTTCAAGCTTATCATATGTGTAGTAGTCTCATTGCAAGGAAAATGGAGTCCCCGGAGTTAAGCATCATACTTCAAATATCCACCACCTATTGCAAGTGGTAGAAATCAAATTTTGTTCCACATGTGGTATTTCTAAATCAATATCATCATGTTGATTTCATTTTGATATTTATATGCTTTCTCCATGCATTATATAGATTAAATTCCCTTGAGCAATAATTTATCAATTATGCATATGCTTTGCCTTCTACCATATGTATGCATATATTTAGGGGGAGCTTAATCTATATAATGTGAGAGTCAAATTTGGTGATCTATTCCACTCTACACACAAAGGATCACAAAGTTTGACCATCCCTTGTGCTACTAATGTCTTCCTTTTTGGTGTTTGATTCCAAAGGGGGAGAATTTAGAGGACCAAAAGCAAGCATTAATTTGTAGGACCAAAAGCTAGACTATAATGGTCTACAAGTGGTAATGGTCCGAGAAAGGGAGGAGAGTGGATTATGGATTGCCTATGGAATGGGGAGAATTTATAGAAAGCAAGGTTTAAATCCATAATGCCACATGGGGACATTTGCAAGGGCAAGATAAGTTTTTATGTGATATTCCTTAGTTTTACGAGAAGTATCTTTTAGCATCATATAATCTTGCCCCTTGCATTGCATCCTAGCAAGTAGGTAGTTTTTTAAATTTCAAAATTCTATTATTTGCTTGCTTTGGTCGTGTTGTCATCAATCACCAAAAGGGGGAGATTGTAAGGAAAATGGACCCTAGGCCCATTTACTTTGGATTTTGGCGTTTGATGACCAACACAACCAAATTGGACTAATGAATTTGCAAGTGATTATTTTGTAGTTCAATAGGATGCAAGATGTGACTTGGACGAAGGCGACATGATGATTCGATGATCAACTCCATAAGCAAGACCTCAGAAGCACAAGAGAAGACCCAAGATATCAAGCAAAGTCCAAGCACGAAGACAGAAACCAAGCCGGACGCAAGATCGTAAAGAAATGAGCTCACAGAAGTGACCGGACGCTGCACAGGACGCTGCACCAGACGCCCCGATGCACAGGACGCTGCACCGGACGCTCTGATGTATAGGACGCTGCACCGGACGCTGCATAGGATGCAGCACCGGACGCTCCGATCAAGAGGCTTGGCAACATCAGAGTCAGCAGCAGTGACCGGACGCTGCACCGGATGCTTCGATGCACAGGACGCTGCACCAGACGCTACACAAGACGCTGAGTGCTAGAGTTTGATCAACATCAGTAAGGTTCCAGAGAGCCGTTTTTATGACCGGACGCGTCCGGTCAGTGCTGACCGAACGCTGGTCAGAGTCCGGTCAGTAGCAGAAAAGCGGGATTTCAGTCTCCAACGGCTACTTTCTCAGTGGGGCTTATAAATAGACCCCCAACCGGCCATTTGAGGAGTGTGGAGCTGAGGAAACATATCTAGGGATGTTGATACACCATTTTAGTGATCTCCACTTGTATAGTGCTTAGTGTTTCATTAGGTGATTAGCGTAGGTGCTTTGCGAAGTGCTTAGGTTGATTAGACCACCGCTTATGCGCTTGCTCTAGGTTTAGGCCTAGTGTTTAGTGAGGTTTGCATACCTCTTACCACTCGGTGCTTGTGCGCACCATTGTTGTACATCGGAGGGGCTTGTAGTCTTGCGAGATCATACCAACCGCGTTTGTGGTGTGGCCGCCACCGTGTACCGGAGGGAACAAGGCCCGTGGCAGTTTCGGCCGGAAGCTTGTTAGTGAAGACGGCGGGGAGCATCCGGGAGAGCTTGCCGGAAGGCACGTCGGAGATCCCACTTGCGTGTGGGGAAGGCCCTGAGGCTATCCACGGAGTTACCCGACCAGGAGCTTGGCCCTTGTGAGGGATTCCTTGCGAGGGGCTCCAACAAGGACTAGGGGGAAGCTTGCGCGCTTCTCGATACCTCGATAAAAATACCGGAGTCGTCGACGGGAGTTTGCATATCTCTACCTTGCTCTTTAGCTTCCACATTTACATTGATTACATTACTCCTTTGGCGGTAGAGATAGCAACACATTACCAAAACCGTTGTTGCACATTTAGATAGTTTATCTTTTGCATAGGGTTTGCTAAGGGTAGAAAAATAGGCCATAGTTTAGAGTTAGAATTTTAAGTTGCCTAATTCACCCCCCCCCTCTTAAGCGTTACGGTCCACTCCATCATCCTCCTCATCCTCTGAATCTATCTCAGAAAGGCTAGGGAGGTCATCAAACCTCGGTGGTGACTGAACTGGTGAAAGAGGTGGCAGCCCTACACGCTCTCTAGCCTCTCGGTTGGCTTCACTGTTTTCCAACCGGTCCTCATATGCGGTCCTTGCTGCATAGGTGCAAGTGGTGAAAATGACCTTAATCCATCTCCCAAACTTCTCCATCTCACTGCCCTGCTAGCACCTAAGGCTTGGGTCTTCTCAATCTTGTAGACGGTGTGGAGACCATCTTTATCAAACTTGTAACCGGTGACCCTCTCAATCATAAACATGAGATAGAGAGCATAGGGTATCCCCTTTTTCCCATCCTCCATGGTGTTTCTTAGCTCACACCACATGAAGCGAGGGACATTGAACATGTCACCTACAGGAGCAAATCTAGCAAGCACATTCCTCACATATCTATTAAGATCAGAAGCTGCTCCATCCTTGGGATTGATAGTGTGCCTGATCAAATTGTTCAGAATGTAATAATAGCTCTTCAGGCCACTGACCTTCCCATCTGCACTTCTCCTGTCAATCCACATATAGGCAGATATCATGAATCTCAGCTCTAGCCTCATCATGAATGTAAGTGAAACCCCGCTCCTACTCTCCAAAACCAAGGATCCGGCTAAAAGTCACAAAATCAACTCTATAATGTCGTCCCTTAGTCATCCAGTGAATCTCATTAGTGTAGATGCTATAGAAGAAAGTAGCATGTAACTAGGTTAGCACTTCTTCATTTCAATTATATCTGAAGCTCATAATATCAGTGAGGCCAAACAACTCACAAACCTTGATCACCTTATTGAACTCAGGTTCATTCTTTGCCTTCATCTCCTTCCAATCAACATACTGCATCTTGACAACGTTGGATTTCTTGGAGTTGAAGTTCATATATGCATAGAAGTTGGAATGAAACTTATTTCAAAACATGTAGTAAATCCCCAAATCATTTGGCTGCTCATAGGGATTTGTTTTCCCGTGCTTCTTCCACCATCTTTAGCTTTTCCGCATAATTGAACATGGGATGAGGACGTGTGTCAACTAGACGCTTCATAACTACAACCTCAGAATACTCTCTGAATGTAGCTCCTGTCAAACTCCTCAAGATGATGTGGTGTATCTGGGCAAGCACCTAGAGGAATGGTGCGACCAGCCCTCTCCAGGTTCTCCTCATCCTGAATTATCTGATCTCTCCTCTCCCTGTCTCTAGCAACATCTCTAGCCTGCTGCACTACTGTTGCATCTACTTATCTCGAGGCTCGGTCATCTTCCTCTTCCCCTTCCGATCATCATCACCTCCAGAGGCCATCTATGCAAATAAATATAGGTCTAAATGAGAAATTGTACATAAGGGGTATAGAAGAACACTTATAAAACACTCTAGATAGATGAGATGATTCAAATCTTAGGTTAGGAAAGCACCCTGAACCAATCTGGTCAGAGGGTGCGCGGCACTGCCGCACCCTACGAGCGGCACTGCCGCACCTAGTGCTTCACCTCTCCCACTGATTCATTTCTTCTCAACTATTTAGACTATTTCTCAACCATTCTCCTAAACCACTAGAGAATCTTAGAATGAGTAGACCTAAACAAATACATGGAGTTGTCTACAATGTAGGTAAAGTAGCTACATGTTTAAGATAGAAATACATCTGGTGCACAAATCCAACCAAAACAAGAGAGTCATCGATGGAACAACATATGTATTTACATATTCATTCTGTTGAGTGCGGCACTACCGCACCCAACATGTGGCACTACCGCGGGTATAGATGAGGATCAACCAATGAATCTTTGTTTTGATTCAATTCATTCATCAAACTAGTTTCTACCCTAATCATGCAGTCACTAGAAACCATCATTCAACAAAGATAGAGCTCCATAGCATAGATCGAGACTAGGTTAGGGTTTCACCTTGATTTACGTGGATTGAGGACGAAAGGAAGAGAATGGCTCCATCCAAGATTTTAAAGCACTTGTTTCTTATGATAAATCATTTTGAAGCACAATATTTAAACCTTTCCAATTCATTTCTCCTATCCATACTAGTTCATCAATCAAGGTGTGCTATAGTTCAAACAACATTACGAGAATCAAGTATATTTAGCTCACTACGCAAAGCACAAAATCATGACTCATCTAGAGGCTTAGTGAAGATATCGGCTAGTTGCTTTTCGGTGCTCACATAGGTGAATTTTGATATCTCCTTTGGCTTCGTGGTCTCTCAAGAAATGATGTCGGATGTCTATGTGCTTAGTTCTTGAGTGGCTTACGGGATTGTTGGCTAACTTTATAGGCACTTTTGTTGTCACACAAGAGTGGAATTTTGGTGAAGTGACATCCTGAAATCTTGAAGGATTTGCCTCATCCAAAGTAGTTGAGCACAACATGCACCGACTGCAACATACTCGGCTTTCGGTAGTGGAAAGGGCAACACAATTTTGCTTCTTAGAACTCCAAGACACTTGGGACCGTCCATGGAATTGAACATGTCCCCGAGGTGCTTTTTTATCTAACTTTGCAACCGGCGTAATCGGAATCCAAATACCCAAGTAGATCAAACTTAGAGCCCTTAGGATACCACTAAGCCAAGGTTAGGAGTGTGTACTAAATATCTCAAGATTCTCTTAACGGACACTAAGTGGCACTCTTTCGGGTTAGCTTGAAATCTAGCACACATGCACACACTAAGCATAATATCGGGCCTAGATGCACATAAATAAAGTAGAGAGCCGATCATGGAGTGATATACCTTAGTATCCACAACTTTTCCTTCATCATTGAGATCTAGATGTCCATTGGTTGGCATAGGAGCTTTGATAGGCTTGGCATTCACCATGTCAAACTTCTTGAGCATATCATGGTGTACTTCGTTTGGCTAATAAAAGTTCTATCCTTCACTTGCTTGATTTGAAATCCAAGGAAGAACTTTAATTCACCCATCATGGACATCTCAAATCTCTTGGTCATGATCCTACTAAATTCCTCATAAAAAGAATGATTAGTATTACCTAATATTATGTCATCAACATATATTTGGCACATAAATATATCTTTGCCAACTTTGTGAGTGAAAAGGGTATCATCGGCTTTGCCTATTTCAAAGCCTTGTTTAAGCAAGAATTCCTTAAGGCATTCATACCATGCTCTTGGTGCTTGCTTAAGCCCATAGAGCGCCTTTTGGAGTTTGTAGACATGGTTGGGAAACTTGTGATCTTCAAAGCCCAGTGGTTGCTCAACATAGACAAGTTCTTGAATAGGGCCATTGAGAAATGCACTCTTCACATTCCATTTGATATAGCTTGAAGTCGTAATAGGCAGCATAGGCTAGAAGCATTTGAATTGCTTTAAGCCTTGGCACCGGTGCATATGTTTCTTCAAAGTCTAAACCCTCTACTTGAGTGAAACCTTGAGCAACCAATCTTGCTTTGTTCCTTGTCATCACTCCATTCTCATCTTGCTTGTTGCTGAAGACCCACTTGGTGCCAATGACATTTGTGTTGGGTCTTTCCACCAAGGTCCATACTTGATTTCTTTTGAAGTTGTTGAGCTCTTCTTGCATGGCCATCACCCAATCCGGGTCTCCAAGTGCTTGTTCTACCTTAAGAGGTTCTAAAGAGGAAATAAACAAGTAATACTTGGCAAAAATTTGCTAAATGTGAATGAGTTGTTACCCCCTTTCGAAGACTCCCAAGGATGTTGTCAACGGGATGATCCCGTTATATTATTTGCCTTAGCCTTTGATGCTCAAAGGCCTCTTGTTCATCTTCTGGACCTTCATCATTTTCTTGCTCAAATATGGGTTGTAGGTCGTTCACTGAGCTGGAGTTGAATCAGTTGCTGCTGACTATGTAGGTGCAGCACTGTCGCTCTCAAGTGCAGCACTGCTACGTGTAGGTGTTGCAGCAGGTGTCTGCTGCTGTTTAGCATCAGGTACGTTAGCGGAAATAGGTGCAAGCAGCAACTTGAGGAACCTCCACTTCAGTGACTTCATCTTCTTATGGTCTAATATCACCAATGGCCAATTGCTTGATTGCTTCGCATGGTAGATCCTCCTTTCCTACAACACTTGAATTAACTTGCTCCACTTGAGAGCTAGTAGATTCATCAAATGCCACCTCTACCGCAATCTCAACTCTCCTGGAGGTTTTGTTGAAGACACGGTAGGCATGCTCATTTGATACATAACCAAGAAGAACACCTTCATCAACTTCAGGTGCAAACTTAGAGGTTTTGAGTTTTTTGTTAAGTATGAAACACTTGCACCCAAACACTCTAAAGTAAGGCACCTTAGGCTTGTTACCGGTTAGAAGCTCATATGAAGTTTTCTTCAACTTCTTGTGTAGGTAGAGGCGGTTGATGGCATAGCAAGCGGTGTTGACGGCCTCACACCAAAAGATGTCCGGTGTCTTATACTCATCTAGCATTGTCCTTGCCATGTCAATGAGTGTATGATTCTTTCTCTCTACTACACCATTTTGTTGAGGGGTGTATGGAGTTGAAAACTCATGCTTGATGCCCTCTTCATCAAGAAACTCCTCAACTAGAGTATTCTTGAATTCGGTCCCATTGTCACTTCTTAGTTTCTTGATGGGAAGACCGAACTCCTTTTGAGCTCTTCTAACAAATATCTTCACCTTCTCTTGAACTTGGCACTTGTCATGCAACAAAAATACCCAAGTAAAACATGAATAGTCATCAACAATAACAATATCATATTTGTTACCTCCGATACTTAGGTAGGTGACCGGTCCAAAGAGATCCATATGTATTAGCTCCAAAGGTTGCTAGGTGGTCATGATGCTCTTTGGTGGGTGAGGTACGCCAACTTGCTTTCTGGCTTGACAAGCACTGCAAATCCTATCTTTCTCAAAGTGAACATTTGTTAGTCCAAGGATGTGTTCATCTTTTAGAAGTTTGGCCAAGTTCCTCATCCCAACATGGGCTAGTCGGCTATGCCAAAGCCAACCCATGCTAGATTTTGCCACTAAACAAGTCTCAAGCTTAGCTTTACTTTTGTTGAAATCAACTAAGTAAAGATTATTCTTTAATTGACCCATAAAGATAATAGAGGAATCCTCCCTTCTAAAGACTTCTACGCCCTTATCCATAAGGAGACAATTGTAGCCCATCTCACACAATTGAGAAACGGACAACAAATTATAACTCAACGAATCAACATGTAATACATTTGTAATTGAATGCTCAAGAGTTATAGCAACTTTACCAAGACCAATCACATTCCCCTTTGAGTTGTCTCCAATGACAATATTTTCATTTGAGTTTGTCATCGGGGAATATGATGAGAACATACTCCTTTCTCTGATCATGTGATTTGTACATTCGCTATCAAGCACCCAACTTGATCTACCGGAGGAGTATGCCTACAAAACAAGCTTAGTTACTAGATTTAGGTCCCCAATTTGACTTGGGGCCTTGCATGTTAGTCACAAGGATCTTAGGAACCTAAATAGAAGTATTCCTATATATGTTGGTTTTCTTTCCAACATATTTTACAACCACTTTCCCATTGTTGTTGTTCTTCAAAATAAAGCATGATGTCAAGCTTTGTCGAGGTGCATAAGTCTTGGTTGATAGCCATACTTGTTCTTGGTGGACCACAATGATTCCTTAAACTTCTAGAAAACCTATTTCTGCTGGTACACCTTTTTCTTGGGCTTAGTTTGATCAGGAGCAGAATTGGTAGCCTTCCCATTTTTGCGAGGCGCGGCACTGCCGCCCTTCACTGCGGCACTACCACTCTAGGACGCTGCACTGCCGCAGGTCTGTGCAGGCTGATCTGTACCAATTTTTCTCTTCCTCTCAAACTGCACACACTTATAGCCATTCACTATCCATCTTCCATTTGTCTTGGCTCCTTTTGTGTGTCCGTGCCCATGCTTGATTGAGGGGTGCCTTCCTTGTTTGAATTGTGGCCCTTTTGATTCATCATTCTTCTTGTCATTAGATTGGGTCTCACCCATCCACCCTTTTCCAATGATTTCATTGAGCCTAGCAATCTCCTTTCTCATAGCCTCCATGTTTGCAAGGTTAGTGGAATAGGCATTCAAATCAAGATTAAAACATTTTTCATAACATTGACTAGTGGAAGGAGTAGAGGTTTCCTTTGCCTTAGGGAGATGTGAGTTGCTATCCCAAAGAATGTCATATTGCATCTCAAGTTCTTTGTGCTTTTCATACAAGTCACAATACTTTTTCTTGAGAGCTTTATTTGCTTTCTTTGTGATAGCATGGTCCTCTTGCTCTTTGGCCAAAGCTTTGCGTAAGGATTCCACCTCACTTCTTTCTAATGCAAGAGCTTCTTTGCTAGCAATGTAGAGATCCTCTTGTTGGATAAGAGTCTCTTCTATAGATTCTAGCTCGGCTTGAACACTCTCTAAATCCTCCATTAACTTAGTGATGAATAATTTGGTCTTTCTATCTAAATTTTTAGTTATTTGATTAATTTCTTCATCACTAGATTCATCATCACTAGAGCTATCACTAATATCACTACTAGAGATATCACTAGAAGGTGGAGGAGATTTGGCCTTTGATTTGGATTTTACCTTCTCACGCTTTGCCATGAGACAAATGTGAGGGGAGTAGTAGTCATCATCGGACATGTTGTTGAAGAGCCTTGGTGTAGGGGATGACTTGTGAATGGCAACGGTTGCAATGTTCTCATCCTCTTCACTTATGCTCTCTTTAGTTGAGTCCCATTTATGCCCAATGTGAGCCTTTCCCATGTTCTTCTTGCTCTTTCTCTAGTCGGCCTTGTCCTCTTTCTTGTATTTGTTGTCCTTGATCTCATATGGATACTTGGCAATGAAGTGATCGGTGCTACCATAATTGTAGCATGTCCTCTTTTTCTTGTTTGGAAAGTTTCTCTTCACTACCTTGTAGCATTGCTTCTTTAGCCCCTTGTGAAATCTTTTCATAAAGAGAGCAACATCATCAATCTTCTCATATTGATCATCATCATTTTCACTTTCACTTGAATATGATGTGGTCTCTACTCTTTTTTGAACTTGCTTGCTTGCTTTGGGCTTGCTAGTTGAAGCTTGTTGTTTGATCTTGGATTTGCTTGTAGAGCCTTGCTTGCTTGATTTGTTGGCCTTGAGAGCTACATCTTTGATCTTGATGCCCTCTAGCTTTGCTTGCAATTCTCTAAGTTTCTTCCTCTTATTTGCTTCTTCTCTTTGCATGTCAAAGGTCAAGATCCTCCCAAGTACATCATTTGGTGTGAAGTACTCTAACTTTTTTCTTGTCTCTAATCAGAGTGACTACGGTCTCATTTCTAGGTGAATAAGCTTCCAACATAATCTTGACAACTTTGTGATCATCTAGCTCATCACAACCATAGCCTCTAATCTTGCCCACCATTGTCATCAACCTATCAAACATCTCTTGTGGCCCCTCTCCATCCAAGATTACAAGCCGGTTGAGCTTTGACATCAACAAATCAATCATTACCTTTCTCACTTTGTCAACCCCTTCATGCTGCTAGGTGCAAAGTGTCCCATATTTTCTTGGCAACATCAACTCTAATCACTCTATTGTACTCATCACCATCCAAGGCACTAAGCAACACACTTGTGGCTTGACCATTGAGGTGAATGATTCTCATCTCTTCTAGTGTTGGGTTCTTGGGATCAACCGGAGACTCAAATCCATTGCAAACAATCTCTCAAATGCCAGGGTGAAGACCTATAAGATAGGCCCTCATCAAGTGCTTCCACTTGGCAAAGTTAGTCCCATTACAATGAGGCAACTTGC
Organism: Miscanthus floridulus; assembly: GCF_019320115.1. Taxonomy (NCBI): domain Eukaryota; kingdom Viridiplantae; phylum Streptophyta; class Magnoliopsida; order Poales; family Poaceae; genus Miscanthus; species Miscanthus floridulus. Next base: position 5,066,111 of record NC_089592.1, on the reverse strand, counting down.
CCACGGACACATTGATGAAAGACCTCCGATCATGGTTAGTCATAGGAATAGAAGAGTAGTTAAAGGATACGACGGCATATCTGTTGTTGTTGGCCTTGCCCTTTTCTTTCTTCTCCTTCTTGTTCCCCTTCGACACTTGGTATGACTCATCATCATCTCCATCTTCGGAACTACTTGATATACTTGATGATGCACTTGTTGCCTTCTCTTCTTCTTCATTCTTCTTCCTAGCTTCTCTTCTTTTTCTTGTTGCTTCTCTCTTGAGCCTTCTTTCTTCTTTCCTTTGCTTCTTCTCCTCTAACCGTTGCTCCTCCTCCTTCTTCTCTCTTGCTTCTCTTTTTATCTTTCTTGCCTCCTTCCTTCTTCTTTTCTCATTATCATTGAGAGCTCTTTCGGCATTGGTAGCCTCAAGATGTGGTAGTGTGGTGTTGCTTGCTATCGACGCGCTCAGCTCGCTACTGTCCATGTCGACATCCACCTGCTTCACACCACTAACTCCTCCTCCGGGCTGGATAACTCAAGCGGTGAAGCGTATATAAGGTAACCTGCTCTGATACCACTTGTAGGATTTCTGGTTGGCCTAGAGGGGGGTGAATAGGCATGTCAAAACAAACACTCAAACTTTTATCAATTTCACCTTGCAGCACTGCTGCTCTAACAAGCGGTACTACCGGACTACAACACTGCCGAGCCAGAATAGCGGCACTGCCACACCTCCAGGCAACTGTAAGTCACAGTTCAAAATCAATGAACGGAAACTTAGATCAGAGAAATTTCTCAGCTCACTGCAGGTATGATAGTCACAGATCGAGAGCTAGAAGTAGTAGAAACACCACACACAAGTAGATCGACTAGAAACCCTAGAAATCACCTCAACAACAATATGACAATCAAGTAATGTAAATCAAGCACAAGAGACAATGATTTATCCCATGGTTCAGCTCACCACCAAGGCTTGCCTATGTCCACGTTGTTGAGGTTAGCCACTAAGGCTTAGGGCTTTCCAACCCTTCCTCATTCTCAAGTCAAGAGAGTTAACTCTTGAGATGAGGGGTGAGTTTACTAGCTTCAAGAGCTGGTTACAAACCTCCCGAGGCTACCACACAAGTTGACAAGCTCCATGGGCGACACTCTAACCGGCTAGGAGCAAAGCTCCAAGTGTAATAAACACAACCGCTGGCCAAAACTTGAACCAAGTGCTCTTTTGAGTTGAGGAATCAATGGAGCTGCTCTCTAATCGAGTTTTGGACCCTTTTCTCTTAAGGATTAATGAAGAAATCAATGGATTTGCTTGACGGCTCAAGGTCACTAATGGAGGGAGAGAGAGAGCTCTTTTTCTGTTTTGGATAAGCTGGAATGAGCAGAAAGAAGAAGATGGCCGTTGGGTAGGAAGAGGATGGGTATAAATACCCCCTCAGCCACAACGGTCACTTAAGTCGTGGTAGTGCATGTTAGCTTAAGCATTGTGTCTCTCTTTATAGTATGGCTTTTCCTATACTCAAATTCAAAATATAATAGAATTTAAACCTCCTTTGAGTTTGAAGCCATCAACATTTATAATTGAGGGCTCCTCCGTTTCATGTAGCATCCTCAAATATAAATTCCCTACTTGTTATCTCGATAAATCTCATTAGTTCTCGAATTGCATGGTCATTATCACAAAAACCCACAATTAGGGCTTGATTGCACTTTCATAACACCTCAAGTCGACCTCCACCGTAACATCCCTCGAAGTTGTATTGCCATTTTTGTGGCCCGAGCAAGGGTCAGACCAAAAATAGTGTGTTTGCTTCGCCAAAGGGAAAGAATATCAGGAATCCCAGCAAGTAACCGCCACTGCAAAACCAGTCAACCATACAAGAAGGCAACCAACCCAAGCACCCACTCCCTCCTACCAATATACTCCGATCAACTACGACATACCTTTGCAACAACCACCCCATCAATACACAAACTTCACAAATTACCACCACCCATATCAGACCCACTACATCTACGACAATAACCACCACAAGTATAAACCTGCACACCTCGCAAAAATATATACAGTAACCCACCCACCGACACCATCGCAAGTGAAAAACCCTCACTCAGCTCTACCTCCTCCACCACCATCGCCGACTCAACCGCCGTAGTAGCAACACCACGTCAAAATAGGGCAAAATAGCTAGCCAACTCAAACAACAATCAATAACCCCACCTCCACCTTCGGGGTCATTATTGCAATCACAGGCAGGTCCAACGAAGATCATGGCAACAAAAGACAGTGCAAAAGAGCGCATGAGATGGGTGCACCATGTGCCCAGTGCGGGTCCACACCAAAATTCACAGTGGTCCCATCTCCCGACAACCTTCGACAGCTCTGACCTCAAGCTTCATGACTACCCGCATACCGATGCGATGGTGATAGAAACAAATGTGGCAGGATGGACCATCACAAAAAAATCCTCGTAGACACGGTCAGCTCTGCCGACTTTCTGTTCGTGTCAACCTTCGACAACATGAAGCTTGATAGAAATCAACTCCAACCTCCCCCTATATGGTTTTGGAGGAATGCAAGTCAAAGCAATCGGTAAAATTTCCTTGCGTGTAACGTTCAGCGACCAAAACAACTGTTAAAAGGTAACTATGTGAACATACTAAAACACATCAAATGTTTTTCATGGAACATATAGAAAATAAAATGTAAAATATGAACATGGAAAAATTAAAATTATAACAATGAAATACAAAATAAATAGCAAATGCTATGAAATATATATAAAATAAAACCAATGAATAACTAAAATAGAATTAACAAAAGATAAAAAAACCCTAAGATAAAACAAAAAAATAAAATTGAGAAAACCACAAAATAGAGGAAAGTAAGCAAGAATGAATACTCCGCTACTATGTGAATAAAAGAGATAAAAAGGAATAAAAAGGCACTTCAACAAAGAAATATGGATGGAACGTCTCACGAGTCATGAATACAAAATTTCATTGAAACAAAAAATTAAAATAATAATTGAACATCCAATCATAAAAACTTCATATGTATACTGCACGGACATGACACGTATGTCTAGAAATATAGGGAAAAAGTAGAGCATGAAAAATAGAACAAATAAATAAAATAATTTATTATAGTAAAATAATGAAGAAGAAAAAGGATAAAGAAAATAAAATGAACAAAAAGTCCAACGAAAAGAGAAATAAAAATAAAAATAAAAAAGTAAACACAAAACAAATAAGAAACATAATTAGAAAAAAGAAATAAAAGAAAGATTAAAAAAATAAAGAAGAATAAAAAAACATACATACATGAACGGAGTCGGAAGGAAAACAAACATTAACTAGTAGAAAGAAAGAAAAACGAGAAACATACATAAAAGGCAAAAGAAAGAAAAGAGATAAAACGTACCTGATGCCGTGTTGGAGTGCGAATCGAAACAAAAAAAACGTACATAGAATAGAAGGGAAAATATATATATATAAGAAAGAAAGAAGAAAAGGAAAACATACATAAAACATACGTAACTCGTTTTTTTTTGTTGTTGAGGAAAACGTATCTAGGTACTTTTTTTTTTTAAATGCTCTCGTAGTCGGAAATCAGCAGATGGGCTGCGCTCTCTCGTGCATGTGGGCCTCGCTGCAGCGCTCGTGCAAGCCAGCAGCGCGCGTGTGCTCCGGTCGGCTAGCAAGCCAGCGCCCTGGAATATCCGCCGACGCACCCGCTCCCCGCACGCAGCGCGCGTCACTCCCCCTCGGATTCCCCTCATGTACGCATGCTTCTGTGCACGGGACCCACCTGCCAGCTAGAGGCACCAGCTTGGAGATCACGCTCCCACCAATTCGGAGACCCGACGTCGTTTGCTTTTCCGTCGGCAACCCGTCTCCTGCTTTCTTCTTTCCGTTGCTTTCCCTCGCTGCTTTCCGTCCGCCCGCTCCCAGCAAGGACAAGCGACCCGGGTCCCTCGGACGACCGCACCGCACCCCGGGGAGGCGCGGACTCGTCCAATGCCGCGACAACGCTCCCCTTCTCGAAGCTTCTGCCCGCCGCCTCAGGTCCGACTGGGTACCTTTCGTGTGATTGGCACGAAATCACGTCACTATGGGAGTGATTGGTTGCTAAAGGGTCAGCTAGCCGGGATGGAGTGGCTGTCTAGGCTCTTTCCAGCCATGATAAGGCTATGCACTTTGCTGTGTTTGGTTATCTTTATTGTTGGTCCAGTAAAAAACGAGATCGTGTTTGGTTGTACGCATGCATCAAAGTTTTGAGTAACCAATCACCCCATAGTGACGCGTTTTAAAGCCTCACAAACGTAATTTGGCAAAAAATCGCGTCACTATAATACCCGCACTGTTATAGCCGTCCATTTTTCTTAGGACACAAGAGAGAGAAGCCCCACCCCACATCAGTTATCTAGAGAAAGAGCGAGAAAAAGCTGGACGAGGAGAGATGGAGGCCCCGGCAGCGGCCTCCACGAGCACCCGGAGCACATCGTCGTGAAGGTGGATTCAGCGGAGGCGCGCCACGCTCCGGCTCTTCTGCAGCTCCTCCACAAGAGTACGGCTGGGATCTGCGCTCCATCGTACAAGTGGAGCAGCTGCAGAAGGTGAAGATCTGCCTCGACACCGTGGAGCTCGCCGTGTTGCTGCTTCTGGAGGGGAACGGGATGGATGTCTGGGAGATCCACCACCATGCCAGGAAGGTCGATGGCAGGCACGGCGTCTTCAACCACGCCGCTTACGACGTCTCAAGGATCCTCATCAGCGCCAACAATGAGCTCGTGAAGCAAAAGGAGCCGATCGGGGCGGGAAAGATCGCAGCCATGCGTGAGGCGATGGAGCGCCTCAAGCCGCTCATCGTGCTCCTCTCCGACAACGAGCCCGACAGCGGCAGAGCCGGCGGCGGCAGGTCCGGTGGCACACATTAGGCGCCCATGGGGAGGACCATCGCGAGCCTTCACGAGGGCCTTCTCCTCCTCGAGGAGCACCCCTCCACATCGTCCTCAAGGTCACTTTCGTGGAGACTCGCCACTCTCCAGCTCTTCTCCAGCTCCTCCTCAAGGGAGGGGAGAAGTGCCGCTGGAATCTGAGCTCCTTCGGGAGAGTCAACCACTTGGCGAAGGTTTGCATCTCCGTGCATACTGTGGAACTCGCTGTCCTTCCGCTTTTGGAGGGGAACGGGATGGACCTCACCGCCGGCCGTCAGACATCTGCCACCATGCCAGGAAGGTCGATGGTAGGCATGGCGTCTTCAACCAGGCCGCCTACGACGTCTTGAGGATCCTTATCGACGCCAACGATTTCTCCTCGCCTTCATTCTACATTGTTAACATATCATCATAGACTTCCAAAATATCTCTAGACATTCCTGATACTTTTTCATCCTGTCTGTGAACGAATCGTTTCTAATTAGTTAAGTCTCATCGCGTTCTACAACTTCTGTTTTGGTCATTTCTCCATCCGAGTTAATTTGAACAGTTCAAAAATATTTGAATTGTGAGATTACGATTTTTAATTAATGACAACCACATTTGATTACTAATGTGGTACTGTTTTTAGCGACAGACCCCATGACGATATAAGGTTTTAGTGACAGACTACATGACGATAAATATACCTATCTATACCGACAGATAGTGAATTGGTAAACAAGGAAATAGCGATAGAAGATCTATGAGTTATCTTTAGCGACGGATCATTCATCAATAAATATTATTTTTAGCGTCAGATGTCTGATGCTAATGCGGTGTTGTGGTGTAGTGAGAGTGTAGAGAGGAGAGAGCCCCTTGCCCTCATGCTCATGGCACCATATATAGGCAACAACAATTTACAAGTGGCCCCTTGGTGGGAGTGGGTTTTACATGCTCTAATAGCACTAGTTGGGCCCCTTCTAGGAGGACTTAGCTCATATTCCATATGCCCCCCCAACAAATAAGAGGCTATGGCATCATGCCATGTTTTATTTGTGAAGTTGTTCTGCACTCTTTTCTTATGACTTGAGAAGTGTGTACTCTGTTTATGAATTTATCATTATGTTCTCTTTGTTTGTAAAACTTATTGTTTGGTAGATGTTGACACCAAAAAATGTGCTAACATGGAAATTGGGCCATGCTATCAAGTTTCTAACATCAAAGGGTGTTGGGAAATATTTGGCGCGACAAACGACAAAGAAACAAGCAAAGAAGAAGGAGGATGGCGCTTGGTGACTTGGCTCAACGAAGTTGGTCAGGCCAACTCACCAAGACGGCAAGGCCGGCTCCCCTACCCTAGGTCGACTTAGCCGACTCTCCTAGTCGGCTAAGCCGATTGCCCCTAAGCCAGCCTGGCCACAGTACCTAGGTGTCGCGAGTTTAGAACCATGTATGGCAAGCATCCGGATTGTTCATCGGAAGTCGATGTGTGGGTCGTCTCTAGTGACTTGGACTCTCAAAATACGCTAGCGACATAGATCGGTTCATCCTAGTTTGGTATTTTTAGCCCTACGTCTAGCAGTATAGTGTTCTTCATGTTAAGAATGTCTAATCTGGGGTTTACAACAAAGAAATCGAGAGAGTTTGGCAGGGGATTGCGCGGTGCTATCCTAGGGTTCCTGGCTATTGAGTCTACTTGAGCGGTCGAGGACCCGATCCCCTTCTAAGGAGCCCATGCCTCCCCTTATATCTTAAGGAGGACATGGGGTACAAGTCAGTTTTGGTTCTAGCCTAAGGATTCTCCACCGGATGCTTACAGTTCCTTCGTCTTTGCGCCGCCTGGTACTTCCCTGTTGTTTAGGAGGGGGCCAACAATGTCGCAACGACTCCCTGACGCTGCTACCATAGTCTGACTCTTGATCGTTAGGGGCTACCTACCGTGTTGCGGCCTCCCCTAGGGGAGGCTTCTCGAGGCTTCCTTGGCGTGCAAGGTGCCGTTGGCCTAGCGCAGAAGACTCGAGGGGAGCACGGATTTTCTTTCTGGACCAAACTTTGCTCATTTCAAATGACCCCATTTTGGCTTTTTCTTTGGCTTTTGGCCATTTGAGTGAGTTTTGCCTTTTTTCTTCTTCTTTAATCTATCTCTATGTGTTGGTATGGACAATGCACTCATCAAGGGGGAGATTGCAAAACAAAGGTTGATATGTGTCCTTGTGTGTCAATTTATGATTAGTGATTGTCAGGAGATGACCAAGGCTTTGGTTGAGTTCGGAGACTAACCATCGCGTGAGTGCATGTGCAACATATCTTTTGGCTGTGTTGGTGTGTAGGTGTGGATCACAGAGATGGTTGATGGACATAGAGAAGGGCAAGTAGAGACATGCCGTGCCAATGGACTAGAAGTAGTGAAGGATGGACGTGACGCTTGGACCCAAGGACCAAGATGGCCACAAGATTGACCGCGGGTGGCTGACACTTGGGTACATCGACGAGCAAGAGTACATGCGGAGGAGTAGACTATGTTGACCAAGATAAGACGATGGTTGACCAAGTGAAGTGGAGGCGCAAGAGGACTTGGTGATCGGTCGGTCAAGGACGATGGTGACACATGTCAAGATTATAGAGGAGTTGTCGCAGATACGCTTCTCCACGCAGTTTGGTGGTTTGGGCCTTGAAACCACCTGTTGACGGTTTTTTGAGTTTGTGCCTCAAAACCCGGTTGGAATTCCAGCGGGAACGGGAGGAGGCACGTGGCATCTATGTGTAAGACCAGACCTTGTTGATCTTGGCAATAAAGCAATCATGTCCTCTGAATATCTTGTCCATGATCTTTCTTGAATCTCGTTTGTTTCGATTGGATTTGGTTTTTCTCCTCCCGGTTCCCCCTCTCTTGAGCTTTTGATGGATTTCAGCTTACTGCGGGTTTGAGGGTGATTTGAGTGGATGGATTCGTGCTAGAACCTCTAAGGAACATGTTTACCAAGTGGTTTGGGCAGATTCCTCACGATCACTTAGATCCATCACTTTTACGAAATATTGTAAAAACCCTAACTCTTTTAATGGATTTTTCGATCTGCATTGATTCATTGACTTCTGGGTGATGATCTTTGGGAAAAAGCTTCTAAGCACCCAAGGGAACCTCTCTGCAAAATTTCAGATTTTATAGAGTACGTTTGAATTTATTTCGATTTTTTCTTGGAGAGATTTTAGCTGAAATCTGCAAAAACCAGCCGAGGCCGGTTTTTCAACTTGCTCCGATTGAGCTCATTTTTATTGGAGATCTTCTCCTTGGTGTTTTAAGGTCCCCCACCAAGTTCAAGTCTATTCAAATTCGTTTGATCGATTATTGACGTTTTCTCCTTTTGGCTCAAATCTGAAAATCAGTCTGAGCCAGATTTGGAAGCTGGCCTAGGCCAGTTTTTCAACCTTCTCCAATTGAGCTATTTTTGGTGAAGATGTTTTTCACAATGTTTTAAGCCTCTCCACAAAATTTCATGTCTTTTGGAGGACGGTTGGTTAGTGTTTTGTGTTTTGAGCACTTGGTTGGACGGAAGAAAAATTGGATTAGGCTACCATATTCATCCCCAGTCTAGTCGCCTTGCTCGGTCCTTCGTATATACAAAATATAGTCAAGATAAGTCATATACAAAATATGGTCAAGGTAAGTTGTATTTGGTTGAGAAATCGTTCCGTCGATCAGCATACACAATACACACATAGCACAAGGGGAATGAGACCTCTTTCTTTATTTTTCTTGTAGTATACAATGTACATCTATGATTACAGGCCGGGGCGTCTCCCCATTCTTCTTATAGCCGAAGAGGCTGCTCGATATAAGAGCTCCTTTGACTTCTCCCATTGACTTTGCCCCTATCCTCTGCATGCCTCATGTACCTGGGTGAGCGCATGGTCATTTTTGTGACCACATGATTCGCCCACAAGTAATTTTTCACAACAGAATCCATAATGATGTCAAGTAATGTGGCGGGCGCCCTGGGGCAGACCCCAAAAGTCTATAGCCTTTGCGTACTTTTCCAGTTCTAGAATATTAATTTTTAATGTACGCTCATTCACATATGGGTATTTAACGTTAGATTTATTTCCAAAAGTATCTTAGTTATCGACTTTGCTTCTATTAGTGCTTGATGTGTCTCTAAATTTGGTATTAGTTGTTATATGTTCACCCAGGCTCTAGCAATTCTCTAGGTCCGCCACTGGGTGTGCCTATAATACGCTGTGTTGTACCGAATTGAATTGCTTTGCTTCTCTAAACTAAAGTGGAGGAAACCTTTTACTCTAAAGAAATTCCTATCCACAATCACTGGAGACCTCATATTGGATAGATAAATGGTCTATCATTATGTATTAATATAAGTCAAGATGTGTGAGCGTGGTGCTATGTAGCGGGGACCATAATGTCCCCATGTCGCTCTAGCCACACAGATTATTTGCACTATGTTATCTTAATATATTATCTATATAAACAGAGAACAGAGTTCCTAGTTCTGCAATTGTCCAGTCCAGCACTCTGCCCAGCCCTCCTAAATTAGTACCTTGGCTTTGTTCAGCTCTGATGGTCTGTTCTATTTCTTAGGTATACTCACACACCAGCATAAATAGTGGGCTCTAAGCAAGCCCATGGGCTAATTACAATTTACAACATTAGGCAGCCCAACACTCCCCCATGTGTGAGCTCTTCACTTTGCAGATTCTTGGCATATGTGCAATGTGTAATGCAATATACCATGTGCACTCATGTGGAGGATTACCTAGGGTAGAATATTACCTCCATGGTCTGCTGTTTTCCTTTCTCTTATAACTTTATAAGTAACCATTTGGGTTTACAATCCCAATGTTTGACTTTTATCCCATGTGTGTGCATGCAGGACATTTTGCACCATATATATTCCCTGTTGCCACTGCGTGATGCTGCCCGTGCTGCTTGCTCGTCTCATGCCTTTCTACGTTTCTGGAGATGTCATCCCAATCTAACCTTAAACTGGCATATCCTTGGCTCAAATGCAAATGCATCTCAAGGGAATTTCAGCTGCATAATTGACAACATCCTGAGGAACCACTCAGGCATCAACATTAAGATACTCAAGCTTCAGTTATATGGCATTTATTATGCCTGCCAGTATCTGGACAGTTGGCTTCAGGTTGCTGTTAAACCTGGGATTGAAGAACTCACCATTGAGCTATGTTACCGTCGGGGTCCGCCGACCCCGACGACTTGGCCACGGCGTCATGTATCCTACGATATTTTACCGGTCTAGACCCCGGCAAATAATACGTTTTGACCCCGGCGCAAATCTCCAACCTATACCGTCTGCCAGAAGCACAACAGACCTAGTACGCGGCCTTTCATCTTATAGGTGAAGCACACCAATGGTACATGCACGCAACGAAGGATACACCCATGATAGAGTGGGCGTACTTCACCGAGAGCATCATCCGCAACTTCGGCACCGACCGCAACACCACCAGCGACCTCTCACCTCCCCGTCATACCGGCTACATGAACGACTACATCGACAACTTCATCGCCTACGCTCTGCGCACTGGCATCTCCAGCGAACAACATCAAGTCAGCCTCTTTGTCAACGGGTTTCAGCATGCGCTCCGAGAGGTGGTTGTGTGGCACCACCCTCGCTCCATGGAGACAGCCATCGACCTCGTCCGTACCCGGGAGGTGGAGGCCCCGGCGCCTACGGCCACCAAGACGAGGCACTCAACCCCGACTGACGGCGACCGCCACGACATCACACCACAAGGAAACACCGACAGCTCCAATATTGGATCGTCTGCGGATCCACTACACCCACCTTCAGCGGAAGCTGCGACATCGATAGGCACCCTAGCCTGCATCCATTCGTCGGCACCAACACCAGAGCAGCAACCTGTGTTGAGCCAGATCCGGAGATCCTCGCTCAACTCCGCATTGCCGCACCAGATGAGAGCGAACTCCAGATCATCTCCGCCACCATTGAAGTTCAGGCGGCGACATCAGCCTGGTCCCTCCAACATGGGATCATCCGCTACAACGAACGATACTACATTCCGGTAACTTCACCTCTGTTACATGACTTGCTCGAGTCATTCGGAACCTCAGCTCCGCACCTCCTGGAGATCGACCTTCACACAGTGACATCTTCACCGACAACACAAGCTTTCCCCTCAAGTATTCTACTCCTTGAGGCATGGCCACAGCGCATACTCCCATCGGCAACGATTGTCCTCATCGACAACAATGGCCAACAGTTCCTCTCCATCGACGACACCTACATCGGCAGGCAGCACGCCGATGGCCCTCTACTAATCTCTCCGGCAAATGACAACACCGGCGATCTCCTCTTCGACACGCTAAAGCACTTCACCATGACACCACCGACCATCATCGCTACAGCGTTATGTCGGCGCATAAGGAGTCAGGTCGATGCCATATAGGTGCACTCACTTCCACGACCTTCATGGGTGATGCAGACACTACACTTTCTGGGAACGCTTCCCGACGCCGCCATCCACGCAGCCCGTTGCATCCATGAACCACTGGATGGCTCGGGAACCAACAACTACTACATCTCCGGCTACTTCGGCTCCTGTAGCTACTACTTCAAGTTCGCCGACTACCACATCAGCACCAATCCCTTCAACGACACCTTGGGCTACTTCACCGATCAGATTGCGGAGCTACCAGCAGACACCAACCCACCACCAAAGCCTGTCAAAGTCTGGACAATGATTCAGCGCGAGGACGCGCTGATCGGAGAAGGGGGGAGTGATGTCATATGTCTAATGGGGCCTACAGGCCCATTTGGCCCAGCTGGTCCGGGCGCCAGCAGCAGCGGCACCGCCGCCACCGCATGGGGCAGCAGCAGCGCCGACGCCTAGGGGAGGCGCACAAGCGAGGGCGGATCCCCAGCCGCTCCACTATCCATATCCGGAGGATCTCCAATAGGAATATGATTAGTTAAGATAGGAATGAGTCCATATCTATAAGGACTTCCCTCGTTAGATAAAAATCTACCCAGGATTACAAGTAGAGGGGCTATGTAATTATGGGAATCAAGAAAGGATTGCCTCAAGGCCTATCTCTCCTTCCCCTTCCTCTCCCTGCGCCGACCTCCCCTGCTCCCTCTGCCCTAGCTGCCCCCCCCCCCCCCTCCCTGCCTGTCTCCCCTACCTCCCTCTGCCCTAGCCGCCGCCACCTAGGAGCCCCCTCCCTGCCGGGCTCTTACAGATACCTTGCGTCCTGCTGCAGCTCCATAGCCTGAAGGTTTCTTGTTGCCTGAAGCTGCGAGTGATAGAGAGCAAAGCTCGAAATCTCTCCTGTTTTGTATCCTTGAAGTAGGGAGTGTAAAAGTCTCACTTGGAGAAACACTGCAAATGAAGAACCTGTGCATGGGCCGTTCCAACCTAGTCTGTTACGCCCGTGTTAAATTTTCATCCAGTATGCCAAACCTCAAGACTCTTTCCATCAACTCACATTATGAGGTACGCATTTCCTAAAACATTAGTTTTTGTAGACTAGGGGATGTATATATGAATATAACTGTAGTCATACTTTTTTTTGTATATCTAATCTGAAACATCTTTATCTTGCAGAGGGTTAATACACCAATGCTTCGTACCAAATTCCTATTCCTCAAGTGGCTGTCTATTTATCTGAGATTGACCTCTTGCCCATCCTATGACTATTTTTCTCTGGTTTCTTTCCTTGACGCTTCTCCCTCCTTGGAGACTTGGTTGTTGGATGTAAGACGCTGTTCATTCCATCCTGCAAAATATTTAGTAACTGCTGGATCCATTTTAACTCTATTTTATTTATGATGTCTTTTCCACCCCACACAGGTAGCTGAGGAAAGTATGCATCATGAATCAATTTTCGGAGACGGCTCCTTGCAGTTGAGGCAGATGCCTGAGCAGCACCATGGCCGCCTTAAGACTGAGGTTCAAAGGCTTCAACTCAGCCAAGAGCTTGGTTGAGCTAACGTGTTATATTCTCAGGAACGCAAAGTCACTTGGCCGGCTCACACTGGATACCACTTATGGTGATCCTAAGTGTGATAGCGCAATGTCCGGTGGCAGGTGCACTCCCATGAGTAAAGATTTTCTCATGGAAGCGCGTAGAGGGGTTGCGGCAATTAGAACGTACATTGAAGATGAGGCTGTGTTTAGTTCGTGAATTTTGAGAATTTGGCTACTGTAGTACTTTTATTTTTATTTGGTAATTAGTGTTCAATCATGGACTAATTAGGCTCAAAACGTTCGTCTCGCAATTTCCAAACAAACTGTGCAATTAGTTTTTTTTCGTCTACATTTAATGCTCCGTGCACGTATCGGAAGATTCGCTGTGATGGCACTGTAGCATTTTTTTGGAAAACTTTTTGGGAACTAAACAAGCACTGAAGTTCCATCTACTGTTAGGCTGACGGTGGTTGAGCACTGTACTCGGTGCCATGCTGACAACTTATCTGAATAGGTCAGATTAGATTTGGATGAAGCTTGCTTTTTTTTTTCTTGGATTAGGTTGCAAGGACTGTTCAATGTTTATCACAGAATCAGAGCAGGTGTGTAATATTTGTAGGCATGGATAGACCATGCTTTGTATCTTGTCTTATTGGACCCGCACCCCTTCAATTCAGATCAGTGTCGCTTTTCTTTGGTATATCAGTCATATACGTGGATTTTTGTTTGTGGATGGAGATGAGCTGGATTCGTTTGTGGAATGTACGTTCTCAATCGCTCTTTTCTTTTTGAAAACGGCAGCGTCCACACGCCTGTGTCCGTCCGGACACCCGCGGCTGCTCCGTCCGCTCGGATTCGCGTGCCGCTCGCGCCGGCTCCGTTTCCCACGCTCGCATCCGAACTGTCCGCTTCAGATCCGCTGCCCACGCTGTTCGGATGACTCGCCCCCGCCTCTTCCACACCGGTACGACGCCCGTCTCTTCCGGGCCGCCAGGAAGACTCGCCCCGCCTCTTCCACAACAGCACCACGCGGCCTGTGCCTCCTCCCCACACCGCCGCTTGACGACCTGCGCCTCTTCCACGCGTCGGTGACCACGGCTTGGCCCTGCCCGTCCTCATGGGCACCAACACCGGCGGTCTGCACTTGCAACATGAAACACTCGAATGCAACATACATTTGAAACAGATGAAACATTTGGGACATACACTTTGCAACATGTGGTTGAAACATATGCAACATCTTGATAAAAAATTGCAACATAAAAAAACACTTACTGCAACATAAGACTAAAAGAGCTGAAACATTTGGAACATGCTGTTGTAACATATGTGTGAAAACATATGCAACATCTAGATAAAAAACGATTGCAACATACGTTCGGAAACAGATGAAACATTTTGAACAAACGCTTGAAACATGCTTCTGAAATACTTGCAACATATGTAACATCCCCTGATCTACTTTTGCAACATCCATAAGAAATAATTGCAACATATCTTTGAAACGACTGAAACACCAGAAACATACATTTACAACATAGGGTAGGGGAAGCCTAGGCCGGTCGATTCCAGCCATTGGGGTCGGAGCCGGCAGCGAGCGGTGGCACACGAGCACCCGCCACCAATGCCACCAGTACCGAGCTTGGCTCGGTGATGGTGGGGTATGGGGGGCGAGGAGCTGAGCGCCATGGCTGCTGGGGTAGGGGGAGCTCGGTCACTGGGGTGAGAGAGGGCGCCGCCGGGGGTGGGGAGGGCGCCGCCGGGGGTGGAGGAGAGCTACCCACTCCTTTGCAACACGGTCGCGTCACCTCCATGGATCTCGCCGGAGGTGAGTGGATCTCGCTCCCACTCCATGGATCTCGCCAGGGGTATGGGAGAGGGCCACCGGATCTGCGGGCGTTGGGGGTTCCCGATGGGGAAGGACGCCGGGCGTTGTTGCGTTGCGGCAGGGGATGAGGAGCACGGAAGGGGTAAGGGCGGGAGCGGAGCGATGCGTGCGGGAGTTGATTTTATTTTTTTAGGCAAGCAGTGCATGCGGCAGTGAGTGGAGCGAGGCGTCCGGCCTTCGGGACATCTTAATGGTAGCATTACCGTATTGAAAAGGAAGCGGAAAAAGAACTAGAAATACTCTGATACATGTTTCTCTATTATCTACACATGCCATTATTAAACAACTATCCTCCACAGCCCGTTAGGTAAAAGCTAATAAAAATACACATATACCGTATTTCTCTACTCATGCATGCCATTATTAGAGTAAGTCAGGCCAACCATCTCATGCACTTAAGTATTTAAAGTTGACTTAGAAAATATTCATAGTTGCAATTTATTTATTTATTTATTTTGTGTCAAACATAGTGGAAAAATGAAAAATATATAGCTCAACAAATGTTTAAAAATAAAGATAAAAAAAGCTTGTTAATCAGAAGAGTTTGAAGCGTTGCGAGGTATGGTTCCAGGATTGCCACCACACCCACAGGTTTGGGAACCAGCATGCACATCAATATTGTTCGCTTCGCTGAAAAGCCATGCTGAAAATACTGTTTGCTGATTTGTCGTGAGAGAAAACACTGTACCATGGCTGACACGTGAACTTTTAATACCAAAGTAATTATTCCAGGCACATACAGGAAAACGGTAGCACAATTGTTCAGAGAACAGATACAATTAGTGTGAAAACAACACTCCAATATATATGTTCCATAAAAAATAGCGAGAAATGAAACAAAGCAAAGCACATACATACATTGATACATGTGACAACTAGAGATACACTAGTGTCCTGTGACGGAGCAAGGAATAGTGCAAAGGGTTTACCGGTCACAAGTTGCTGGCTACATCTCTGACCAAGTCTACTCAATTTTAGAAAAGAGGGGCTTGACGGTCTTCCTGAGCCCGAAATCAGTCCCAGTGAAGAGCATGCAGCTTTCAAGTTCAGACATGGTTTTCGAAGCTTCCGAAAGTGAACTCTTAAATCCCTTGTTTCTGAAGATTTCCACATACTGTTCGCACAGCATCACTGATTTAGCAATCTGACCGCAAAGCTTCACAATTCTCAGACAATCTGCTGTTGCATGACGGTTGTCGTCTATTACGGTCTTGAGCTTTTCCACAAATGCTTCACGTCGTTGCTCCTCACTTCCTGCATTGTTCTCATTCTGAACGGCAATCTGAATTGCACCATCCAAATCTGCGCTGTCCAGCTTATCACATATGACCTGTGCAAGGGACAAAAACGCTTCTTCCTCCTCTCTTTCTTGATCAGAAATTTCCTCTGTTTCTGTGTGGTCGCCGTCTGTAGAAATGCTTTGCCTTTCTTCATTATTTGTGGATACAGAATTTCCCTGGTTCTCCTCGTCTCCTAATGCAGCAGGATTGTTCTCGCCCAATGAAATTTTTCTTTCTTGCGATTTTGTTTTAATTGACATTATTTTTCCGAGGACCTGCAATGACAAAATTACTTATTAGTTCTCGCTGTTTTTCTTTTGTAATGGCTTCTTAGTGCATTAGCATTTTCTGGGTGCCAAGCCCAGAACAGTATTTTTTTTCTTGAAACGAAGTCTCCTGTAAAATGAATGGGAATGGAATTCAAATCAATGCGCACATGGTGCTTGTAATTAAATGAGAAGAGAAAAAAACTTTTATGTTAACAACTTAACATGCTTCAAAGTATACTTATTATTTTCAGAAAAATTAAAACGAAAGTGTTGTGCTACTGATGTATTTTGATTAGATTAATATATTTGCACACTAAAAATCTATAATATACTTGCACACTCACCTTTGGCAGTATTTCCTTCATAGTACTGTCCACATTACAGTGAGCATACAGGTTCGCCATTATCTCTGCTGCTATTGTTCTCCGTGTGATGTTGTATCCATCAAGTATTCCAGTGAGACAACCAATAATGCCGTCTTGTGTGGTCATGATGAGGGCAGAGTTACTTTTCCTGTTAGCTGACAGGGATACCAGTGTCCTCCCAGCCATGGCGGCACCATCTCCATTAGCAAGGAAGAAGAGCTGCAGCTGCTTTGTGACGAGCACCTCTTTTATTTCCTCGGTGAGGTTGATAGACAAATCCAGTGCCAGTTCTGTGAGGATCTCCATGGCTACCAGCTTCAGTTCTTGGTGATGAGCTTCATTGTTGCCCAGTTCAAGAATGCTCTTTAGGTTGCTCAGTGCCTGAACATTATTTGAGAAGATTTCATGGCTGCCGTCTGGAGCGCGGATGAGCTGGTACAGCACCTTGAGGCATCTGGTTACAATGTCAGCCCATGCCTTATTTTTGACAGCTTCAATTAAGGTCGCTGAGTAGACGGGTGCCGTGATCTTGGGAAGGAGGCCGGGTGTGCTGCATATGATCCTGCGGTTGTCGTCGTTGTTGGACGCCAGCCTCTCGAGGATGGTCAAGCCTTGCTGAACCAGCTGGTTGCTTCTACCTCCTTCCCTCTTGTTCCGATGACGGTGTTCTCTTATCGCCATTCTCTGCTGGTCCATCATCAGTTTCCTGCGCTCCAGCCAGTCTGGTCCTATGTCTTCGTCTTGCTGATGCAGGGGCGGGTCATCAGGGACAGGGTCTTGGAACAGGGAGGATATGCACCGCATGGCCCCAGGGTAATTGGATAGATCATCTATGTGGGCAGCAACATCGGCCACGATCGTCGCCGCGAGCTCTCTAATCTCCTTTTTATCTTCTAGGCTGCCGGTCACTGCATAGCATCTACCGCGGCAGAATTGAACACAGGCTTCATCTAGGCGGCAGCGGCGGCGGCGGCTGCTGCTGCTGCTTATCATAAGTGAATCTATCAGTCTCTGAATCCTGTGTCTCGAGGGAAGCAGCACCCGGCTCACATCTTCCCCCTTGTTAACGAAGGCACTGAGTAGCCTTGCACCATACAGGTAGTCCTCCTGGGATTCAGAATCCAGCAACACAGCGCCGTACTTGATCAAGTCCATGCCCTTGATGGATAGAGGATCCTTCCTGCATTTCGCGCTGATATCAGAAATGTACCTGCCGATGGCATCCTCGCCCCACTTCTCTGACAGTTGCTCCAGTGATTGGAGGCATCTGACCACATTTGCCTCGTAGATGTACATAGGTAGCACCAATACCAAGAACATGGCGCCTTGGAAAATAATAAGTGAATAGAATATGTTCAGTGTTGCCATCATGTCTGCCATGCTGTCAGTCCCATCCATGTGATAACCGTGATTCAGCTTCGCTATGCGCCATGACGAGATCCCTGCACAGGCCAATGGCCCGAGCACGTAGAACAGCCAGACGCACAAAAACAGGACCGTCAATGGCCATAGCAATACTATTAGTACTACTAGTAGTGCAGGAATACGAGCGATAAGGAAGTCCCCGGTACTGAATAGTATTATCCAAAATTCCACGAAATATTGTACATTGGCCTCCCAGTCCTGGAAAATCCTGCGGGCAACAAGCATGCATAGTCCGTCAGTGTCCTACCCATCTCATGTGCGCACCTCCCAAAGTCATTAGTGGAAGAGTTCATTACTTTAGTCATTGCAACTTCGCAATACATGCATGTCCCCCTTGTTCCTTTTCTCCCCCCCCCCCCCCCCCTCCTCTTTTTTTCTTTGTTAGCTACCGACACTACGTCAAAAACAGTGTGTAGCAATAGGGCTTTTTTTAGGGGTGGCTGGCATTGGAGCAGCCTCTACAGTGATATGCTCGGGCTCCAGTACAACAGCCGCTCCTACAAATGGCACAGTAAGGACAGCTGGTAATACGAGCCGCCCCTACAAATACGTCGATTTGTAGAGGCGGCTAGTATGTAGAGGCGGCTATTACCAGCCGCCCCTGCTGTGTCAATTGGTAGGGAAGGCTAAATCACCAGCCACCCCTACAAATGCCTGATGTATATATAGTAGCCATCTTCTTCCACCTCGGGTCACTGTCTCCAACCCGAGCAAAAAAGGTTGGGAGCCCTTGAGCTCCTCCAAAAAATTGCTCTACTAAGGGGGAGGTTTTGATCTCAAATACTTTGATGAAGAGGTTGTACTAGGTAAGAAAATGCTATTCCAAGTCTTTATTTAAAGTTTTAATGGTTGGTTAGTGATCGTAATTAGAGTTTTGCTTTTCTCTCTCTTCTATAGTGCTTGAGCTTTATATGAAGCAAATTAGACTCTAGTTTTGAAGCTATTAGTGTAAATTAGTTAGATAAATGAGATTACACCATTTATTAGTCGATCTTGCTTGATTTTAGTTGAGATTACACCCTATTTCATGTACATGTAGATTTAGATCTAGATCTAGGGTTTGTTTTTTATTTTAATTTTGTAAATTTATGTTTCATGAAATTGGAATAGGGTTTGCATGAAGGTAGTGGGTAAAATATTAATTGTTGTAAATGTTGTCTTTGAAATTATTTATTTTAATTAATAAATATATATTTTTAATTATTTATTGATAAATAGGCCATTAATTAATTACCCTTTACCATGGTGTGCGTTTGATATGCTTCATGTAATTTATTTTATATTTATATTTATATATATCTGAAGTATATAGAATTATTATCAAGTAATTAATTATTAATTTGATTCATTTACATATATATCTGAATTAGTAGTCTTTTAATGTATTTTCTTTGATTGTTGTGTTTTAAAAGATGGAATACAGGAAGTCTGGGATGTATGGTTCGTTAAGGTTCAAGGAAGGTTTCCGTGAAAAGGTGGACAAATTTATTGAAGCCGCAGAGAAGCATGCAGCGACGTTGACAGAGAATAAGGATACAATTATTTGTCCCTGCAAAGATTGCAAGAACCTTATGGCATGGACAGATGTGAGTATCATCAGAGAACATTTGATTGTGCGAGGATTTGTTGAGGACTGCACAGTGTGGATCCATCATGGTGAAACAACGGTTGTTGATAATGATGACGATGATGAAGACGACGACGTTGAAACCCTAGAATACCTGTCCCAATACTCAGAAGAGCTTGATGTACAAATGGATCCTGAGTTTGGCAATGAACAAGGTGGTGATGCTGGTGGTTGGGATGGTAATGACGAAGGTGGTGACAATAATGATGGGGGAGCACGTGTTGGTGATGAAGATGATTTTGATGATTTGGAGGAAATAATTCGGGTCCTTGGACCAGAGATTTTACTAAAGAGCCCGAAAGGTCTAGAAAATTTAGAAAGAGTTACAAAAGCATCGAAGAAGACTGTGTATGGTGTTGAAAAGGGCTGTCCGACACATTGAACATTGCTATGTTTTGTGCTTGAGCTACTCATCCTGAAGGCTAAGTACGGCTGGTCAGACTGTAGTTTCAATGATCTATTGCGTCTCCTATCATGGGTGCTACCACAATCAAACTCAGTTCCCGCCAACACATACCAAGCGAAGAAGGTCATAAGTCCATTGATAATGAGGGTTGAAAAAATCCATGCATTCTCCAACCATTGTATCTTTTTTTGTGGCAAAACGTTCAAGTCACTGGATAAATGTCCTCGGTGTGGGGCCAGCCGATACAAGAGCAATGACCTTTACAGTGGGGACAAAACCTCCACGGGGAAAAAGAGGAATAAGAAGGGTATGAAAAAAGGTGGTACAAGAATCTCAGCCCCCAGAGGACACTCCATTAGGCAACGATGCAAAGCAGAGAAGAATTCCTGCCTTGGTAATTTGGTACCTACCAGTGACCCACCGCTTGAGACGTATCTTCCTAAACCCTAAAGAAGCCGCACTCATGACATGGTGGGATGATGAGTGCAAGGTGGATGATGATAAGATTGCACACCCGGCTGATTGTAGCTAGTGGCAAAGGATCGATGAGAAGCACAAAGAATTCAGCGATGACCCAAGGAATGTACGGATTGGCTTGAGCACCGATGGAATGAATCCCTTCAATGAGAGGATGAGTGACCACAACACTTGGCCAGTGATCTTGACCATGTACAATATCCCAACGTGGTTGTGTCAGAAGAGAAAGTACCTTCTCCTCACTACTCTTATTTCTGGCCCTAAACAACCAGGCATTGATATAGACATGTTCCTCGAGCCTTTGATGCAAGAAATGGAGAGGCTATGGAGACATGGGGAGCCGATGTACGATGCATTCCAAAAGGAGGACTTCATATGTAGAGCAATAATATTTGTTACTACCAATGATTACCCTGCGCTGTTTGCTTTGTCTAGATAGATAAAAGGGAAGACGGGATGCTTAGTTTGCTTGGATGGTACTACATGGGTGTTCGTGGATGCATCCAAGAAGATAGTTTACCTAAGGAACTGGCGCTTCTTAAAGATAAGTCACAAGTACCGCAACAAATTGTTCTCTAGATTTTATGACAACACCCTAGGGATTGAACCCCCTCCGGAGAGACATCATAATGGAGAACATGTGTATAGAATGGTGAAAAACATATGTGTCGTCTATGAAAAGAAGAATCTGGATGGGACGAATAGAGATAGAAGCACACCTCCTGTCGAAGGCATACCTTTCAAGAAACAATCGATCTTCTTTCAGTATCTGCATTATTGGCCAGACTTGGAGGTCCCCTATGCCATTGATGCTATGCACATGTAGAAGAATGTCTTTGAGAGTCTCATTGCTACCTTGATGGACACATGCAAGTCAAAGGATGATCTGAAATCATGGAAAGACATGGTGTAGCTAAACATGATGCCACAGCTTCACCCGGTACCTGAGGCTAATGGAAAATATACTCTGCCCGTGGCGTGCTTCAACCTAACACTAGAAGAGAAGAGAGCTATATGCACTTTCCTGAGGGGGGTCAAAGTCCCAACTGGGTTTTCAGCGAATGTGAAGAAGCTAGTGTCGATGAAGGACTTGTCAATAACACACTGCAAGGCTCACGATTGTCATGTGATGCTGACAGTGTTTCTACCTATTGCAATCAGGGCTATAAAGCTAGAGTTCTTGAAAATGGCCATCACCCGCATGTGCTACTTCTTTTTGAAGATCTCACAGAAGACAATTGGCAAGAAAGAGCAGAGTGACCTACATGAATTTGTGGTGGAGACACAAAACCAACTAGAGACGTGTTTACCTCTTGCTTTTTTATATAATGCCACATCTCATGATTCACATGGTTCATCAGATACATGTGCTGGGCCCTTGCTACTTGCATGAAATGTGGTCCTACGAGCGGTTCGTGTCGGTTCTAAGCCGATACGTGCATAATCGAGCATACCCAGAGGGCTCCATGATAGAGGGTTACAGTACTAAAGAAGTTGTCGAGTGTTGTCAAGAGTACCTAAAAGTATAGAAAGGGATTGGTAAACCCGATTCTCATCACAAGGGTAGGCTAGCTAGGAAGGGCACCAGTGGTAGAAAAGTGTTCATCGACCATGATTATAAAGGAGTCGGGCGCATTATAGTGTCTTGCAGAGTACACAATTGATGCAACCGTACATTGATGAAAACTTGGCTATCATTATGGAGGAGAGAAATGGTTGTTCAGATGATTGGGTCATGAAACAACACAAGCAAGGTTGAAGGATCAAAACATACCGCCTGGAGAAACCATAGACTCTATTACCATTAGTAGGTTGGCGGAGGGGCCATCGAGACAAGTGACATCTTGGAAAGCTTATGACATCAATGGGTACACGTTCTATACCCACGCAAAGGATAGTAAATATGTGAACCAAAACAATGACGTTCGAATAGAAGCTCTCAATGGAGTGGGGTGAAAGATCCAATACTTTGGCATCATTGAAGAGATATGGAAACTTGACTATGGAAGGGATATAACGGTGGCCCAGTTTTGATGTCGCTGGATCAAATAACATCAACTAAACGAGATTGGATTGAGAGTCCTGGACCTTGAGAATCTAGGTGTTGGTGTTTCGAGTAAGCACCGGCTAGTAAATTTATATATTGCATCTCTGACCCGGATGGTGTGCTAAGAGGACACAAGGATTATACTGGTTCAGGCCAAATGTCCCTACATCCAGTTTTGAGCTGCTCGTGTTACTAGCACTGAGTTTGTAGTAGGGGGTTACAAACTGGCGAGAGAGGGAGATAGCTCCCAAGTCTCTGGTGTGATGCGGTGTGTTTGTTCGATGAATCGATCCCCTAAGTGGGATGCTTGGCTTTCCCTTTATAGGTCAAGGGGAAGTAGGGTTTTTACCACCAAATGGGGGAGGAAAAAGGAAAGAGAAATAAGGCTTCCGGAGGTGCGCCGTTCTCCGCTTCGTGCGGGTCCCGCTGACCCTGTAGATCGTGGTGGCAACGGTGTCGTACCGGGGGTCCTATTGGTCGCTGCAGCTTATGTGCGAGCGTCGTGCGTCATTCATGTCTTTCGTCCTATCCGAGTGGATGGAATGGTTAGAGGGTCCCCTAATAGAAAGCCATGCGGGGGGCTAGTGGTATAGTGCCAGTCAACTAACGCCAATTTG
This sequence comes from Miscanthus floridulus, assembly GCF_019320115.1. Classification (NCBI taxonomy): domain Eukaryota; kingdom Viridiplantae; phylum Streptophyta; class Magnoliopsida; order Poales; family Poaceae; genus Miscanthus; species Miscanthus floridulus. The sequence continues at coordinate 5,042,841 of NC_089592.1, read as the reverse complement.
ATTGATGTTGGATGGTGGTCTGGCAGGGAGTTGGAAGCACAGTGACCACGTGTCCGTCACTGTGGGCGATGTGAGTTCCCTAGAATGACATGTCGTGGGGACGAGTCATGCTGAGATGTGACCGCTCCCTGCATGATGCCAGAAGTTTGACCTTGAGTGGTACTCTCTGGCCCATAGTGGTTGGTGACGACGTGAGCTTCTGTTAGGAACTGTATTCGAGGGATCAGGCGAGGTAGAGCTAGCCCATAGGGTTTGGCCGAGGCAGAGCCTACCCTTGGGAGTCAGCTAAGGTGGAGCCTACCCCTAGGAGTTAGCCGAAGCGGAGCCAGCCCTCAGACATCGTGCGAGACGGAGTTGGTCCTCAGACATCAGCCAAGGTGCAGCCGACCCTCAGGGGTTGGCCAAGGTGGAGCCTACCCTCGGGAGTCAGCTGAGGTGGAGCCGACCCTAGGGGGTTCGGTGAGGTGGAGCCTGTGGCCTTAGTGTCCACTGAGGTGGAGCCAACCCTCGGGGGTCAGACGAGGTAGAGCCCCTAGCCTCAATGGTCAGACAAGGTGGTGCCTAGCAAGAGGTGTAGTCGTGCTCCTAACCGCTCGGATGAATCAACCGTTGATGATTATTATCTCCTCCTCTTTGGGTACCCTAGTATTGGTCCCTGACAGTAGCCCTCGAGCCCTCGGGCGATTCGGGTAGAATCACCTGGGGGTTTTTTCTACTTGCTAGTGGGGGCGAGCGAGCGCACCCGGTGGGTGTAGCCCCTGAGCCTACGGAGGAGTAGAATACTCCTTCGAAGGGTTTGTGTAAGGGAGGACCCTAAGGGCCCTGGCCTTCCTTTGTCGCCCATGGCATGTTCTGGGAATGGTGATTCCTTCTTACCAAGGTCAGATGCTTCGCGGGTAAGGCCGTGAGTTTTGGTGGTTCGTTAGCCAGATAGCTCGATTGGGGTCCAGGCATCCCATTCATGGGGATCAGGCTAAGGTTAGCCTAGATGAGGCCCAATCATGGGCTGAGATGTCCATGGCGCTCGTGCACCTGGGTACTGGCTGCTTGCGGGGCCCATCTCCCTCCATCCCCAATCGTAAGGGTGCTTGGCGTGGCTGTCAAACCTACTGATGAGCCAACCGTCGAACCCATGGGCTCGAATGGGCCATAAAGGCGTTTTTTGATCCGTATTCCTCTTACTCATAATGAGTCATGGCCCGCCCAGGGAGGTGAAACATCTAGCGCATCTTTTGAGGGAAAGGATAGGGATTGTGTGCGCATATCCCACGGCGTGACATTATAGCAGATCATGGTGGGTGCAGAGACCTAGGCAGAGGGTTGGTTTCCTCGTGTCCATCGCCCCTATAAAACAAGAGGGTTCACCCCTAGGGTTTCTTACCTTGCCTTTTAGCCTTTGCATCTACAACCTCCGCCGCTAATCGCCTAGGCTTCCTGCATTTGTGTCTTCAGCCATCGTCGAGCTCGTGTTCACTCGCTTCCATCTTCCAATGGATCTGTGGTGCCGCTCTGACATCATGTTCCAGCGTATGGAGGGCCTCATCTCTGTGCGTGGACCGTGGACGAGTGGCTACTACCTGGTGAGGAGGATGTGCCATTGCCGCTTGCTGGCTATGTGGTGTCGTTCACGCACTTCCATGAGCGAGGGTTCGCTACCCCTCCTCATGGATTTCTTGGGGAGTTGTTGTACTACTACAAGATTAAGCTACAGCACCTTAATCCCAATGGAATCCAGCACATGGCGGCATTCATCGCCCTGCATTAGGGATTCTTAGGGATTAGTCCCCACTTTGATCTGTGGCAGCACTTATTTGCCGTTACCCTCTAGAAGAAGAGGGAGAAGAAGCAGGAGTTGAATACATCGATGGGATGTGCCGGCATCCACCTTCAGAACAACCGAGTCAGCGAGTACCTGTCGATGTGGCTATCAACCTCCAACAAAGGGTGGCATTCGCATTGGTTCTATCTCAAGAACGACACTACTGCCACCCTGCCGGAGTTCTTCAGGTGCTTAATCGAAGAGGCCCTAGATTTGTGGAAGTGGGGTGTCCCAGAGAAGGACAAGAAGAAAATCTAGGACCACCTTGTCGCCATCCGTATCCTAAAGGAGAGGGGCCTAAAAGGGTCGGGCATCATTGGAGCCTACCATGCGAGGAGGGTGGCACCACTGATGAGGCGTACGCTTCCACTGTATGCAATGGTGCCTGAGGTGTCATTCGTTGAGATGGTGCTGGCCGAGGGAGTGCTCTCCCCCTCTGAAGTCACATAGCGCATCAAGGAGGCGATGGAGCCATCTCGGGATGATGCAGGCGTCCCTCTTGATTTTGTGTACCCGGTGCCAGGACACCCTTCGATGGGGCCGAAACTGGGCTAAATCATCTTTGTAAGTTTCCTTTCCTCATGCCTCCTCTTTAATTGATCTCTCGACCTCTTGAAACTAACATTGAGATGGGGGGACTAGCCGAGGGCCCTCATCCTTATGGATCTCCTAGCTCTACTGCCGAGGGATCCATCCATGAGGGCGGCGAATTGCGTCGAGGCCGAGCAGTAGAGGAAGGCGACGGAGGACGAGAGGAAGAAAAGGTAGCAGAAATTGCGAGCACGGGAGCGAGGGGAGGACACTAATAGTGACGATGACAATGATGAGGAGGACGATGATGAGGTTGTTAGCGACACCAAGTGTGATGACCTAGAGAGCGAGGATGTGCTGATAGGTATCTGCTCGTCCTTGCAGGGGTCAGGGCCCTTCCCATTCCATGTAGGGGAGGTCATGTTCGAGAGGCCGACGGAGATAGGCCGGATAATCAGCCTGCCCTAGGAGCCAATAGGGGCGAGCGGGCCTACCACCATGCCCGAGGTGCTAGCGGAGGAGGGTGGCTCCGTCGCTGTGCCCCAAGATGCAAGCAAGGCGAGCCCCTCTGCCAAGGAGTAGGGGGCGTGCTCGAAGTAGCCCCGCCCCCCTAAGGAGGAGCAGGGATCTAGGGGTTCACCCCCCAAACGTATCCACCGCCCAGTAGTGCTGATGTAAGTCACCAACTCCTCTGTTTTTCTCTATTTTCATCATGACTCATGCTTTTCTTTCTTGCAGTGTCTTGAGGCGAAGCAATCTTTTGGGGCTGGAGCCAAAAAGAGCGTCACCATTCAAGTGAGGCGGTAGCCGTCGGTTGATGTCGCACCCATTTTGGGCGAGAGCGGCGTTGGTGTGACTGCGTCGTCGGCTGGTCATGCGGTGCCCATGGTGGCGCCTGTGCCCTCTGCGGGACAAGCAGGAGCCAAGGCTCGAGGGATGCCCTCAGAAGTCGCTAAGCAGCCAGCGATGGAGGTGATTCCGCTTCTGGCGACGGGGCGGATAGAGCTACCGACCACACTTGTGGCGTCGACCATGGTGGGCGTGATGCCACCGATCGAGGCCCTACCGATGTAGGTAGAGATGGTAGTAGCTGTGATAGGTGAGACATAGCTAGATGCAATCATGGCGATGCACGAGGCAGCGGCATGATCTGCGCCACTAGTAGCCCAAGTGACGGCGCCCGACGTGGGCCGGACAGAGGGGGATGTGGCTGAGGGGTCCTTAGACATCGCGGTGGTGGTAGAGAGGACCGGCGGGGAATCATCCCTAGCTCTGACATCGGGGGGTAGCCACTCGCCCGTGCGGGATGAGCCCCTGCTCTAGTGGGGGAATCCACGGGACCCAACATCGACACTCTTCACCCTCGATGATGCCACTGAGAGCATGGAGTGGGAGAGTCTCCATGATGGGATTGCAGCCACGCTAAAAGCCTTGGACCATGCTAGGGGCGCCCTGCGCGAAGTCGTCGTTCCCACTGGCTGGGTATTCACTTGATCTTGCCTTCTCGCCTTCTTCTTTCTTCATGTATTTTTGTGTTCTGACCATCATGTTTTTTCAGTCTCTTATCGCTCGCAGCCAGGAGAAATCCTGGTTCCTTTGTGAGCAGAAGGAGAACTAGGACCGCCTTGTCGAAGAGGCGTGGCTACATAGGGATGTGACTGCCCAGCTCATTGCAGCCCAATAGAGGGTGTCCTAGCTGACTCCCCTTGCCGAGGAGGTGGACAGTCTCTGACTATGGGAGGCCAAGGCCCATCGACATGAGGAGGAGACCGAGAGGGTGTTCGAGGCCCTATCGGCAAGGGCACGGCAAGATGACGAGGAGGCCGCTAGAGTCAGGAGGGAGCGAGATGAGCTGCTTTAGAGGGATGCCGAGACACATCGACAAATCCTCAACCTTCTGGCCGAGGCTAAGAAGAGGCGGATCCTCTACCTTTTGGCCGAGGAGAAACTCACAGACCTAGAGCGGAGGGCGAGTCTAGATGCCGAGGTGGTCGCTCGACTACATAAGGAGCAAGACAAGCTACTCCAAACCATGGGGAGGCTCCGCTCGGAGTGTGGCGTGGCCCACGAGGAGCGTGACTAGACTGTCCGAGAGCATGACGAGGCGCAGTAGAGGATCAGCTCCCTCTATGCTGAGCTCAGAACCACGACAACTTAGAGGCTAGAGGTCGAGGGCGTCTCTGCCGGGCTAGCCACGGAGCTCGCCAAGGTGAGGAGGAACCTTCAGACGGAGAGAGACGAGCTCGGTATCTTGAGCGCCGCCCTTAGAGTGGTCTATGATGACCTGGAGGTGGTGTGGTCGGAGGGGACCAGTTCGCTTGTGGCCTGTGCCATCGAGATCATGGCGTGGGTGCGCCAGCTTGAGAGGGACGCCCTTTGCACTGGGGTCCATCAATCCTTCATGATTGCTCATTCTCATTATGGGGATAGCATCAACCTAGAGACGATGAGCCTTGGCTTCACGCCTGGCTACACTAACGCCAAGCTAGATGAGATAGAGGCGGTGTTGGCTCCTCTTTCGCGGGACCTGGCAGATAAAATGGAAGACACAGTTCTACCCCAGAGGGGTTAGTTAGTCAGATAGGTCGAGTAATCATTCATGTAACAAGCAGACAAACTTTGGCCCTTCTGCACTATTGCACGAACTTATCATTTTATTTTGTTTGTCTAAGTTTGTTTTTCCTCCCTTTTTATGTGTGGAAAGGGGTTCATGAGTTCCGACCCTTCCTTTTGTTAAAACCATAGGGCCCGAGATGTAGGAGGGAAATTTTGATCGTGCTGGTCAGTAAGAGTGCCATAGCCACAGTGGCATAGGTTTCCCATAGTCCAACCAATGATGCTCAATCACTTGTTTCCACAGACCTTGCCACTATATTTATCGTGAGGAAGAGGTCGAGTACGGTGACTGTTTTAGAAAGGGTGTATTTATACCCTTATTAGCCCCCGAGTGAGATCCGACCCCTTACCGTTGCTCGGGTCAGGTGTCACTAAAGATCGTGGAGAGGATAGCGAGATTAGTAAGAGAAATCATCTCTTGTTGTCGTACATACCCCCTCCCTAGGATTCGAGCTATCGTTCTGTGACCACGCGTTCAGTCTCCTTGCGAGTCCAACTTTCATCAAGCCCCCTCACATAGCTAGGGTTCGATCAAGGGTTGGCTCAACTTTGTGATTGTTGCCCCATCCGTGGTTTCCATAGCCGGAGGTGACTTGTCATCTATCTGCAACCACGTATTCGGTCTCTTTGTGATGTCGAGCCCCCGAGCCCCCACGCATAGCAGGGGTCCATCCGAGGGTCGGTTCGTCTTGTGATCGTCGTCCCTCATGTGTCCATTCACTAGAACAAAGGGGCTTAGCCGTGCCATGCTTTCCTCGTTGGACGGAGCACAGTGTTCGATGAGTTGTTAATGGGCTTTTTCGAATGGAGCCCCGGCATCCCCTTCTTTGGGGGCCCAGTTCGAGGTCAGCTGGTGATAGACTCTAGATTCTTGGTGGTCAGTCCATATAGTTTTCGGATCCGTTCGACCGGTCTGAGGGCTCGATGCCTTTCTTCGAGGAAAAACCATGGACCTTGCATCATCCAAGACTCGAAACGAGGGTCAGGACGCCCGAGGTGCTCCGCGCGCTTCGGGTATTGGCCACTAGCAGGCCTGTCCTTAACCTCTCCTCACTCTAGGGTGCCCTAGAGCGACTGTGAACCCACTAGTGAGCGAGCCTTCAAACTCCTGGGCGTTAATGGGCCGTAGGAGCATTTTCAGCTCCATATCCCACTTACTTGCGGTGGCCCGTAGTCTTTGAAAGCAAACCATTGCTCGGTGGATCCTTCATGGGGAAGATTTGGATAGGCATGTGCTCGTCTTTCGAAAGCTTCCTGGAGCCATTTGATCGACCTAGGCATAGGTTTTACCTTGATGATAAGAATGATGGGTTTGGGAAGCTCTTACCGGATATGATTGAGCGGGATTCGGGTCTGTTGTTCATGACGGGGTTGGCATGATCTGCATGGGGCATCCTACTGCTCCCTACCCGTTTCACGGCGTCGGTCAAGCCATCCAATTGACTTGCGTTACCTACTGGGACAAGGTTTTCATGCAGAGATAGAGGATGAGAACATCCCACGTGAGAATTTAGTTTAGGTACATAAACCAGGCAGGGAACTCATGATAAATGGACAAGCTCTTAAATTTTGTTATAGCAAACAAATTTTTAGTTCTTCTCCCCTTTTTGTATAAAAGGTTAGTGCATTCCGACCCTTTTTGTCGTTAAGGCCATAAAACCTTGGGATGCGGGTGAGCCAGTTCTGATCACGCTGGTGAATAGAGGCGTCGTAGCCACTGGGCCATAGGTTTCCCAATGCTCGACCAGTTATACTCAGAGCCTGTTCTCGTAAACCTAGCTGCTCAGTTTTAATGTGAAAGGGGGTCGGGCGCTGAGAATGTTTGCTAGGCGGATAGATTTTTAAAGTGTACCGGCCCTTTCAATGCCTAAGGCCCAAAAAGCCCAGGGCGCAGAAAAGAAACTCCAATTATGCTAGTGAGCAAAGACGTCGTAGCCGCTGGGGCATAGGTTTTTCACGGTCCGACCTATTTTACTCATGGTTTATTTCTGTAAACTTTGCTTTTGGGTCTTAATTGTGGAAAAGGGGTGTATGTAGAGATTATCTACTTGATAGATCTGTCCTTACTAGCACCCGAGTGAGGCCCGACCCCCTATTGTTTGCTAGGGTCAGGTGTCACAAAAGATCGGGGAGTTCGATAGCGAAACTAATAATAAGAAGAAGTATGCGATTATTAGGGGTAAAAGTGTCATAGCTGCACAATGTTTCAGGCATCAACGAAGATCTCGCCATTGAGTTTGTAGGCGCCTGGCCGCAGTATCTCCATGATGACATGCAGTCCCTCCTATGGTGTGGAGAGCTTATGGCGGTCCTTGCATACTTGGCCAAGGGAAGGGGGGCGATGTCGTGTGCTTTGTCTAGCTAGGCTCTGTCCTATGCTCCCCCTTGTTAGAGCTTCCGGACAAGAACTGCTTCAAGAGAACGCAGTCCTTGTATAGGGGCTTGATGGGGAAAGCATGGTTTGGGCATGGCCCATCAAGTAGCTTCTCGAAGTGGCTCAGGGTGCCCTCCACAGGCTTTTGGCCCCCCATGCGGTCGGCGTCGGCTGCTAGCGAGCTCCCACACCGCCGCTTTATTCTTCCTTTTGTTGGGAGGCTTGGAGGCGCCTTTGTTGGCATCCTCGTCCCGATTTGCCTTGCCCTTGAGGGTGTGTCAGTCAAAGGCCTGAGGTCCCATCAAGTAGGGGCTCGGCTTTGGTCCTCACTGCTGTCATAGCGTCCGCCATGACATGGATGGTAGCCACGGCTAGCCCCTTCCTTTGCATCACCACAGGCACGCCTGCGGGCATCAAGGGTGTCGCAGGCAAGACACTCATGCACTGGAACTGCGGTGCGTGGCTCACCGCCCTATTGGGCCTGCTAGACCGGTACGTCCTCATCAGGTTGTTTTGAGGGCACTTTGCATTTGCAAGCATCAGGGGTGTCACGTGTGTCACGGTGGAGCTCAAGATGCTCGTGCACCGAACCTACGATGCATGGCCTTCCGTAGTCGACGTTGAGGGGCTAGTTGCTTTTGGGGGCATGGACCTCCGTTGTAGGTAGCTATAACTCCTCAGGCGCCTCGGTGATTGTGTCAAGGCCAGTGAAGAGGAGAGATTGTGTGGCAGCGAAAGACCGCACCAACTCTCCCACTGTCGTAATGACGAAGTCCAGGTTCCCAAAATGCACGCACGCGCCTAGGACCCAGCTGATGTTGTGATTAGCCATCCAAGGCCTGGTGTTGATGTCGAGACACGCAAAAACGCCCCTATCTGGCATGCCAACTATCGGTGTTTCGAGTAAGCACCGGCTACTAAATTTGTATATTGCGTGTCTGGCCCAGATGGTGTGCTAAGAGGACACAAGGATTGTACTGGTTCAAGCCGAATGTCCCTATGTCTAGTTTCGAGCTGCTCATGTTACTAGCACTGAGTTTATAGTAGGGGGTTACAAACTGGCGAGAGGGGGAGATAGCTCCCAAGTCTCTGGTGTGATGCGATGTGTTTGTTGATGAATCAATCCCCTCAGTGGGACGCCCTTCTTTCCCTTTTATAGGTCAAGGGGAAGTAGGGTTTTTACCACCAAAGGGAGGAGGAAAAAGGAAAGAGAAATAAAGCTTTTGGAGGTGCACGGTTCTCCTCTTCACGTGGGTCTCGCTGACCCTGTAGATCGTGGTGACAGCGACGGCGTACCGTGGGTCCTATTGGCCGCTGTAGCTTACATGCGGGTGTCGTGCGTTATTCATGTCTTCTAGCCCATCTGAGCGAACGGAATGGTCAGAGGGTCCCTTGACAGAAAGCCATGCAGGGGGCTAGTGGTACAGTGCTAGTCAACTGATGCCGGTTTGACTGATGTTGGACTGTGGTCAGGTAGGGAGTTGGCAACACAGTGACCACGCGTCCGTCACTATGGGCGATGTGAGTTCTCTGGAATGACATATCGTGGGGATGGGTCATGCTGAGATGTGACCGCTCCCTGCATGATGGCAGAAGTTTGACCTTGAGTGGTACTCTCTGGCCCGTAGTGGTTGGCGACGACGTGAACTTATGTTAGGAACTGTATTTGAGGGATCGAGCAAGGCAGAGCCAGCCCTTAGGGGTTAGCCAAGGTGGAGCCTACCCTCGGGTGTCAACTAAGGCAGAGCCTGCCCCTAGGAGTCAGCCAAAGCGGAGCCAACCCTCGGACGTCGGGGGAGGCAGAGTTGGTCCTCAGACATCAGTCTAGGCAGAGCCGGCCCTCAGGGGTTGACCGAGGTGGAGACTACCCTCGATAGTCAGCTGAGGCGGAGCCAACCCTAGGGGCCAGGCGAGGCAGAGCCTGCAACCTTAGTGTCCACTGAGGCAGAGCCAACCCTCGGGGGTCGAACGAGGCAGAGCCCCTGGCCTTGGTGGTCAGATGAGGTGGAGCCCAGCAAGAGGTGTAGTCGCGCTCCTGACCACTTAGATGAATCAACCGTTGATTGTTATTAGCTCCTCCTCTTTGGGTACCTTAGTATTGGTCCCTGACACTAGGCTACCAAGATGACCCTTGGGTGCTCGCTTCACGTGTCGCACAAGTTTTCTATATGCCTGAGCCACAAAGTAACCTCCCCTCGAAGAAGAAGACAAAGCACATGGTTGTCTCCCAGAAACAACACATTATTGGAGTTGATGGCATAGACTATGTTGAAGCTTATAATAACTACGATGAGATGCCGTTATTCATAGACTTTTCTAAGAAGATCAGTGTTGTGGAAAAAAACCTGCCTAAAGACATATTGCCATAGGAACGAAAAGGTGTCAAGAGAAAAGTCGTTACAGTGGGCTTGCTAGTTGTTGAATGTGGAGTGTTTGTGTAAGTGTGTGTGTTTGTAAGACTTTATTTATGTATGTGTGTGAGACTATATATTTATGTATGTGTGTGAGACTATATATTTATGTATGTGTGTGAGACTGTATTTATGCATGTGTGTGAGATTACCCTTTACAACATCCAGAAGAACCTATTGCAACATCCACTCTATTACTACTAAAACAGCTCTAACACGCAAACACTTGAAACAGGCACTTATTACTACTGCAACATGTTCGGATTACTATTGAAACACTTAAAACAAGCACTTAACACTTTATAAAAAGAAGAAATGATCAAAATAAAAGTTGAAGATCTTGACGAGTTATACAACTTTTATATTGATCATCTTTACAGCTAAAATTATTTAGTGGTTGAAAATCAGGTTTGAAGTTGTTATTTTCTGAAATTCAAAATTTGAATTATCCAAAATTAGTGACAAAGATAGATGATCAGACTAAAATGATATAGCATGATTTTAGAAAATTTTAGGAAAACCCCATCATATTTGGAGTTAGTATGAGGGAGAAAAATTAGTTACAAGTTTTAGCCACATATTAAAAAGAGAAATCATACTTGTTCATCATTGATCATCATGAACAGTAGTGATTTTTCTTTTTAATCTCTGGGTAAAATTTGCAACTAGTCTTTCTCCCTCATACTAACTCTAAATGTGATGATTTTTTCCTAAAATTTTCTAAAATCATGCCCTATCAAGTTACTGTGTTGATTTGGTTATTCTTTTCGTTTGACAAAGTTTGAGCAATTCAAAATTTCAAATTTAAAAAATAACAAGTTCTAACAAGATTTTGAAACACCAAATGATTTCAGCTAAAAAATTGATGAATACCAAAGTTATATAACTTATCAAGATCTACAACTTTTATTTTGGTCATTTCTTTATCTAACAAAGTGATAGTAAACATTGTTCATAAATCAACAAGTCTCTCGTATAGTTTATGAAACTATGAGTGATATGTGGATTTATGAACAATGTTTACTAACACTTTGTTAAATGAAGAAATGATCAAAATAAAAGTTGTAGATGATGATGAGTTCTACAACATTTATATTTATAACCTTTTTAGCTGAAATCATTTAGTATTTCAAAATCTTGTTTGAAGTTGTCATTTCTTGAAATTCAAATTTTGAATTATTCAAATTTCGTCACATGAAAAGATGACCAAAACAAAAGTTGTATATCTAGATGAGTTCTACAATTTTAAAGTTTACAACATTTTCATGTTAGATCATTTACTGTCCTAAAATTCTATTCAAAGTTTTGAATTTCAAATTTTCAATTTTTTAAATATATTTTTTATTTTTTATAAAGAAGAAAATATAGAATTAAATATATATCAACAAATTATTTATATATATATTTATACATATATATAATAATCAAATTATTATTATATAAATTTACATTGTGTTATTTTGTATATGAAATACATATTTATTAATTTAGATAAATTGAAAAATATTTGTTGGGGCAGCTTAATCACGAACCGCCCCTTCAAATGCCTGCGGTATATATAGGCGAGCGCACAGGGAGGCCAAAATTTGGCTAAGTCTTGGGCACTCATTTCCTCTTTGACCCCGGTAGGCTGCAGAAATTTCCCACGGCCGCCACCATCCCCATGCCCTTCCTCCGCCGTCCTCCCCCAACCCCCTCTGTGCCCTAACCACCGGCATTCTTGAGCCGCCACAGCAGCTAGGGTTTGCGAGCTTGTGCTCGGTCGGCCAGTCCATTGGCGCCCCATCTCCGACCTTGACCTCAAACACTACGGCCGCACGCTACCTCTCTCGATAGTCACGCGCTTCCTCTCCCGGCGGTCGCGCACTACCTCCCTCGACGGGTGGCACGCCTTTCCAGAGCATCCACGCCCCCTCCCCTAGCGGTCCTGCCCTAGTGGCCGATCCCTTCAGCATCCGCAGTCCCTCCCTCGGCAGCCGGTGCGCCTTTCCCTGGTTGGTGTGCCCCTACCCTGGCGAGCCTGCAACGGTGGCTGTGCACCTTGGCCCCCACGCACCGCCGGTGGCATCCCTCTCTGCCCGGTCTTCTGTAGGTACGCCCAACCCCTTCTCCTCCATTCCCCGGCCCTATCAGTCTTGTGTGATGGATTGGCAACTGTATTTCTCAAGTTTGAAGTGATTGGCAGCTATATTTCTCAAGTTTCCATTGATTGGCTAATCTGAATTGTTGATTTTGTTTGTGTTGCTGACAACTAGTTGTATTAATTAGCTTGTAAAGTTGGGAAATGCATGTCTAGTTCCATTTAGGGTATCCCTATGATCCCCTAAGCATGTTTGGGCCTTTAGTTACCTATAATGATGTGCTATCATGCATCCATCTACACATTTGGTGGTGGTAGTCCTAATTTTTGCTAAAAATGATGAAGTGTGTGTGGGGGGGGGGGGGCTATCAATGTTTGGTTTGGATCTTGATTATATGCCGGTCTAGATTAGTACGATGAAAATAATGAAGTGTGTGTGGGGCTGGTTATGGTGAGATGTTTTTTGTATATCATGTGGTGATGGCAGTGGTTCCATCTCCCTCTCTCTCTATTTATCGGTGCATCCAGCAATCCAGCCATTAATGGCATTGTTTTTATTGGGAGACATTGTTGCATTGTATTATGAAAACTGTAGTTTATGCAGTTTATGTTAGGATATAAATGTCATGTTAAAAATGTCATTTTCTAGGAAACTTATTGATACAGAAGTTGTAGGAGATTTAGTCATCTGTGTTGTCCAAAAAATCATGATTCTATCTCATCAGGTTTAGGAGACATGAAATTTTGAAGTTTGCTGTCAGGTTTTGACTGCGTGCTATATAGTTCTGGAATTTTGTGTATTTTGAGCTTGATAACTACTTAACCTGATCATGTTGATAACTACAAAGTCATAGAGAATTATTTAAGCTTTCCATGTTGCTAAAGAACATGAATTTTGGTTGTTTGTAACTCCAGTTTTGAATTTTGGCAGGCAGTAGCTTTCCATGTTTGTAACTCCTCTCTCCTCTCCTCTCCTCTCATGTCCTCTACTTCTAGTATTTCCCTACTACTACTATCTACTACTTCTATCTTCTATCAACAACTTCTACTTCTGTCTACTACTTCTACTACTTCCCTACTAATACTATCTACTACTTCTACTACTTTTGTCTTTTGTCAATTACTTCAACTTATGTCTACTACTTCTACTACTTCCTACTACTACTTCTATCTTCTGTCAGCTACTTGTACTTTTGTCTACTACTTCTACTACTTCTCTACTACTACTGTCTACTACTTCTGTTATCTGTCAACTACTTCTACTTCTGTCTACTACTTCTACTACTTTCCTACTACTACTGTCTACTACTTCTATCTTCTACTTCTACTTCTATTTCTATCTACTACTTCTACTTCTATCTACTACTTCTTTACTACTACTTCTGGTCTTCTGTCTACTACTTCTACTACTTCTAGGTTTGACAGCAGATGCTCTATTTTTTAGCAACCAGCAGCTGCTTTATTTTTTTTGGCAAACTCTCATTTCCTCTCCCCTCTTTTGCCTATGATGAAATTGTCCAACTCCATATGTTATCTAGAATATGAGCTGATGATCAAGAACTTGGAGGAACTATGCATCATTACTAGCCGCCCTTATTGTGTTTTTCTAAATGCTCACTATTTTTATATATGATCCCCTGTGTTTATGATGCCTTGTTGCTCTAAGTTCATGATCAAATGATGATTGACATGTTTCTGAGACCTCAACCACTACTACTACTTGTTTTATGATCTATTGTTGTTTCATCGGATTAATTTATGGCTCGATGATACAAAAGGGTGTTGTGAGACAACATGACAGAAGTAGTAGGAAAGACAGAAGTAGTACAGGCATGTCAAGGTTAAGGCATTTGGTGTTGGCTGTCCTGATTTTTGCTAAAAATGATGAAGTGTATGTGGGGCTGTCAATATTTGGTTTGGATCTTGATTGTATGCTGGTCTAGATTAGTACGATGAAAATGATGAAGTGTGTGTGGGGCTGGTTATGGTGAGACGTTTTTTGTATATCATGTGGTGGTGGCAGTGGTTCCATCTCCCTCTCTCTCTATTTATCGGTGCATCCAGCCATCTAGCCATCAATGGCATTGTTTTTTGTTGGAAAACATTATTGCATTGTATTATGAAAACTGTAGCATGTGCAGTTTATGTTGGGATATTAATTTTGTGTTAAAAATATCATTTTCTAAGAAACTTGTTGATATAGAAGTTGTAGGAGATTTAGTCATCTATGCTGTCCAAAAAAAATCATGATTTTATCTCCTCGGGTTTGGGAGATATTAAATTTTGAAGTCCACTGTCAGGTTTTGACTGCGTGCTGTACAGTTCTGGAATTTTGTGTATTTCGACCTTGATAACTACTTAACTTGCTCATGTTGATAACTACATAGTTGTAGATAATTATTTAAGCTTTCCATGCTGCTAAAGAACATCAATTTTGGTTGTTTGTAACTCTAGCTTTCAATTTTGGCAGGCAACAGCTTTCCATGTTTGTAACTCCTCTCTCCTGTCCTCTCCTCTCCTGTACTCTACTTCTACTACTTCCCTACTACTACTGTCTCCTACTTCTACTACTTCTGTCTTCTGTCAACTACTTCTACTTCTATCTACTCTACTTCTACTACTTCACTACTACTACTGTTACTACCCTCCACTACTTCTGTCTTCTATCAACTACTTCTACTTCTGTCTACTACTTCTACTACTTCCCTACTACTACTGTCTACTACTTCTACTTCTGTCTTCTGTCAACTACTTCTACTACTTCCCTACTACTACTGTCTACTACTTCTGTCTTCTGTCAACTACTTCTACTTCTGTCTACTACTTCTACTACTTCCCAACTACTACTTTCTACTACTTCTATCTTCTGTCAACTACTTCTACTACTTCATTACTACTATTGTCTACTACTTACTTCTACTTCTGTCTACTACTACTACTTCCCTACTACTACTGTCTAATACTTCTATTACTTCTATCTTCCCTACTACTTCTGTCTACTACTTCTACTTCCCTACTACTACTTCTGGTCTTCTGTCTACTACTTCTACTACTTCTATGTTGGCAGCAGCTGCTCTATTTTTTTTGCAACCATCAACTGCTTTTTTTTGCAAACTCTCACCTCCTCTCCCCTCTTTTGCCTATGATGAAATTGTCCAACTCCATATGTTATTTGGAATATGAGCTGATGATCAATAACTTGTGAGGAACTATGCATCATTACTAGCTGCCCCTACTGTGTTTTTCTATATGCTCACTATTTTTATATATGGTCCCATGTGTTTATGATGCCTTGATGCTCCAAGTTCATGATCAAATGATGATTGACATGTTTCTAAGGCCTCTACCACTACTACTTGTAATTTATGTTGCATACTAGTTATGATCGTAAATCATTCAGGAGCTGCTGGTAATGTGGAAGTCGTTGTAGAAGCATGTCCTTTGCTATGTTCTCTCAATTCTATTGTCTTGCATGTTCAATTTTCATCCTCACTCCAGTACTAGGCCCTTCAGTCTTCTTTTTGAGTAAGCTAAACCAGGGCTAGATTTTTCCATATATTTGTGTAGTTGCATCCTCTACGTCGGCCCATGCGCGCCCGGCTGTGCACTCTGGCAGTCCTCCCCACTCTTCCTCTTCGTCCTCTGTGCCTTGGAGCTCCGCGAGGTCCTACTGCTAACCCTAGCGCCGCCACCATTCATGGGGGCGAGAAGCTCTGCCGCCACCATTCGGGTTTTTGGTGTTTAGCTTGATGTGCCTAATCAACATTTGTGTTTAGCTCGATGTGCCTAATAAACATTTGTGTTCTATCCTTTATTTTATTCTTTTAACCTTGGATAGCAAGGTTAATCTAATATTTTGTGATAATCTAGGGTGCATGGTTTCTGCTAATAATGAGACCAATGCTGTTGTTTTTTGGCTATTTTTGCCATCAGCTGCTGCTCTATGTTTGCTAAGCAGCTGTTGCTTTTTTTTGCCAAATCTCCCCTCTCCTCTCCTTTGTTTTGTCGATGATGAAATTGTCCAAGTCCATACATTATATGGAATATCAGCTGATGATCAAGAACTTGTGAGGAATTTGGCATCATTATTAGCCACCCCTACATTGCCTTCTCCTCTCTTCTCTGTTATGATGCCTTAATGCTCCAAGTTCATGATCAAATGATGATTGACAGGTTTCTGAGGCCTCTACTGCCGCTACTACTCTTTTTTTGATATATTGTTGTTTTATAGGACTAATTTGTTTTCTAGGCCTTTTTTATTTCTTATACCTTCTCACGTACCTAAAGCACACTTTCTTGCATCTAGTAGAACAAAGCACGAAATAATGTCGCGGATAGTAGACAGTGCAGCCCGATGCCTCGAGCATGATGAGCAGCCAACCTATGAAGAGCAAGCACTAGAGGACCAGCTTACTCAGGAGCAGTTCGATAATGAGTTAGAAAATGATCTAGAAGTGATACTTACTCAGGAGTAGTGTGACGTGGAGGAAGGGGGATCAGAGGGAAGAGTAGGAGAGGCTGCTGAAGGCAAAGAAGAAGAGGATGATGATGATGAAGACGACGACGATGAGGACTTAGAAGATGGATATGTAAGTCCCGAGGATCCTTTCCCACGTGAAGCCAAAAGGAGGCCAATAGAGGAAGATTTGGACAAGGATTTTGACCCAAATGAGGAGGTAGGGATACAACCTTAGCTTGTAAATTTTGCTAAAGCTTTGGCTGTATTACCTCTGCTAACACTTTGACTTGTTGTATATACAGGTCCCTCCTAAAACTTAGAAAAAACAACGTTGACGACCACGACATCTCACCGGACAAGATGGAGTAGAGGAAAGGAGAGCAGAGGCAACAGCCATAGAGACGGACAATGAGGCCTCTGCTCCACAACCTCAAGACACAACCACAAACATGACTACCAAGCCAAAGAGGAAATCAGGGGATAGAAAAGCAAACCAATATTTAGATAAGGCATGCTATGTGATAACAGAGGTCGGGCCAGCAGGAGAGATCCTTGAGCCGAATGAATTCAGAGGATGATTCTATAATGCGATCGGGGCCCTAGTAAGAGATAAATTGAACCCAACAATCCCTAACTGGAAAGAGGTACCAGAGAAGAAAAAGGATGAACTATGGGATAAGCAGTTGAAGCTTAATTTTAGATTTTCAAAGGGTAAGCAAGAACTGGTAAAAAATGCTTTCAAGATCATGGGAGAGTCATTCTGTCGTTAAAGGTCAAAGCTCAACAAGAAGTATATCCAAAAGGGGTTAACTCCCTTCAACGAGTTCGGCAACATAACTCCTAGTCAATGGGAGGAGCTCGTGGCTCAGAAGACTTCACCGAAGGCATTGGAGCTCAGTGCCCGTAACACCGAGCTGGCGAAGAGAAACAAACACCACCATCATCTCGGCCCTGGTGGCTACTATGCTAAGGAAGAGCAGTTTAGGAAGATGGACAAAGAGGCCGCAGCTTCTAGGAATATCGATGTGAAGAATTGAAGGTACGCTCAAGGAATTGGATATATCCAAGGAGTGCAGAATCATCCGGTGGTAATCTTAAGTTTGATAAGCCGGAGACCCAAGAGGCAGTATTAATGATACTGAAATATGCTAAAGACAAGGAGAAGGGCTCATTCAATCCTTCTAGAGAGAGGGATGAGCTTAGCCTTGGCTTGGGAAACAACGAGCACACAGGCCACACCAGGGGGCTAGGAAAAAGGATGACATGGAAGCATGGATTTGAAGAGGATAGGCACATGTACAAGAAACATGGCAGAGACTGGGAGGATAATCTTGAGCTCCAAGAGAAGGTTCTAGATGCGAATGCGCTGGAGGAGCAAGGACTATCTATGGAGCCACAGACATTAATGGCGTCGTCGAGAGAACTAGCATTAGTTGGCAGCCCTTTGGAAGTTCCTAGCAGCCAAGGTTCCACTATAGCCACAACCCCCGTCGATCACATACGGGAGCCAACTAGTTGCACCTTGGTGTTTCTCAGCCGCCGGTAGAACATTGTGATGGAGGTGGCAACGGGTGTGGCACATCCTCCCAATGGCTTACACCACAATAATAAGATTCCGCCAAACTACACTAGGGTCAAGGTGCATACCATGAAGCCCGAGTTCATGCAGAGGAGGATAGACTACGCAACTCCCGAGAGGCTAGTGTTACTCGGAGACGTAATGGGACAGTTCATCCTCTGGCACAAACGGGACATTATATTGAATGCTTCTTCGCCGCCTCCCCCTCTCTCAAATTTGGAGCGAGTTGTTGAGGACGGGGAGATATTTTCACCATCTCGTGACCACCACATTCCTGAGATGCCACATTCTTCCCCGCCTCCTAGTGAGCATGTGCCTGATAAGCCACAACCTTCTCCAGCTTGTACCGAGCAAGTGCATGATGAGATGCCACAGTCTTCTCAACAAGTGCAGCCAATACATGAACAACGAGTGCCTCCTAAAGAAGGTGACGCACAAGAAGATGAGGACGTGCCTGAATGGGAACTTCGAAAGAAGCATCCAATCACCATAAGGCCAATTTATGTTCTGATGAAAGACGTCTCGTTGGTGCACAAGTGGTATGCCCATGACCAGTTCAAGCCTGAGAACCAAGTTAAAAAAGTCCCAACACAGGCTTCTGAGGAGGCCATCACTAGCAAAGTCCACCAAACAGCAAAGAAGTATCCAAATGTTGATGCCATCAAATGGTCAAAGGATTGCAGAAAACATATAAAAGAGGCAAGCCATTCCTATCAAACCGGGACATCCAGCGCCTACCACTTGGAATGAGAAGGTTCCATGATTATTACTTGTGTGTTCTCCTAAAGAGCATAGACCTCGTACAAACATGCTTCCCTGCCGGCATATTTGGAAGCCCAGCCGGAAAAAATTATCTTTGACTTCAATGACATGCAGACATGCTTTCACCACGGAGCAATGGAAATAAATCTAATTTGCATGTGATGCCTGTAAGTCCTTGCCCTCCCGATATGATATGAATGTAATATTTGTATTTTGTTGTAACTAACCCACGTCGTGATTTGTAGAATGCAAGTGTATATTGTAAAACAAATGCCAAGTGTGAAAGCCGGGTATATAGACCCTCAAGCTATAGCACAAACAAATTTTAATTACCCTAGACAGTGAAAACTAGATACTAAAGAGCTAGCTGCTGGAAAGACCCTTTGGGAGAAAGAGAACATCCGTGCGAAGAAACTAAGGCAAGAGTCTCTTAAGGTTTCGGTATACATTGCCCTGGCTTTTAAAAATCTCCAACAGCACTCTACTATATGGCTACCATACAACTTCGAGTAAGTTCAACTCTATACTTAAAGCTTTGTTCGATATATTTTATTCGATGCAAAAGAGCTTATCTAGTTCTATGATTAAATCCATGCAGCAACCACTGGATTTGTATAGGCATCGATGTCAGGAGGAGCATGGCATGTGTCTTTGATTCAATAGATAGGGACCCGGTGACATACAAAGACTTCATATCGATTCTCAAGACGTATACATATCGACAATTCTCATTAGCTTATATGTTTGTATACATACTTGTAACGTTCACTTTTGGATACTAACAATTTGTATTTGCTAAAATAATTCGAATATGACATTCAGGTTCTATGTCAATGAATATCATGGAAGGCATGATCCAGTAAGAAAGGAAAGGCTGGCTATAAAAATACTATATGTGGTAAGTGTAACTTACTTTAGTACTCCATTACATGACTGTCAAAAGCATTACTTAACATTTCCATATGCAAAACACACAGTGCCCCAAGCAGAAGCCTGGGAGTGTACATTGTGGATACTATGTATGTTCTACGATAAGTAACACCGGTGCTTACAGAAGACACCCCTTAATGGTAAGTTTGAATCTCTTCACACGTAGTATAAAAACTTCGCACATGATATAAAATACTAAACCAAAACTTATTCTCTTGTAGTGGAAAGAAGAGAAAGAAATGAAAAGAGACCCATACAAGGATGACCAACTCTTAGAGCTCGTCGACGACCTTTGCAACTTTATATTGGATCAGATTGTACACGTCAAAGACACCTACCATGATCGAGATTCTAACTTAGATAGAAATCCTCAGTACCAACACCTTCGTGAGACTGAAAGGCTAGCTCTAGGCCGTTGATAACAATGTGTATGGAATTTGATATTGGTCTTACCTTGTGAGACGGTTTAGACTTGTGTAACGAATTAGACTTATGAATTATGTCTATTTAACGATGGATTGTATATATTCTTGTGAATTAGACTTGTAATGATAGTTTATATAATGCTCTTGTGCTTGTGGTCGGATTTAAATTTTATATATATATATATGTTCTGGTTGAATTTGAATTTTTTTACGAAAAAATATACTGTAGGGGTGATTCTAGACTGAACCGCCCTTACAAACAGGTATTATAGGGACGGCTGATACTATAGTCGCTTCTACAAATCGATTTTATAGGGGTGACCGATAACTCCAGCCGCCCCTACAAAATCGATTTGTAAGGGCGGTCTTGGAACCGTCCCTATAAATATATGATTTTTAGAGACGGTATGGTAGGGGCAGCTGGTCGAGCCGCCTCTACAAAGTCTCACCAGCCGCCCTAGAAACCATTCCTGCAGTAGTGCGGTTTTGGTCAACGTGTTTAGGTGACACTATATGATTTATTTTATATAAATAAAATATCGTACCAGTTGCCTCAACCTAGATTACACGGCCTATTCTCTTCTTAAGAAGTTATCGCTGAGGGCTTGTTTGGATACACTAGCTGGGTTAAGCCTATTTCAACCCAGCTAAAGCCAGCTAAAATTTAGCTGAGTCTATTAGCTGGAGCATCTAAATATCCTAGCTAAAGTTTAGCCGAAAAACTTTTAGCTAACTAAAGTTTTACTTTGAAATTTTAGATAGCTAAAATTTAGTTGGGTGCATCCAATCTAGCCCTAAGTTAGGTATACCTAGACGCAGGTAACATTGTCATGTTCGTTGGTCTGAATCTTAGTTGAAACTGGCTCTGGCTGAATTATTGTGAAAGAAAAATACTATTCCAGTTAAAAAAACAAGTCAAACAAATCGAATATGGGATAAGCAGAACATGGCCTATGGAAGCGAGTCAAGTGATTCATTCGGCCTCACCAACTCTGGATGCGAATCTTTTTTCAAAAGTCAACTCTGGATGCAAATGGAGTTGTTCAGGAACTGAGACCGCAAGAACAATCTGGTCGATCAGACAAAAGTGAATGCTCTGCTAACAAAGTGATTAGGAGTAATTCCAAAACAACATGTCCTTCGTTTTTTCTCTTCTCTCAGTTTTGAAGTTTTTTTTTGGATGGACTCGTCCCTAATTGGACCAAGTGGTGAAGTTGTGACGTGTGTTTTTTTATTGTTCTCTTGTCGAATAAGAAATATGGTAAATCTCTCGCTGTCTTTTTTTTTAAAAAAAAACATCGCAGCACACGCGGCCATACAAATATGTAGTCTTGTGAATCTTGTATTGGAAATAAATACGTACAACGTACTTACAGAGAGAAGGGAGAAAAATAGATCGAGGAGATTACTCACCCGGCTGTCTGTATCACGGCAATTGCCATGATGCAGAAGAAATCCTCCTTCTTCAGCGACTGGACGTAGCCACCAAGGACAACCGTGGCCAACAAGAGAGCCACGAGGCCTGAGCCCTTCATAGCCAGTAGTGAAACGTACGCCCGAACGTGTGCGTACGTCAGAGCATAGTCGTAGGCCCGAGTGTGGGCGTTCGCCGCCCCAGCGAGGAAGTACGGCGACCGACGAGCCCGAGCCTCAGCCTGACGAGCCATAGCGCGGCTGAACGCCGCTCGAAAGACGCCGCGCGTGGTAACAGAAGGCCGCCGCTCCTGCTCGCCGGATGCACCGCCGTTACTCCCCTCTCCTTCGACGACACTATCAGCCGTCATATCCCACTAGCTATTGACTGGAAGCCTAGCGAGCAAGCGCACGCGCTTGGGACTGAAAACTAGAGTACTTGTTGCTTCCTGCTAGAAATATATGGAACGAAGCAGTGGCGGAGCGTGCCCCAAACGCAAGGGGGGGCCAAATTGTCCATTCAACAAAGTTACCTCTGTTTTTTTAGTGATGTTTTTTTAGTGAGAGCCATTTCAACAAAGTTACCTCTGTTTTCTTCTTCTTCTTCTTCTTCTTCTTCTTTGACTGAGGTTTCTCATCGTGACCTCTAAAAGCACATGGCTGACATATTAGCCACTTAACAGAATAACAGCAGCTATTGATCTCCACATCTGATTCAATTTCTCAAACGTAGACGATTTTCTTCCTCTTCCCCAACACACATGTCTGACATATTAGCCACTTAACAGAATAACAGCAGCTACTGATCTCAACATCTGATTCAATTTCTCAAACGTAGACGATTTTCTTCCTCTTCCCCAACACACATGTCTGACTTATTAGCCGCTTAACAGAATAACAGCATCTACTGATCTCAACATCTGATTCAATTTCTCAAACGTAGACGATTTTCTTCCTCTTCCCCAACATCTGATTCATCTTGATCTCGAAGGAGTTTTCAGACGAACCATTGTTTTGCTACCTAATTAACAAATTACATCTATTCAATTTCAATCTGAATCTAGCAAAACTAAACATGAAAAGAAATAGAGCAAAAGATTGGAGATTGAAGAAATAACCTGTAGGCTAGCAGTGCTCCTGCTGTCATTCAGAGTGCAGTCCTGCTACTGCTAGTGCTAGCGTTGCTGGCTTGCTGCAGGGTACGGGCTGCGCCGTTGCGGCCTGTGCCGGCGTGGTGGGGAGAGCAGAGAACGGGAGAAGTGTGGTGAGTGGCGACGATGCGGCGACCGGCAACCAACGCTGCAAGAATGCAGGAGCAGGACGACGGCGTCACGGTGAGTCGCCAGCAGGGCGGCTGCGGTCTCTGCTCTGCTGGCGGAGGCGCGGCGCCATGGCGAAGGCGAACTAGCATAGACGCGGTCGAGCGTGAGTGCGTGACTGCGGCCTCCGGCCTCCGCTCACCTGTAGTCTGGGCTATTGCCTATTGGGCTTTCTTAGTTTCCTTGCGTGTGGTCAGGAGGACGTCTCGGACGGACGCGGGGGGGGGGGGGGGGGGGGGGGGGGGGGGGGGGGGGGGGGGGGGGGGGTGTGGAGCCAAGTTTGACCTTCACTCGGCTCCGCCCATGGAACGAAGCTTCAGGAGTGAAGAAGATCCATGCGAATAGAGGATAAATAAAAAGGCAAACCCGGAGTCTCTCTGGAGCCGGCTTTTACGCCAAGGCTCGACCCAAGAGTCTAAAATGACAGGTCGGAAGGATGGCCCAGTCATCGACCGGAAGGTCTGGCCAAAGAGGAACAGTGCCCGCTCATTGCGTTCGCTTCGACTCCATCAGAAGGTCGGAAGGTCTGGCTACTTCGGCCCACCTCTCCGACCGGAGCGTTCGCTTCGACTTTCGACTCCAACCGCCTCCGGACGGCCTCTCCAATCAGAAGGCCTGGCTTAAAACACCACTTCCGACTCCGACCCGGGTTCGCAGGAACCCTGCTCACCGCTCTTCTCCGACCAGCACACTCAGAGCCGACTGGAGCCATCCGACCGAGGACGCCCGCTCGGTGGGAACCATAAGACATGCGGAGAAAAGCAAGGCAAGGCTCACAAGTCAAAACCACTGTATCAGGGACCATACCCTGCACGGAACAGTACTCTGCAGCCAACCTAACACAAACAATATTGATAGGCGCCGACATCTCCCTCTACAGTATTGTAGGGGCCGCTAAAACTCCCATACGGTAAGGCCCCCATGTGCCTCTGGGCATCGATAGCGGCATGGGCGCCAGGATTTATCGTATTGGGTGAACATAGCGAGACTCCTCACATGCCTCTAGACATCAAACAGTATTGGCAGGCACCATCGTCCACCATCCCTGAAAAAGGCAGCACGACCTCCCGCATGCATCTGACATTCTACAGTGACATCAACAGTGTTGTAGGCGCCCACCATTATCTTGTACCCGTCGGCGTGGGCAACAAGGCTCGGTAGATGTAGGCAACAAGGCTCGGTAGCATACGTACCCTCACCCTCTCACTTGCAAGACCATCCCCTTTATCTATAAAAGGGGACGCGCCCCCTCCAACAAAAAGGAGAGCCATTCTTGAAGATAACCAACATCGATCGAGTTCATCAGCTCACAACCACAGAACCGCTGGGTTTATATCCCAAGCACACGCTTGAACAATTAGCTTATAGCGTAGCTCCTATCGCTCTTGGCCCTTCCGACCGGACCTCTTGTACACCCCATCTTTCTCCTACTTGTTTGTAACCCCACTGCAAACGTCAAGCACCTGGGCTCAGGAATAAAGTCACTGACCGACCCAAACTGGACATAGGGCACGTTGCCGGAACCAGTATAAACCCTGTGTCATTAAGTGCTAGGCCACGTCCGATCACAATGTACGGTAAAACTATAAATATTTACTAGTTGGTCACATTCTGTACCGACAGTTGGCGCCGTCCGTGGGGAAGACGTTGTACGGTCAACACTTTTTAGTCATTGGATGACCCACTTTTCCACCACCCTCGCCGTGGCGGGCTTGGGCGATACGATTCGCTTCGGCTCGCTGGAGTTTCCCGCACTCTCACCCGCTGGGATGCGCGTTCCACCCGTCTTCGAGCCATCCCAGGCCTTCCTCTTCGGAAGCCTAGACTTTGTCGCCGACCGGCTCAGCGTGCTACACCTCCGTGAGGAGGCTCACGTCTTGGTACCCGTCGGAGGAGCACCCTCCATCAACTCCGGGACGCATGGCTTCGACGACGCGGCATCTACGCTTCTTTCCGAGCAAACTCTCTAATCAAACCCCGCTGTGAGTAATGTACGCGCTGTTATTTACTTACTATTCTCTATCTTCGGCCGATTACCTGGAGGAACCCCGTTGTCCCCGACACAACCGTCGTACGACCAGTACCCCTACGGCCTCGCGTCTTCCATGGACACATACGCCCAGGGGCTCCAAAGGATGCCAGCGCCGCCCCCTCTCGCATCGGAATTTGTGGGAATGGCGAACTATGCTCACACTTGTTTCCTCGACCTCATGGATGACGATGGTGAGAGTGACAGCTCCAGCATCGGCGACATGGTGCCTAGCCACCGTCCGTCCCCGGAGTGCGTCATGGCGGACGCTCCGGGACACCCGCCGGCGGAAGCAGAGTCCTCACAAACTCACACCTCACCGCGCTCTCGTACGAAGACCCCCCGAGCTCACACAGGAGCACGGTGAGGCACTACGACAACAGTGGCTGCACTAGCCACCAACTGCGCCGGCACGCCCGGCGCACCACACTGCGCCCCACGCGCATAGACCGGCGAGCGGCGCCCGGGGGCGCACCCGTCAGGTCCAGCACAACACCATGGACAGGGGACCGATCCCCCACAGTTTGCTCAGGCCGGTTAGAACATCGCCGCCACAGCAATGCTTCTGCGTGGCCTGTCCAAGCCAAATGACCCTCATGAACAGACGATCCACCGGAACCTCCGGGCACTAGTGGAGACCGCCGCCGTTCAACAAACGAAGTGCTCCATATCACGACACCGACTCGCGTCCTCACACTCCGCCAGGTGAACGAGGACGCGGCAGATGGGTCGCTCCACCCGATCGCCGCTACAATCGCCGAGTGCGGCACAGGAGGCTGCACTAGCACCTCGTCTTGACTCAGCGATCGCTCCATACCGATCGCCTGTATTCGTGTGGCTTGGACCAAACCGAGACACATGCAGCAGCAACCAAAGTCCCAGCCCTGATGGCCCGAGACCGCGGACCTTTGTCCAAAACCCCCAACAAACGCCGCTCCCGCCGCGCTCCGACGGAGGCCGGGGCAAGGGCAAGGCCAAGCGCCAGGATCAGGACGAAGGCCCCTCCAGGTAGAGGGGGAAAAGAATAGAAAGAATCGCCGCCATCTGGCCAACTCCGCGTTGGTCGCCATGGCTGATCATGCGGGCACGCAGCCCTGGCAGGACCCTCCGGGCCGCTTCCATGAGCTCATAGAGATCCCGTGCACCAACCACGACTACCCCGTAATACACAAGGCCTGCCAGCTCCTCAAGCGCCTTCTATGACAGACCGACAGGCCAAAGAAAGAGAAAGGCGAAGAAGCAACAACCTTGAAAGGGGGCATGGCTGGCAATGATCCAGACGATTGAAGAATGAAGTGATCCGACCAGACGCCTATCGACCGAAGGACAACAACGATGCCCTTCTCTCCAAATGCCTAGAACAGCTATGTCACTTTTTCCCTAAGCTTCAATCTTACCATTGTTTACTTAGTATATGCTCCTGTAAAAGCACCCTGACCCGAACACTTTTTGGCCCGGGGCACTCGGGGGCTCCACTAGGGTACACTACTATCATTATGCTTAATGACTACCTTCCTATTTTGTTTACATATGGTGAAATTCCTTCCTACCCAACCAACGGGATAGTTTGTTCCTTAGTTTTGCTTTACGTGCTTTGCTTTAAAAACAATCCAACCAATCGCACCCCGCCTTTTCCTACGGTTACGAGCAGCTGAGCCTCGCGGGCCATGCCTCGGGCTCCCAAGATCGCAGCCTACGGGACAAACGGGTAGGTACGAGAAAGAAAGAATAAAAAACAAAATTATGCTAAGGGAAAACTGAGGAACGAAAGGGAACAGGCTCTCCCGAACGGAGCAATTCCATCACAGAAAACAAAACCGACAGTAGTCATTAAGCACACAGTAATATTTACACGGGGGCTCCCCCACAAACTTAAACTTCTACCTTCACTAAATTACTTATATTTTGCAAGCTATTGGACCGGCCCGGCGGCATCTGCTGTCGGAGCGACCGATGAGGGCGCGGGCAGCTCACTCCCCGGTGGCACGACATTCGGCTCGGTCAGGGCCGGGGCGACGTTCACCTCCGACCTAGGTTCCACGCCGTCTGCAGACTGGGCAGCGTCCTCCCCATGCATGCTTCTGGCCATGTCTTCACGACGGACGTCCATCACCCACTGGGCAGAGACTTGCTCCGCCACCGACCTTGCGTACGGCAGCAAGCTCTCCTCGATCGATTGGATGTCCTCCATGCTCAAGACTTCGGCATACCCACTGTAGATGGCAGCGAAATCCAGGTTTGGATGGTGCATCGCCACTGAAGTTAGCACCCCCGACGCTCTGTAGAACAGCCCGCTCCTGATAAGGTCCCGAACTGCATCCAGGACCTCCGCTAGCTAGACCGTGGGCGCGCTAGTGCTGGGTGCCGACCCAAAGATGTCCGAGACGACAAGCTGGGCAACGTTGCGGATCTGGTCAAGATCCCACTCGAGAGCACGTCGCTCTTCATGGGACTTGGCCAGTTCTTCCACATTCTTGCTGAGGGTTGCCTTGATCGTCTCTAGGTCCCACTCCAGCGTCTTCACCTTTCCACCCAGCTCTAAGAGAAGAGCGGCAAGCTCAGAAACAGGCTGAAGGAAAAAACCAACGACGAAGAATAGAAAAGGCACGTACCGACGTGGAAGTTCTCAAGGATAGAGAGATCCTCTACCTGTCGGGCTGCCTACTCACGCAGTCGAGCACTCACATCCTCCGTCCCCATCACCCGGCCTCAGAGCGTGAGCACCTCCTGGTCCGCCTCCGACCGAGCCTTTCGCTCCGCCTCCAGGGCCTTCCGTGCTGACTCTAGGGCGTTTTGCGCCGACACCAAAGCGGCCCGCTCTGGCTCAAGGGCCGCCAAGGACTCTCGCAATGCCACCTCGGTGTTCGCCAGGGATGTCCGCAACCCTACCTCGGTCTCCGCCTGACAGGCCTTCGTTGCCTCGAGCCCTTGCTCGGCTGCACGCTGCCCCTCTGCCCGCGTCGTGGTTGCCTCGGCCACCTGGTCCTAAGACTCACGATGGGCAAACTCTAGCTGACGCTCGAGCTTGGCCATCTGGGCGTGCTCTATTCGGAGAAAGCAGGACTTGCGGGACGACGTCCCCTTCATTCTCTACGAAAAACAAACATTCTAAGGCAACCAACAAAAGATTCAGAGGTCAAAGACAAGTTCGCGAAACTCACCTCCGCAGTAAGCTGCAGGTCAACCTCAATCAATTGTTGAGTAGACTTAACCTACTCCTGGGCGTCTCCAAGCATCATGGATAGATTAGCGAGTTCAGACACCGCGGCGTGCCCCTGCTCCCCGAGGATGTCCTAGAGCTGACACTCCTGGGAATCTCGGAGGACAAACCGCACCTTCGCCGGGTCCTCAGGGTAGGGCCACTCTAGGTCACCCTCTGGCAGCCCACCGGAGGGCCCAGTCTCCGACCGGACCACCGTCAGCTCCCGCGATGACACCGGCGGCTCCGCCGTATCATCCGCCTCATCATCATACGGGATATCCACCACCTTGGTTGCGTGGACCGCCATCGGACATTTCAACTCTGTCTCGACCATGCTCTCCCCCAGCGCCTTCGGCTCTGACCACGTGGGTGAGCCATGCGACCCTCCGCTCGGCAAGGCAGGGAGCTCGATCTCCCTCTCCTCTTCTGCCACGACCGGTGGAGGAGGGGCCGTGAGGGTTACTTCTGATGCAGCCCCCACCGTCGGCACCAGAATCACCACCAACATCGCCACCACCGCCGTCACTGTGGCAGCAACCGCCCCCGAAAGGGAAGGGCTCGTCGCCGCCATCCTGCTCCCCCCGCCGCTTGTCGCAACACCCTGTAGGGTGGGCCTCCATGCCTCCCACACGGGAGTTGGGGCGATGCTCAACCCCATCATCCCCTGGCCACTGATAGAGGACGCAGGTAAATCACACTCCAGAGAAAAACTCAACAGCAAAAGATTAGAAAGAAACAAAGTAAAAACATACCAAGAGGCGAACGACACGACTCTAAAACTAGGACCCGGCGTCGACGGGCCTGCAGCTCATGGGACGCTCCTGGGCTACGACCCGCGCCCCCTCACTTTGGTGGGGAATGGAGTCATCCCATCTGGCTCCTGCCCGACCTGCCGGTCGCTGCGACTCTCGGCTCATGACTCTCCGACCGAAGCAACGGGTGGGACCTCCTCCGGCTGCAAGTCATGCAACATGCGGGCGCCAGTCAGCTCCTCAAATCGCCTAGCTTGCTTGACTGCATCCGCGGCAGGCAGGGCCTCCCCTGGCTGTGAGTCATGCGTTGGCACCGGTCTTGGTGACGCGCAGGTGCCAGCTTGCTCCACGGACCACCCGACTTGCTCAGCTGCGTCCCCCACAAGCGGCGATGGGACCGACAACGCCGCCAAAGGGCACGATGACCACGTCCGCTTTGCCACCCGTTCGCCGATGGCATCCGTGCTCACCACGCGCTTCCTCGACGCGGACGCCACCGCGCGCCGCGTGGCCTCTTGCTCATCACCGGTGAACGTTGCCGTAGGGTCGCGATGCTCTACCGAGGTCACAATGACCTCCTGACTTCCCTCCTCCTCAGAGAAAACCATGTCGTCCATATCCGTGGGGTCCTCCGACTCGAGCTCGACTAGACGTTGCTCTTCCTCTCCCTGGCCTTCACGCGCCGGGCAACCTCCTTCTCCTTCTTGTGCTTCCGGTGGGTGACCTCGGCCTTCTTGTTCTTCCTGGCGTCCGCTGCCTCCTTCTGAGCGGCCTGCTTGGCCACGCCCTCTGGACCCTTGGGAAAGTGCGGCCGGGACTTGTAATTTCCAAGCCCCTATGGAACGTGTGACTCCTAATCAAAAGAGAAAAATACACATAGGAAAAGCAGAGGAAGACATGCGGGCTAAAGGGAAGGGAACATACCAGGGTGGACACGATCGAGGAGTTGAAAGGCGTGGGCCTCCCTTTGACCCTCTCTCTGGGCTTTAGCTGTAGCACCCGGCCAAGGTGACTCTAGACCTCGTCGTCTGGCAGATCCTCCGGTGATGCGCGGTCTAGGTCCGATGAGCCGCTGTACAGCCACATCAGTCGCATCCTCTCCGCCAATGGTGCGACCTAGCGATGGTACAGGGTGTGGAACACCCACACCCCATTAAGGCCATGCTTTACGAGCTTCTGGAGCTCCTCCTCGATGACCCCCACCTTATGCTTCTCCTTTTTTGGCACAACCCCACGTCCAACTATCCTGCTTCTCTGGCCTCCCACTAGTGAACGCCGGGAACGCCGCCGCCGCTGGATTCCTGATGTAGAACCACTCCCCACGCCACCCCCGGTTGAAGTCATAGGGGAGGTACGTGGGATACGAGTCTCCCATGCCCGGTTTTCTCTACAGGGCGAAACCCCCCATCGGCGCGACCTCAGTCGGGTCCCCCACCGTAAAGGCTCTTGGGGAGAAGAGCCGCCGAAAGAAATCCGCATGTGGCTCCATCCCGAGGAAAGCCTCGCAAACGGTGATGAAACCGGCGATGTGCAGCACCCCCGTCGGATTAAGATGTTGTAGCTCTAGACCCCACTCGTTGAGGAGGCCATGCAGGAACCAGTGCGTGGGGTATCCCAGCCCACACTCATGGAAGGTGAGGAAGGAAACCACCTCATCGGGCCGAGGTTGTGGGGACTCCTCCCACCCGGGAACCCTCTAGTGCGCCACCTCCTTCGGCGGTAGAAATCCCTTCGCAATAAAGGCCTTCAACACCGACTCTCTCACGGTGGATGACTTCTAGTCTGACATTGCGCCCTGAGGATTGGTGAGTTCTTCTCTCCTCGCTCTCTCCCCTTTCTTTCCTAGAAACCACCATGGCTCTCAGGAACGTTCACGACAAGAAGGAAGAGGAAAGACGACCGCAGATGAGGAACAGGCAAAAGAACGGGCCGAAAACCCTTTCCCCTCTCCTACTTAAGGAAAAGGGAACAATAGTTAGGGAAGGGCGCGCCGATCAGGAGAAGACAAAATGGCGGAGCGAGGAACTCTCTCTTTTCCATTTAATGTAGATGAGACGCACCCTGACCGATGAGACGTGCCCTGCCCGACAAAACGGCTCCTGATCAGACAGGACATGGCCTGGGCCGGGCCCACCACTACCGCATGACCAACCACTACCGCACATCGGGCACGAAAACCGAAGCGCCACCACACGCGGGTGGCACCCTGCTTCCCCAGGCCAGGCCTCGAGAAACCCAAACAAGATCTCCGCTGGGGGAGATCACCGGCCCCCTAAGTCAATCGAATCACTCAAGATAGACACCAAGAGATAGGTAAGGAAGCAAAGGGGTGCCCCATGTAGGCCATGCTGACTTCATCACGAACGATGAGCACGGGTCCCGGTCGGACATTTTTTACTGAAGCTCTCCGAACCCTGTCACTCAAGCCATCAAGGTGAGCATGTGTTCACTAATACAAAAGTTGTTCACACAAGGGCTCACCCATGAACGATGAGCGTAGGTCCCGGTCGGACATTTCCGACTGAAGCTGTCCGAACCCCGTCACTCAAGCCATCAAGGTGTGCACTACCAACCCCCTCTATTTCCATACAATCATTTCATACATCCATATGTGCATTCATTCCATACGCCCGAACCTCCCGGACGATTCGGGCCCTGAACCGCTCGGGGGCTCGGGAACTAAGCATCGCACGTGCAGCGAAATGCATCACAACGTTTCGTGTTGTGTCACGAAGCGACGGTTGCCTCATTCGACATGAGCAACCAACAGAGCCAGGGGAAAAAACATAGATGAGACCCGTGTGACCCTCACCCGGTCTGGCAGACTGGGTCATCTCAACCTTCTCATTCGATCCTGAACATCTCACCAAACCCACAGAATCTCCATCGTGGGGAGGCCGTTAGGCCACCCGGGTCAGTCTTCGGAATGACCCAGGCATCTACTGGGTTGCAGGTAAAGGAGTAGTGGAATGTCACAAGAGGGCTATGCCAACCTCGTCACAAACGACGGACCTGGATTCCACTCGATCACACCCGTTAGCGATCTCACCGAGCGCGTCACTCAAGCCCGAGCGATCGGGACAAGCGACAAAACTCAGCCCCTTTGGTTGTGAGGAACCGAGGATGGGGTAACGCACACAACTCACACCGACCCCTACTAAGGCCCAACAGGGCTCGGGGGCTCAAGACAAAAAGCCTGGGACTGTGACCCCGAACTCGCCCCTTCCGACTGCGCTCCAAAAACCTGGGTTTACGACCCCGATCTCTCCCCATCCAGCTATGCTTCCGACTACGCTCCAAAAACCTGGGTTTGCGACCTTGATCTTGCCCCATCCAGCTACGCTTCCAATTGCGCTCCAAACACCCGGGTCTGCGACCCCGATCTCGCCCCATGACTCCGACTCACCCGATCCCACGGCACGCATCGACGCTTGGATTAGTGAGCTCTGTCTCGTCCAAGACTGACTCCCTCGCTCAATCCCACGGCGCGCATCGACGCCAGAATCAGTGAGCTCTGTCTTGTCCAAATCCCTTGACTGACTCCCTCGCTCGATCCCACAGCGCGCATCGACGCCAGGATCAGTGAGCTCTATCCCGTCTAAGACTGACTCCCTCGCTCGATCCCATGGCGTGCATCGATGCCAGGATCAGTGAGCTCTGTCTTGTCCAAAACTAACTGCCTCATCCGATCCCACGACGCGCA
The DNA here is from genome assembly GCF_019320115.1 of Miscanthus floridulus. Taxonomy (NCBI): domain Eukaryota; kingdom Viridiplantae; phylum Streptophyta; class Magnoliopsida; order Poales; family Poaceae; genus Miscanthus; species Miscanthus floridulus. Next base: position 5,010,437 of record NC_089592.1, on the reverse strand, counting down.
TCGACATTAGGATCAGTGAGCTATGTCTCGACCAAAACTAACTGCCTCACCCGATCCCACGATGCGCATGTCTTATCCAAAACCCTTGACTGACTCCCATGCTTGATCCACGGCGCACCGATGCTAGGATCCACAAGCTCCCTCTCACCTAATCTCTCAAAACAACTAAAAACCACCTCGACTGCACAACGACGCCTTGGTCGACAAAACTCCGTCTCAAAATGAAAAAACTCCCCCACTGACAACACAGGAAACCCCCCAGACGGTTCTACCTGAACCGCCCGGGGGCTCGGAGGCTACACCCGCGGGTAAGCTTGCATGCACCCACCGGCAAGACAAAAATCCCCCGGACGATTCTACCCGAATCACCCGGGGGCTCGGGGGCTCCTATCGGGTTCATAAACCTGGGGTCCCTCGGGGACCGGCTTCCATGCCAAGGCTCGACCCAAGAGTCTAAAACGACAGGCCAGAAGGGTGGCCTAGTCATCGACCGGAAGGTCCGGCCGAAGAGGAACAACGCCCGCTCATCGGCTACTTCGGCCCACCTCTTCGACCGGAGCGTTCGCTTCGACTCCAGCCGCCTCCGGACGGCCTCTCCGATCGGAAGGCGTGGCCCAAAACACCACTTCCGATTCCGACCCCGCGTCTCCGACCCGGGTTCGCAAGAACCTTGCTCACCGCTCTTCTCTGACTGGCACACTCAGAGCCGACTGGAGCCATCCGACCGGGGACGCCCGCTCGGTGGGAACCAGAAGACGTGCGGAGAAAAGCAAGGCAAGGCTCACAAGTCAAAACCACTGTACCAGGGACCATACCCTGCATGGAACAGTACTCTGCAGCCACCCTGATACAAATAGTATTGTAGGCGCCGACATCTCCCTCTACAGTATTGTAGGGGCCGCTAAAACTCCCATACGGTAAGGCCCCCCACGTGCCTCTGGGCATCGATAGCGGCATGGGCGCCAGGATTTACCGTACCGGGTGAACATAGCGAGACTCCTCACATGCCTCTAGGCATCAAACAGTATTTGCAGGTACCGACGTCCACCATCCCTGAAAAAGGCAGCACGACCTCCCGCATGCATCTGACATTCTACAGTGACATCAACAGTGTTGTAGGCGCCTACCATTATCTTGTACCCCCGGCGTGGGCAACAAGGCTCGGTAGGCGTGGGCAACAAGGCTCGGTAGCATACGTACCCTCACCCTCTCCTTGTAAGGCCATCCCCTTTATCTATAAAAGGGACGCGCCCCTCCAACAAAAAGGAGAGCCCTTCTTGAAGATAACCAACATCGATCGAGTTCATCAGCTCACAGCCACAGAACACGCCGGAACACTTAGCTCATAGCGTACCTCCTGTCGCTCTTGGCCCTTCCGACCGGACCTCTTGTACACCCCATCTTTCTCCTTCTCGTTTGTAACCCCACTGCAAACTTCGAGCACCTGGGCTCAGGAATAAAGTCATTGACCGACCCAAACTGGACGTAGGGCACGTTGCCTGAACCAGTATAAACCCTATGTCATTGAGTGCTAGGCCACCTCCAATCACAACGTACGGCAAAACTATAAATATTTACTAGTTGGTCAAATTCTACACCGACACTGGCTCTTTGTCTGCTCTCACGAGCCTACTTGCTCCCATAGTAACAAATTACAAGTTATTTTAAATTTTTTACGAAGTCAAAACTTCTCAGCTTTAACCAAATTTATATGATAAAATAATAACATTTATGATACCAAATAAGTATCATTAAATTATTTCATAGTATACCCATGATGTCATAAATATTTATAATTATCTCTATAATTTTACTCAAACTTGATATGCTTTGGCTCTTCAAGAAAAAAGTTAGAATGTCTTCTAATTTAAAATGGAGAGAGGACTAAATATGTGTGGGAGGCCGAGGCTCCTATTTTTATTTTATATATAATATGATATGTTTCAATTGTTTACACTCCTTGACGGCCGGCTTTACTAGTTGGTTGGGGTCTTTGGCTATTTCATTCACGCCGAGGAAATGAGACAACAACCTACTTCATTACTGGTTCAAATATGATATCAATCCTCGAGATCGAGAATACACCAACATATACTAGTTGCATTGGCTTAGGCCCGGTTTTTAACATAACTCCTCCGCAAACTCGGGGACCTGTGTGTTTAAAGTTGTTTTGTGCTAAACGAAATAAAATGAAATAGCTTCACGTGAGAAATTCTTTAAAACTTGCTCATAAGGGGTGAATGAGAGATGGAGCTAAAAATAGTAGCTTCTCCCAGCTTCCACTCGCTGTGGTGGACCCTACGTAGGATTATGTGAGATGATGTTTTATGGAGCTTCACATATATAGGTGTTTTGCCAAATGGTTCGACAAAATAGCTTCATCTTTATTGGTAGAGCTGCTCGTGGAGCTAAAAAAACACTTCACTAGTGGAGTGGAGGTGTGCCAAACATGACCTTAATGAGTGCGAGAATACAAGTAGACAAAACGAATACGTGGCATTAGAGTTAAAGAGAACAGATAATGATGGTTTCTCATACTAGAAACCATGTCTACACGAGAACCAAAGTACAAAGAGTTGTGATCAATAGATGGATAATAGGAGAGACAAAATATACAAATGATTGGATGAAATTTTTATTTCTATAAAATATTCGTTGGGAGTATAGTTTCATGGACAGTATCTATATTAGTTGGCAAGTATGGAAGCTATAACATATATAGTTTCATTGTTCGGACTGACCCCTTTGGAACACCATACATACATAATAGGTATGGATGAAATCATTACAAACCAAAGTTCATACAAATATAACTACAAATGGTAGTCTCGTTAGTCGTTACAATAAAACAAGTGGAGCACACCCACTACTACCTGTTATTACGTGTCATGGCAGGGTCTTTGTAGTGAACATCTCCGATTGTGTGACACACATCATTTAAGTATATATATCAATGCATTAATATATAATTATTGTTGACAATCAATGCACACCCACTTCTACTACTGGTTATTACGTGTCATGGCATGCAGGCATGGTATTCTCTTTTTGCTCTCAAGTCCGCGCACATGGTGATAGATGAAACAAACTGGTTGAAAAATTTTTGTACTCATTATATATATATATATATAATTATTGTTGAGAATCTAGGTCTCTTGACAGATGGAAAGGTCAATCATCACATGTTTCTTAGTAGTGCAAGATAAGCATGATCTGTTTCTTTGAAAGGCCTATGGCGAGGTCACAAATAATAATATGGATGGGTCATGGGTAGATATATGTTTAGTGGTGCCTGGTACGGTGCATTTTCATTCCAACCTTTCTGAACCAACCACCTTCTTGCCAGTACCTACTCCTACCTGCCTGCAAATTGTCATTTCAAATTCTATTCATATTCATCTTGACTCAGATGCATGCAGGTTCTATTTTCTCATTGGGTGGGTCATGAGTACTCTTCTTACCCTCCCAATAAGGGTCTTGCTAAGGTACAACTATTACTCAATAGGAGGTAAGATCTCAAATAAATCTTAGCCATTGATTTTTGAAGTGCATGCAATAATTAAGTAATTAATAATTAATTAAGATATTTAGAAAAAAAAAATAAAACAAAAAAAGCAACAAACTAACAAATGTGTACACGATATCTATTTCAAGAATAGCTCGTTTCTTGCCATATATGCGTGCGCGCGTGTACAGCATGAGCATATACGCATGCAACAGCGCCATATTCCAAACTGGTGTAGCGGCCTCGTGCCCGTGCCAGACGTGGCACCGTGGAGGTACATCACGTACATGAACATATCTGACGGTACAAATCTAATAAATAATAAATAAGTGTCAAAAGCTAATGACTGATTATAAAATACCAATGTCGGAATTATAAAAATACTAATGTCGGGATTATAAAAATACTAATGTTACCAGCATACATTTGCAATATACTAAGTCATAAAAATACTAATGTCAGGATTATAAAAATAAATAAATAAATAAATAATTTAAATGCTAACAAGTTCCAATTTCTTTAAATAAACAACTAAAATGCACCTCTACTTTTGTTACATCCATACAAAAAATACAACTGACGTTTAGATATAAATAACCTTGACATCAATTGCAACTGCACATAATAAGTCAATTAATTAAAAAAGCATCACATGTCACGTTAGGACTTCAAAAGAAATGGAACCAACCACACAAAAGCATGCGGTTGCATGTACATTAGATCCAATTGACAGATATTTTACCTTAAATTTTGCTTACTTTCCTATTCCTCAAAAAAATTATCTTATTACCTCTTAGGAGGTAATATGTGATTATATATTAATGCATTAATATATAATTATTGTTGAAAAATTATTGTTGAAAATGTCTATAAATATTTATCAATGCAATAATATATAATTATTTATCAATAATTATATATTAATGCTTATCTTGCACTACTAAGAAACATGTGATGATTGACCTTTCCATCTGTCAAGAGGCCTAGATTCTCAACAATAATTTTATATATATATATATATATATATATATATATATATATATATATATATATAAATATATATATATATATATATAATGAGTACAAAAAATTTTCAACCAGTTTGTTTCATCTATGTAACACCCCTGGTGGTACGATCTTGTTTAGCACCGCGATTTGGGCCTAAGTAAAACTTTCGAAACGTGTTTCTCGAATTTTTTATTTAAATATACGTGAAGCGACAAGCGAATCTTGTGTGACATAGTTTGTGGACTCGAATCAACGCTCAAGTTAAATTACGCAGTGCGTAGAAATATTTAGGAATGACGAACGACGATGCCAGCAAACGGTATGTTCCGTAGATTAAGTATGAAAAGCAACCTTTATAAATAAAATAGAATCCTTTAATAAATAGAACGGTATATACATATATAGCTTTTGAATCAAATTTAAATTCGAGCTTGCTGAAATATTTCCTGTGCCTAATGTTGCAATTTGTGTAAATTAGTAAACCGTTATAAAAGTTACGACGAATGAACGTGCTCCAAAGCAAAGTGCTGTTACGACGATATATATATATAAGAGTGCCTGAGTCAGAAGCACGTGGTCCTGTTTCCGAGTCAACTCATGTCAATTTTGCCGCGCTGTTCTTGTTTTGATGGAGTTGGCTGGAACCGCACGTGTCTCCTTGCCTGGCTCAGCTTGTCCCTGCGACCCTGCCTCTGCTGTCTCCGTAGCCGGCGAGCAAAGTTCCAACTCACGAATTCCCATGTCTCTGCCGCGTCTTGTCCCGGTCTGCCCTCTGTCTCCGAGTGCATTGCCGAGCTGCCATCCACCTACCGCACCTACCCGCGTAATTCTTGAGCGCCGAATCTGAACCGTGTATGCCTTCGCGTCCCGCCTGATGGTGTTGTACTTACCGACCTGGCCATGTGATCGATCGGATTGCTCTACTTCCTGGTTCGCTCCCGAATCTTTGCTGTCCCTCGCACGTGTGCTTTTTCTTTACCTCCGTTCGATCTTCCTCTCTCTACTGCAACCGTTGTGGTCACGGCTGCCGGTGCCGGTCCTCCTCCGTGCATGACCTCCCTCTGCTTGCCACTGCCGGGCCAGCACCAAGCCACTCTCCTTCCGCTCACCAGAGCCGCGCGTGGCTTCGCTTGACTCGCTCCCCGCGTCCCATTGCCGTGGCCGTTTTCCATCGCCGCCACTGCGCGTGCGGGCGCGCCAGGCCGCCGGAGCCGTGGAGCCGCCCTGCAGCGTTGCCTCCCTGCTTCCGCTGTTGACTGCAGTTGCGCGCCCGAGCCCGCGCTGCACCGTGCCTGATCCGCCGCGCACGCCTCCACCTCCGTGCCGTGCTCCGAAGCGCCCCGCCGTGGAGCCATTCCGTCCCCGCGTCGCGCGTCCTCGCCGTGGCCACGCCTCACGCCGCGCGAGCACCGGCATCCTACTGTCGTAGCCCCACGCCGCCTACATGGTCCCGCCGTCGTCTGCGCCACGGCCCCCCTGCCCGGGTCTTTGCCATGCTGCGCGTGCGGCCAGACCGCTGTGCCCCGCATGGAGCCGCCTTGCCGGTGCCGCAGCGCCACCATCTCTCCCGTGCGCGTGCCCCTCAGCCCGTGCGCGAGCATGCCATGGCCGCCGGTGTCAGAGTTGCCTCGCCGGTCGCCGCTACTCACGGCGTCGTTGCCACCACCACCGGCTGGTGCCCTCCCCTAGTGCTCTGCTTTGGTGAAGAGGAGGTAGAGGAGGGTAAGTATCCAAGCCGGAACGTAATACAGGGTCTTTATTGCTAATACATGACTTGAATGAATAGTGTAGTCAGGACTGCAGATCGATTTCGTAAAACTACAGGGACCTTTTTTGCATAATTTCGCGTCCTCTCTAGATCCTAGCCGCATGGGCTGGCTGTTGGGCCACGGCCTGCACATCTAGCCCAACCGCGCCAGCTTACCGGCCTGCTCCCGCGCGTGGGTCGGCTGCTCGCCTGCACTGGGTCGGCCTGTGGCAGCCGCGTCTGGGCCGCCTACGCGCCACGCTGGGCCGGCTGGTGTCGCCGCGTCTGGGCCACTGCCCATGGCCTGCTCGCTGTCCCGCCTAGGCCACTGCCCATGCGCCGCGCCTGGGCTCGCCGCATGCTTGGGCCGACTTTGGGGCCGCCGGCTTGTGCTGGGCCGTCCGCGCCACGCCTGGGCCTTGTGCGGCTGTGGGTTGTGGTTTTTTTTCTGCTGAGCTTAATATTTTGTTTAAAATGGCTGAAGATTGTAAATCCGTAATAAATCAAATAAAAATCATAAAAATGCCAAATCAGTTTTGTTAGGCTCCTAAAATCATGACCTACCTGCTAGTGTAATTTGTTTGCATAGTTGGATAATGTTCATAGGAGCAATATAATTAAATTGAGGTACTTGATAGTATGAAAAGATAAACTTGTAGGAATTTCCATGATAAATTGGTAATATTGTTGAATCTAAAATTTGTACAGTAGGCTCCTAACAATATTAGGTACTCACTGTAAATTTTGTAGCTCCAGAATAATTAGTTTGCTAAATAAATAATAATATCCTATTGCGAATAAAGAAACTCCGTTGGTTTATATAACTAAAAGAATTGTTAGGAAATACGCCTTATCCGACAACGTGTATATGTAGCCTAAGTACGGTCGTCGTTAGAATTAGCCCGTTAACTCGAGAGGCGTACGCCGTATTTTACGAGTCATGATTGCAGTTGATTAATTACATCTTTGCATTGCATCGCATGCATATTATATAGGTACGATGATGGATCAACGGATCGATCGAATGATGATTGGGAATCCGAAGATGGTGTAATGGTATTCTCTCTAGGAGATGATGCGATGGGTTTTCTATCCAGATGATTGTGGAGGATCTGAAGATGCAGATACTAACTTTTTAATATATATCTTACCCAGGCAAGCCTCGGTGCATAACCCCTACTTTTCTGCAGTTTAAATTATATTTGTGCATTAAGTTTTAATGAGTTGAATGAAACCCACTTGCATATATATCTTTACTATATGAGTCTTACTAGTATGACAGGATCGTATAGATTGCTATGCTATATGACTCCGGTAGAAGTCGAGTGATTGCCTGTCACTCATGAGATATAGGAAATATATTATTGATTTATCATCACTTGGAAAATACAAAAATAGTGGAAAGGAAAAATAGTGACCGGGCAGGGATATGGTTTGGGTATTGATGGGTGTAAGAGGTTGTGTCGCCGTGGACACGGGGCATAGCTTGGTTACACTGTTTTCCCTGTCTGGTCGATTAAGGACCGTTCGTTGCATAAGATTCTAGGCAGGTCACAGACTTATTATCCCGAGCACATACTTATGTATGGGCGCTTGGAAGACTTGTTGCTCTCTTGTCGCGGATCCGGCTCTTTCCAAACCGACTGTTAGGGTTTTATTTTGGTGGAGGAGGTCCTTGCACCGCACTGAGTCCGGGACTCAGGGGCGGGGGCTTGGAGTCCCAGTTTGGACGGGGACCTGGACACCCGGGACAGGAGAGTGATGGGTTGGTCCTGCTTGTGCCTAGGGTACAAGTGGGGCGTGTGTTTTCGGGGTACCCAGCTGGGGGCATTGATTCGCGAATCGCCGGGCGATCCGGTACGGCTTGTCTACGGTTTAGCATCGTAGTAAGAACTAAAAGATGAAAGATGGAAAAGAGAAATCTGATTGCTTACCACCTGCTTGAAAGTAGCACAGGTGCTTACATAGAATGGTTAGTTAATGAATCAATGCGGCTATTAATAAAAACCGAATATAAGGACACACACTTAGTAATGCTTCCTGCAAATGCAATAAACGCACAAGCCAGATAGCCTTGCATATCCTTGGAGTCTTTTCTTTTCTCCTATCGGGTAAGTCTTGCTGAGTACAATTGAGTACTCAGGGTTTTATTCCCCCTGTTGCAGGTGACAGATGGATGCTAGAGCTGACCCTTGTGTGTGGATACCTCCTGGTGGGCTCAGCGAGGATTCCTTTACGCTACGATAGTAGTTTTTATTTATAACTCTCACCAAATGCTTTTATAAATGAAAGTTCCATAATTTGTTGTCGTAGTTTATTTATCAATACTTCATCATGTCATGATTAGATATTCATTTCCGCTGTAATTCTGATCACATGTTTATATTTCGCTGTTCAATTAAATTGTTTATAACTCTGATAACATGATTTCATTCCGCTTTTATATTAATAAAGATTATACTCTGATGTTGTATTAAAAATGATGTAAGAAATGGTTCAGAATGATGTAAGCTTTATTCTCTCATTTGCGATCCTGATGGCAAAAATATGGATTTTCAGGTTCTCCCCTGGGGTGTGCCCGATAGAACTGCGTAATTTGGTGTTCTCCCTGGAGTGCTTAGTGTCTAATGGAAGACAAGTGCTCCTGTGAGGCATTTGATTAGACGGTTCTGCCAGAATCTATCACCATGTGCGCGGACTTGAGAGCAAAAATTATTGTTGAAAATGTCTATAAATATTTATCAATGCATTAATATATAATTATTGTTGACAATCAATGCACAACCACTTCTACTACTGGTTATTACGTGTCATGGCATGCAGGCATGGTATTCTCTTTTTGCTCTCAAGTCCGCGCACATGGTGATAGATGAAACAAACTGGTTGAAATTTTTTTGTACTCATTATATATATATAAAATTATTGTTGAGAATCTAGGCCTCTTGACAGATGGAAAGGTCAATCATCACATGTTTCTTAGTAGTGCAAGATAAGCATGATCTGTTTCTTTGAAAGGCCTATGGCGAGGTCACAAATAATAATATGGATGGGTCATGGGTGGATATATGTTTAGTGGTGCCTGGTACGGTGCATTTTCATTCCAACCTTTCTGAACCAACCACCTTCTTGCCAGTACCTTCTCCTACACAAAAGCATCACATGTCACGTTAGGACTTCAAAAGAAATGGAACCAACCACACAAAAGCATGCGGTTGCATGTACATTAGATCCAATTGACAGACATTTTACCTTAAATTTTGCTTACTTTCCTATTCCTCAAAAAAAAATTATCTTATTACCTCTTAGGAGGTAATATGTGATTATAGCCATCAAAATCGACGGTCCACGGTTATTTAGAGGTACCATAGCAAAACTCTCCCAATAAACTGACAGGACAACGGGACAAGTGACTCTGTCTAAAATAAAGCGGGAAGACACATCGTCAGAGTGACAAGCGAACAAAAAAAAATGTTTTGTGATTTTGTAACCTGAACTCAACCTTTTATTTTGCAATAAAGCAGAGTAGGGGCTCCCACCCCTCCTGTTTTGAGTCAAAAAAAAAAACAAGACAAATTCTATGCCAATACCCATACACCACCTCATGCAAGAAGCCCTGTAGGTTCTTTCTAGTGGAAAGAGTTACGGAAACTTCACCCAGACTTCTGCTTGATGGATAGAGGATCCTTTCTGTATTTTGCGCTGATATGGTAGAGGTACCTGGATGGCGTCCTTGCCGCACTCCTTCAGAAGTTGCTCTAGTGCATGGAGGTGGATGGCCACGACTCTAAGGCTGATGCCTATAGTGAGGAGCAGTACCCCAAACATGGCGCCTTGGAAGATAATAGGTGAATAGAATATGCTCAATGCTACCATCATGTTTGCCATGCTGTCAGTTCTGTCCCTGCTACCATGATTGAGCTTCGCCATTCACCACGATGAGACCGCTGCACAGGCGAAAGGCCCAAGCAGGTAGATCAACTAGATGCACAAAGCCACGGCCAGGAATAGCAATACTAGTATGGAAATATAAGCGATAAAGTCTGTCATATGGCCTTCTTGATTGATCTTCTTCTTCTTCTTCAAGCGGAGTCGTCAAAAAATATGTTAATGTTATATTGTGATCCAAATCACACGCCAGCAAGGACTAGCACGCCCTAGGTTGCAAACAACCTGATACACGCAGCAAGCAACTATTGTGATCAACTAAACCAATCTCGAGACAGGTTAGGCCGATCTAAAGCTCATCCTTTGTCGCAAAAGCCTGCGAACACCTCTCAGGAGGACCCATCAGGGAGCAGCACGTCTAGGGTTGTTAGGGTCGGCAAGGCCACCTAGAACATAAATAAATCTCGCGAAGAGATGCAATGAACATCAAAGGGGTTAGGAAAAGGTAAAATAGGGTAGTAGATGTAAAAACGACGATTGGATGTGGGATACCTCAATCGACCATGTACCCCATATTTTATAAGGAGTAGGGGTGATCTTATCCCATCAAAAAATCAATGTGGTACTGTTCTTATGTCCCTTTGTAGAGTTTTCCGTAGATTGGACGAAACTATCATTGGCTATTTCGAAAATTGACTTGGTCCCAATTTGGTCGTCAACAAAATCCAAAACAATGTGACTACTACTATTTTTTTTCTCCTCCAACAGCCCATGAAAACTCTGGTCTAGAAGGCCTAGCCCCACTCGCCAGACATCATAAAACCCAGCCCCCTCTTGCCTTGTTTTTGGATCCGCCACTGCATGGCTTAATCTTAACTTGGAAGTTGGAAGGCCGAAGACGAGTTGCCGAGTACGAGCAGTTGCGGAGCTGATGGAGTCCGAAGTTGGAAGTTGAAAGCTGGGAAGGTTGTGATGGCCAATGGATTGGAGCTGCATTGGTGAATGTCAATCGGTGCTCGCGTGGGCTGCGGCAAGGGGTCTAATTGGGCCTTTAATTACTGATTAGTGAGGCTTTAATTTTTTAGAGCCTGGCATCGCCATGCCACTTGCGTCGTATAGTATACGGGCCATGTACCTATGATTCAACACTGGCGTCTTCTCCGACCCCTATGACAGTTTTGACAAGGTTAGGGTTTAGGTTCTCCGAGGAAGTCACCACGGATATCTCTCTGTCGAGAGGAACGTCACCTACTACTAAAAGCACAACGCCGTTAAATTCTAAAAAAATTGCTCTCATGAGAGTTAAACCTAGAACATGAGTGCTACTGAGGCTCTTGTAACCACTATTGTAAGAGCATCTCCAAGAGTTTGCTATCTCAACTTGGCATCCATATAAATTTGTCAAAACAAGAAAAAATAGCCTCCAACAGTTTGGCAAAACAACTTGGCATCAATAGCAACTTGGCAAATCTTCCCTCCGCACGCGCAAATATACGCGCGCGTATACGGCTTGGCATCCGGGGCTCTTCGTTTCTTAGCGGGGCTCTTCGTTCGCTTAGCGGGCCTCTTCGTTCGCTTAGCGGGCCTCTTCGTTTTGTTAACGGGTTTTTTTATTTTACCAAGTCAAAAATGCCAAACTCTTAGAGATGGATTGTTTTTTTACTTGGCATATAATTTTGGGAGTTGGCAAATCATAAGATTTACCAAGTAAAATTTGACAAACTCTTGGAGATGCTCTAACCACTAAGCTACGTGTCCTTTCGCATGAGCAATGAAAATCCTTAGTATTCCTTTTCTTGTCTTGGGCCCATAGTCGTGCCTAAGGATGGCAACGGGGATGTACCCGTCGGGTATCGTTGGAACGTTCTCTTCCCCGCTACGGAGAATTCATCCCGTCTCCGTCCCGTTAACTGTCTCGGATATAGATTCTTGCCCATCCCCTTACCCATCGGGCATTGGTCGGGTAACAGATAGCCGATGGGTACTGCATACCCGATAAACAAGGACACTTGGGGTCACAGCTTTGCAATCGGATACGTTTCTTCTTCACCCAGGTATAAGTGTTGGAGTCTCGGAGATGCCGAGGAGAAGGAGCGAGGTTACGAGGAGGACGAGCAAAGGTGGCAGAGAGACCGAACTGAGGAAGCGAGGGGCACGAGCTCTCGTGAGGCAAGCGTGCTTGTGCTGCTGGCGGAGATGGTGAGGAAAAATTGAACTAGGATTCCTAGAACACACAAACTATATATATGATTGTTCAGATTTGGGCCAAAATACCTATGTTGAGCTTCTTTGAGCCTAATACTCGCATGACAACTCAAATAGTCGGGTTCCCCGATGGGTAACGGGGACGGGTAAACAGGGAACGTTCTCGTACCCGCTATACCCGTCGGGGATGGATTGTTGTCCATTTAGATGCCCGCGAGTAAAGATATGATCTCATTTCCGTTCCCTAATGGATCAAATACCCGTCGGGTATCGGGTATCGGGCCCATAGCCATCTTTAGTCGTGCCTGTTGGTCTGGCTCTGACGTCTGAGAGAAGCAGCTTCAGCGTTGCTGGCCCACAGGATCTCTTCTCGTGGGCCGCTTTGAGCCCACAGCCTACGTCGTTTTTGCGCGCGACCGCGAAGGCACCCAATTTTCTGCTGCACGCGCGGGTCGCGGACTCACTTTTATACCTAGGGACTAGGGATAGGGCTCGGTTGATTGTTGCTTTTTGTCTCCTCTCCTCACGCAGGCTAGATCAGATCAAAACAGAAGTGACTTCTCGGTCAGATTCAAGGGAGGAAGGAAGGCGTCGTCTTCGATGGGGAAGCTTACGTCCCGGCAGCGCCATCGGCGGCGGCCTCGTCACCGGCTGTAGAAACGAGCCTGGCGTAAGTCTCCTTCCTCCTAACACCTCCCTCGCCCTCCCAACGTTTAGCTCCATCCATGTTTTCTTCAGTTCATAATCTTTTTCTGTTCATAAAAAAAAACGATGATGATCCATCTCATTAGTGTACCTAAGATGTAAAATTGTTGCCTTTCTCCCCCCTGATCGAGAGCTCCTTTTGAGTTTTGTCTTTTTTTTTTTTGGCACGAGGAAGCAACAGGAAGTTTCGATTCAGGCGGTCGGGTGACACCCATGACCCTTCATAGGTTTCAGAGAGAGAAGGCGAGATTTGTTTTTAGGGAGATCTCGAGAGATTGAGTGCCTTTTCTGATTTTCTTCTACACATTTGTCCGGACTACCAAAACCATCTCCTCTTTTTGTGTCGCAGGTCGACTCATTGCCTCATCGACAGGTAAAAGAAAGAGATCATCCTGTCAACAAGACGGCTATGGTGATTCTCGAACTGACAAAATGATGACAAGTTCAATCCCAGACCTTCCTGAGGTACCGAGGCCTTATTAAATTCTGATGATGCAGATTTATAGATTGCAACCATAATATCACTGTGACTGTTCTCCTCGGACTAATTACTTGGAAATTTATGCTAGGCTAGCCGCATATTATTTTTTTCGAAAGCGTGTGCTTGGCACTTGCTTCATTAAGGGGAAGTTAGAACAAGTTGATACAGCTAGCTGCATATTATGATTTACGAACAGAGAGATCTTGTAGTGCTGCGATTTGGTCACATCCTGCACTCTTACTTTTTTTTATGGTAATACAAATATGAAAAATTATTTATAATAACTGTAAATGTTTTCTATCGGCAGTGTCTCTTCTCAAACTGATGAAGATGTCTGGAACTTTGCCACACCCCCAGGTCTGGATGCTAAGTGTGGCCATTTGTTCTTCTTACTATACTCTGGCGCCTATGGGATGCCAGGAATGGTGAAATCTTTCGTGGAGAATACGCTGATAGCCGGTCGATCATAAACCGAATCTGTGACGATTTTGTAATTTGTCGAAAGCGCCTTCGAAATGATTTTGTAAACAATCTGAACGACTGGCGTAGCTACCTTCTCACTTGTAACTCTGTAACACTCTCCAGCTCGCTGGAGCCTCCTTTCCGTGAATGAAAATCTGGTGGGGAAGCTCTCCCCCCCGTTTTGTTTTCAAAAAAAAAAAAAAAAACTGTAAATGTTTTTCTGGAAAGTCTGGAAACGTGTCCAACACATCTCCAGAATTTTACGCATAAGTGGGGGTGCTTTAGTGCTATGTCGATAACTTAGCATAACTGCCTTGTCGGGTGTAGTTTGCCTGTCCAAATTCACATTTTGGCCTACAATTATGTGACTCTGTGAGCTCTGTGCCTCAAAATTAGTACGATTGTATTTTGTATTTAAAAAACATTTTTTAAAGCATTATGATTTTGTAACTATTTCAGAGGACTATTATAGGAAAAAAAATGATGGTCAAAGGTCGATTTTGTATAGTCAAACTACGCCTTGTAAAAGTGAACTCAACGATTATTAGTTTGTACTATGTCGCTAGTTTTGTGCTGTAACCAAGTTCATACCATCATTGATTCGAATATTCATTCCAGAAGAAATATGAAAAATGGTTAATCTTTCCACCTGCTCTACAATCCTCCCCAAAGCAACAATTCGAATATTCACAATTGTGCTCTAAATGTTATAGGATATATTGATGTTTTTTGCTTTTGTGCAATTTATGCAACCTAAATCCAGAACAAACTATGAATTGAACTCTGTATTCTTTTACCATGCACCTATTTTTCTTTTTCTTTTTTGTCATGTTTATCGAGGATCACTTCATCTTAGCCACCCAAGTTCATGTCTATTGTGCATTGTAACTGTCAAAACAGTCAGATTCTATTTAATGGGCTTCAATTTGTTTAATTTTTAAGATATGCTATTGTAGCCTCGGAATTTACATATTCATTTCTATTTGTTCACTGTATTAGCATGTTATTGCACAGTAGTACTCCATCATCAGAACTGCACCGAAAACATTTAGCATGTTCGCTTGCTCGTATACGATCGTGGATTATAAGCTGGAACATTATTTTTCTCTCACACTAAACCAACCAGCAGTAAATAATCTACGATCGTTTACGACGAAACGAACAGGCTGATTGCTGTTGACTACTAACACGAGCAAAAGTACATTTTACTGAAGCTGTTTTTAATTGGGGCTAGCTGTTAGCAAAACTGTGCTGCATTACGAGTTTACCTAGCACAGTTATGTTCCTCTGAACAATGCACCAACATAATGCAGTGCACCACGTGCCATTGTGTGGAGAGCTACCTGGGGAACAATGTTACTCTGTGTGCTTGTAAATTGTACTGTTTTTTCCTTCTTCAGTTGAAGTAATGGCTTTCCAATCTTAATGTTGATCTTTTATCCAATGGTTATGTGTGCAGGAAATATTGTTTCACATACATTCCCTGATGCCAATGCGTGACGCTGCTCGTGCTGCCTGTGCATCTCGTGCCTTTTTACATTCCTGGAGATGTTATTATCCAAATCTCATCTTCAATAAGGATACGATTGGCTTGAAGATAAATGGGCGTGGAGAGAACTTCCACCATAAAATTGACCGCCTTCTTAGGAATCGCTCAGGCACTGGCATGAAAACGTTCAATCTTGACTACAGCGGCATGAGAGGGTTCCATGGCAATAGTTATTTTGACAGTTGGCTTCAAATTGCTCTTAAACCAGGGATTGAAGAACTCACCCTCTGGCTGCCCGTAACAGAGAAAATATACAACTTCCCATGCTCACTTTTATCAGATGGGGCTCGAAACTCACTTCAGCACCTTAAACTTCGTTTTGCTGCCCTCCATCCCACAGTTGAACTTGGCCCCTTTGGGAAGCCTAACAAGTCTGCATCTGTCGCATGTGAACATTACATGGGATGAGTTAAATTGCCTTCTTTGCAACTCTCTTGCTTTGGAACAACTAGAGCTGAATTGCTGTGCGGAGATTATTTGCCTAAAGATATCTTGTGCCCTACAGCGGCTCAGCAGCCTTAGTGTTGTTGGATGCGAGAGACTGAAAGTGATAGAAAGCAAAGCTCCAAATCTCTCTAGTATTTTCCTTCGAGGACACAGGTTGAACTTTTCACTTGTGGAAACATTGCAAGTGAAGAAACTAGTGTACTTTTGTTCAAACTTTGTCCATGGTGCTCGTGCCAAGCGCCAACCACTATGCCAAATCTTGAAACTCTTGACATAATTTCACAGGTTGAGGTATGATGTTCTCTACAAGATAGGGTGTTCTAAGCTAGTAATATGTACGGATTACATTTTTCATATCTGATACATGACATTTTTGTGTGTGGGGGTGGTTGATGCACCAATGCTACCTACCAAATTCCCCAACCTTAAGCACCTAAACATCTGGTTGTCGATTACAGACGACTCCCGAACATATGACTACTTGTCTCTGGTTTCTTTTTTTGAAGCGTCTCCTTCCTTGGAGACTTTAGTGTTAACTGTAAGGCTTTTGCACTGTTCATTCGTTTCTTCCAGCAAAGCTATGTGGTCTGTCTGGGTCCATTTAATTGAATCATCTTATCCTATTTATTGTCAGGTGTCTCGGTCAAATATGATGCATGAATCGGTTTTTGTTGATTCACAACTGAGACACACATGCCTGATAGCCGCCATGGAAACCTCCAGAGTGTGAAGATCTTTGGTTTCAGCTCAGCTAAGTGCTTGGTTGAACTAGCCTGTTATATTCTCAAGACTGCGGTGTCACTTGAATGTCTTACGTTGGACACCATTTATGGCCCTAGGTGTGGTCAAGGCAAGTATAAATATTGTCTTCCCATTGGTAATGGTGTTCTCATGGAAGCCCCTAGAGCCCTCTCAGCTATCAGAACATACATTGAGAACAAAGTACCATCTAGAGTTAAATTAACAGTTCTGGGGCCTTGCTGCCGGTGCCATGGTGGTGGAATCTAATATATTTTGGATTTGGAGGAAGATGGCGGATATCATCGCAGTGATCATGATATTTCCATTTATAGAATTTTATAAGTGTACCATGCTTTGTTTCGTGTATTTATGGCTGTGGCCCAAACGTACAACAAATTTAAGTTAACTTTTTTTTCGATCAGGGGGATTTCCCCACCTACTTTTATTGAACGAGTAAGCTGAGCCCAGCAAACTTACAAATACACCCGGCATTCCGGGGGAGGAGTACAGAGGGGGAGGGGGAGAGGAAGAGATGACTACAAGACTCAAAGCTCAGCTAGGCCGCTCTGGATGTAGAGCGCCCAGGTACAAATGAGGCCTTTGTTGCTCCCGAAGCGGCAAGCCCAGAGGTTGAGGTCTTTCACGACCCCACGCGGAACACTTGCCGTGTCTTCGTCCACAGAGTTGAAGACGAGGGCGTTGCGGGCTTTCCAGATGTGCCTAAGGATCACGAGCATGACATCCATACGCACTTTGGCCGGGAGGTTGACGCTGCATCCGATGCGCCATGGGTGTTGCTGATCGCCGGCCGCCGCGTCGACGCGTACCAGACCCTCTGTGCTCTCGGGCAGGAGATCAAAATATGGTCGCCGGTCTCCAGAACATGATCACAGGCAGGACAGAAGCATTCTTCAAGGGGCTTGATGTTCTTGGCGAAAAGGTTGGCGCGTGAGTTTATCCTGTCAAAATGGGTTAGCCAGCCAAAGAAGCGAATTTTGCCAGGGAGCCGAGAGTTCCAGATGAGTTTGGGACCATGGAGTTCAGGGTCGTCAGAGTGGAGCACGAGGTAGGCACCTCGGCTGGTGAAGAGGGGGGCAGTGGGAAGGTTAAGGCGGCGGATATCGGGAAGGCTGGAGAGCTGGATTTGCGAAAGAGAGCTGGAGAGAGAGCTCAACTCCAAGGAGGCCTGGTTGGCAATGCGGGGCTGGAGGAGGTGATCAATACCGGCTTGCATTGAGTCATGGACGCTGGCAAGGGGTCTACAGCAGTGAGAGAAGAGGGCGGGAAAACAGGAGGCAAGGTTCTGAGACCCAAGCCAGGTGTCAAGCCAAAAGGAGGTAGACTGACCATTGCCGACTTGGACCGTGGTAATCTGACGGAGGCGTGGCAGTTCTTCATGGACGATACGGTCGAGGAAGGAATGGGGCTCGCCATCGCCAGGATCATGGGAGCTGTGGCGCCAGTGCCACGTCTTCCAGGGAAGGGTGTCCGGGCCAAGGAGTTTGGAGACGAGCTTCAAGAGCAGGCAATGGTTTCGATCTTCCAAGTTGCGAACACCAAGGCCCCCAGCAGCTTTGGAGCGGCAGAGCCTGTCCCAGGCAACAAGACACTGTGAGCCATGGCATTTGTCGCTCCCCGTCCAAAGGAAAGCACGGCGCCTGGCATCAATCATGTCGCGGACTGTTTTGGGGAGCACCAGAGAGAGCATATAGTGAATAGATAGGCTCCCCAGGACGGCGTTGACCAGAATGACGCGGCCGCCGGAGCTGAGAAGCTTGGCCTTCGAGCCGGACAAATAGCGGTCGAAAGATTCAATTAGGGGCTGGTAGTCGCAGACTTTTAATTTGTGGGGGGAGATGGGGAGACCGAGGTAGGTTTGGGGGAAAGAGGAGACAGAGCAGCCAAGGATGCCGACCATGGATTGAACCTGCTCATCGTTGATGTTCATCGGAAGAAAGGTGGACTTGTGGAAGTTAATATGTAAACCAGTGGCATGGGAGAAGCTGTCCAGGAGCCGTTTGAGCCTAGTGACACCGGCGACGTCGCCTTTGAGAAGGATGAGGGTGTCGTCAGCGTACCGAAGAACGGGACAGGGGAGTTCTGTAATGTAAAGTAGTTGTTCCATCTGGAACAGACGGTAAGGGCACACGTCGAAAGGGCTCCTTACTGCTGTACTATAGCCGTGGTAGGGGTAGGCGTCGAAAAACTCTCATACCACACTGTAGCCACAGCAGGGGCAGACGTCAAAGTCAGCCCTGCTGTCACATCTAGTACTGTAGCAGCATGGTAACCTGGTATGTCTGTGTACTAGGATTAGATGGGTAGAGTTGTATATATAACTTCCCACTGTAACTCAATAAAGTGAGCGAGTTCAGTTTTGCCATCTACTCTGCAAAGCTCCGGCCAACGCTGGTGCTTGTGCTATGTGTGTGCGCTCTGTTCTTTCTCCCTCTTCTACCTCCATCCGTAGTGTGTGTGGTCGGCAACGACGGTGAGCGATCGGCTCACCCATGCGGAAGATCTATCAGAGCCGTACAAGTGCCGTCGCCGGACTAACTGATGGCGATGACGGACGGTTTGGCGACAGCAGCGACGCTGCTGTGGCTGCCTAGCCACGATAGGAGGTCGTCGTGCGTATGGTGCAGGAGGTCAGCGATATCAGTTGGCTGACGCTGACTCGCACCAACTATGGCGAGTGGGTGGTGACCATAAAGGTCAAGCTCATAACCCGACAGCTCTGGAATACCATTGACAAGGGCACCGACAACAAAGAAAACGACATGCCAGCATTGGAGGCTATCCTCGCTGCTATGCCAGCGGAGTACAGGGAGCCATTGAGGACGAAGAACTCTTCTAAGGAGGTGTGGTAGACCATTGTAGCGATGCGTGTCAGCTTCGACCGCGCAAAGAAGGCGACGGCCTAGCTGCTGAAGCAGGAGTACACCCACCTCAAGTTCAAGGATGGTGAGTCGGTGGAGGACTTCTCCCTCCGCCTATAGTCGCTTATCAGCAAGTTGAGGAGCCACGGCATCACCATCGACGAAGAAGAGATGGTCTCCAAGTACCTCCACTCCGTGTCGGTGAAGTACATCCAAATCGCTCTCTCCATAGAGACGATGTTGAACTTGTCCACCCTCACCATTGAGGATGTGGCAAGGCATCTACAGGCGGTGAACGAGTGCATGGAGCAGGCCATAGCAACGACCGACAACGACAAGCTGTTGCTGACAGAGGAGGAGTGGGCTGCCCGGATGAAGAAGAAGAAGTCCGAGGAAGCCTCCTTCAGCCACGGTGGTGATGACAAGCACCGCGACAAGGCTTCTTTGGAGAAGAAGAAGAAGGTCGACCCCAACATCTACCGACGCTGCGGGAAGACGGGCCATCGGGCAAAGAAGTACCCAAATCGCAAGAAGGAGAAGAATGCTGAGGCTCATTTAGCACAGGCTAATGAGGATGATGAGACCACTCTCCTAATGGCGACGTTCTGTGCACTGTACGATGTTGAGGCCAAGGAGAAGGGAGAGGTGATGGTGATGGAAGGGCACGACAAGGCTCTGAAGGCTATCAACCTCGACGAACCGCATGTCCAAGTCCACCTCGAATGTGTGGGCGACGAGCAGGAGCAGCGGTGGTACCTGGACTCCGGCTCCAGCAACCACATGACGGGCTCTAAGGAAGTCTTCTTTGAGCTCGATGGCAATGTGACCAGCACAGTGAAGTTTGGTGACGGCTCAAGGGTGGCGATCCGAGGGCATGGCACCATCATCTTCAGGTGCTAGAATGGCGAGCACCACGCACTGATGGATGTATATTACATCCCGCAGCTTCATTCAAGCATCATCAGCATTGACCAGCTGGATGAGTGCGGCAGCGAGGTACTGATCAAGGACGGCGTCCTTAGGATCACGGACCAGGAGCAGCGCCTTCTTGCCAAGGTGAAGAGGTTCTAGAACCGCCTGTACCTGCTCGACTTAAAGGTGGAATAGCCATTGTGCCTGGCAGCACAACACACCGAGGAGCCGTGGCTGTGGCATACCCGGTTCGGCCATCTCAGCTTCAACGCGCTCGGTCGACTGGAGAAGATGGTCCGAGGGCTGCCCCACATCAAGCACGCAGGCGAGCTGTGTGACAGCTACCTAGCCGAGAAGCAGAGGAGGCTGTCGTTCCCAAAGGCAGCCAAGTATCGCACAACGGATGCTCTCGAGCTCGTCCACGGCGATCTCTGCGGGCCAATCACGCCAGCGACAAACGATGGTCGGCGGTACTTCCTCCTGCTCGTGGGATGATTATAGTCGCTATATGTGGCTGCAACTTCTGACGAGCAAGGATGAGACGGCGGAGGTGATCAAGAAGTTCAAGGCGTGCGCGAGTGGCTAGAAGCTACGCTTTTTGCGAACTGATCGTGGCGGTGAATTCACTTCGGTGGAGTTTGCTATGTACTGCGTGGATCAGGGTGTGGTGTGACACCACACCGCGCCATACTCGCCATAGCAGAATGGCATGGTGGAACGGCGAAACCAGACGGTGGTTGGCATGGCTCGATCCATGATGAAGGCCAAGAGCATGCCGGTAAGGTTCTGGGGTGAGGCGGTGACCACGGCGGTGTTCATCCTCAACTGTGCACCCAAAAAGGTGCTGAAGGGCGTGATACCGTTCGAAGCTTGGTATGGGCGCAAGCCGATCATGTTCTTCCTCTAGACATTGGGCTGCATTGTCCATGTCAGGAAGACGAAGCCAGTCCTCACCAAGCTGGAGGACAGAAGCACACCGATGGTGCTCCTTGGCTACGAGGAAGGTACCATGGCGTACCGGCTCTACGACACAGCGGAGGAAAGGTGGTTGTCTCATGCGATGTCGTGTTCGTCGAGAAGGCAGCCTAGGACTGGAATAGTCCGAGCATGGGGGAAGCTGTCGGCTTCACCAGCACCTTCATTGTCGAGCACTTGGTCATCAACGATGGTGGAGACACTAGAGAGGAGGTGCCGACCACTCCAGCAACAGAGCCGAGCACTCCCGGGGCGGTGCCGAGCACTCCGAGAGGGGTGTTGAGCACTCCAGAAAGGGTGCCAAGCACACCACGAGTGGTGTCGAGCGGTCCTGCAGTGGTGCTGACTACTTTAGGACGGGTGTCGAACGCTCCCATAGCGGAGCCAAGAGGTCTTGCAGTGGTGCCGACCACTCCGAGACTGATGCCGAGCACTCCTGGGGTGGTGCTGAGCACTATGGGAGGGGTGTCGAGCACTACAGGAGTGGTGCCGAGCACTGTAGCCAGGGTGCCGAGCACTCCAGGCGCTATGCCAACCACTCTAGCGGAATAAAGGACTCCATGGACGCAGATCGAGTTTGCCTCACCTCCAAGCGACATTACAGAGTTCGTGGATGCTTTCCACAACGGTGAGGAGGTGCAGTTCCACAGGCTAAACGACATCGTCGGTGGCATGGGGTTCTTAGGCCTGGTGGGTCGGCTACTCAATGACCCAGAGCTACTTCTCGTCAGTGCAGAGGAACCACCCACGTTCACGCTGGCCAAGCACGATGCAAATTGGTGACAGGCGATGCTGGAGGAGATGAAGGCGATCGAGGAAAACAAGACTTGGGAGCTCATCGATCCACCTCCAGGATGTCATCAGATCATCCTGAAGTGGGTGTACAAGGTCAAGCGAGACGAGCGCGGCGCCATTGTCAAGCACAAGACGCGCCTCGTCACCCGAGGCTTTGTCCAGCGTGAGGGCATCAACTTTAAGGAAGTCTTTGCGCCGGTAGCGCGCATGGAGTCTATCCGACTGCTACTGGCTTTGGCAGCAGCGAAGGACTGACGCGTCCATCACCTAGATGTAAAATCAGCCTTCCTCAACGGTGAGCTAGAGGAGACAGTCTTCGTCAGGCAACCTTCGGGTTTCACCGTCAAGGGAGCGGAGCATAGGATGCTCCGACTGCGCAAGGCGCTCTACGGGCTGCGGCAGGGCCCACGAGCATGGAATGCCACGCTATGTGCAATCAAGCACGTGCTCTACATGCGACAGCGGGGGAAAGAGGAGCTCATCATCGGCGTGTATGTGGAGAACTTGATCATCACCGGTGTGCGTGTGGAGGACATCGACAGCTTCAAGCGAGAGATGGCGGCTCGTTTTCGAATGAGCGATCTTGGCGTGCTCTCCTACTACCTCGGCATCGAGGTGAGATAGGGGAAGGAGGCGCTCACGCTCGGTTAGAGTGCGTACGCCTCGAAGCTGTTGGAGCAGAGCAACATGGCTGAGTGCAAGCCGTGCGTGACTCTGATGGAGGAGCGGCTAAAGCTGACGAAGGCTATTACCGCGGCGAGGGTAGATGCAACACTCTATCTGAGCATTATCGGCGGTCTACGCTACCTAGTACACATGAGCCCAGACATTGCGTTCGCCGTGGGCTACGTCCGCTGCTTCATGGAGGATCCATGAGAGGATCACTAGGCCGCGGTGAAGAGGCTACTGCGCTACGTCAAGGGGATGGTGGATCAGGAGAACGTCTTCTCCAAGACCGACGGAAGTGGGTTGCAGCTCACTACGATCAGCGATGCAGACATGACAAGGGACATTGACGGCCGACGAAGCACCACTGGCGTGCTTGTCTTTCTTGGGCCGGCTCCAATCTCATGGTTGTCACTGAAACAGAATATGGTGGCGCTATCTACATACGAGGCATAGTACGTGGTGGCAGCCACAGTGGCGTGTCAAGCTGTATGGCTACGCCAGCTACTGGGCAAGCTGACCGGTGTGGAAGCTCATCCGCCAGCACTGATGGTGGACAACCAGCCCACCATCACCCTTGCGAAGAATCCAGTTCTCTATGACCGGAGCAAGCACATCGACATCAAGTTCCACTTTCTCAGGGACTGTGTCGATGGAGAACAGATCGTCATCGAGTTCGTCGAAACCGGTCGGCAACTCATGGATGTTCTCACCAAGCTGCTCGGCCGTCTTTGGTTCACGGAGCTGAAGAAGATGATCGGCATGGTGGAGATTCTAGGATTAGCAGTAGGATTAGAAGAAAAACTATAAAGTAATCTGCTGCTCTGAATGCGTGGCAGGGACAGGTGCCGAAAGGGCTCCGTACTGTTGCACTGTAGCCGCGGCAGGAGCAGGCGCCGAAAGACTCCCCTGTGGCACTATAGCAACAGTAGGGACAGACGCCAAAGTCAGCCCTGCTATCACATCTAGTCACTATAGCAACATGGCAGCATGACATGTTTGTGTACTAGGATTAGATAGGTAGAGTTGTATATGGGTAGTGTTGTATGTATAGCTTCCCACTGCAATTCAGTAAAGTGAGCGAGTTCAGTTTTGCCACCTCCTCTGTAGAGCTCCGACCAACTGGTGCTTATGCTGTGTGTATGCACGCTCTGTTCTCTCTCCCTCTTCTACCTTCAGACGTAGTGTGTGGTCGACAACGACGATGAATCATTAGCTCACCTGTGCGAGAGATCTGGGGACATTCTTCAAGGAGGTCGAGGGAATCGATGAGGATGCGAAGATCAGCCTCACGTTGGTCAGGGGAGCGGGTCCGCTTTGCCCAAGCACAACACTCGCGATGGCAATTTTTTATGCGGCAACAAAGAGTGTGGCTAGCGGCGACAGCGGGGTGGAGACCGACAATGATGGGGGAGGCGCTGATAAGCTCCAGGAGGACGTCGTCGCACTTCTTGGACTGGCCGAGGCCGCGGACATTGCAAGAAAAGAGGGAGAGCTACTTAGCCATGGGAGAAAAGCAATACCAGACAGTAGCACGAACTGGACTCGATTTGATTCACGCACAAAGGCTGGTGTACATCACATGGACCACCACCAAAGAACCTAAACACAGATACAAGAACACAGGGTACGGAGGTGAACAGGGTACATGAGCCACCTCGAAGCTCAGACACAACCACAGTGAAAGGGAAAAGGGGCCTCAAGGGCCAGCGAGAGCTGCTGACGTGGATGGCATGGGCAAACTGTAGCTCCAGGCACGCCGCGCACGGTGTCACACGACAGTCGGGGCACCTGTGGGAGCGTCGGACGGTAGCTGAATCCCGTAGACGCGCGCTAGCCTACGGAGGCGGGAGTGGGCGGTGCAGGCCAGGGGTGGGCGCTTCAGGATGCTCGAGCAAGCCAGAGCCTCGGCCATGTTGCTGGAGTCCTTGGACAGGTCCAGCTTTTCAGCCTAGACACGAGTAGCCTTGGAGGTGGCGTCCTCATAGAAGGGGTTCTCCTTCACGGCGAGGCGGTGGCTCCGACGGATCTTGGAGGTGCTGTCCGCCGCGTGTTTGCGCTGGGCGTGGCACCTCGGCCATGAGGTCCTCCAGCGAGGGGATAGTCGAGCGGTGGCAGGACCCCAGCTCGTTAGTCCTAATAGGGAGCGAGGGGGACGCAGGCTATGCCCTGTTAGTTGATCTCCACCACAGGCCCAACGGTCTATTGGGTCCTTGTCTTTGCTCTCTGATCGGGAGAGCCCAACCCTAATACAGTTGGTGGGCCCCTGTCGTACAACACATATAAAAAGTAAAGTGGGGATTAGGGCTCGGGTTACGAGGTTCAACGGAGCAGCCGCCATCCCACCCACAGTAAACCTAAACCGATCTAAAGCGTGCTACCAGCGACGGGATGCCCCACCACTGCCGTCGCCTCTGCAGGGTCACCACGGTCGTCACTGGACTTTGCGGCATCGCCACCACGACGCCTACAACGCCGCGGTACCGGCGTCCTACGCTGCTGCAGTGCTACTGTCCAAGGGCAAGTAGAGAAACCCTAAAGGAGAGGTCTACCCGGATCTACGGTTACACACAGTGGTACTCATTCGATCCTAACATTGGTACCAGAGCCAGGTTGTCACTGTGTAACCCTAACTCTAACCGGGTAAAAGCAAAGAGAAAGAGAGACCGGGGTGGCGGACGTCACTGTCTACCGGTAACCACCGCCACCGCGTGGGGGAAAAGTGCCACACCGCCATCCTCACCGGCGTGTGGTAAGAAAATAAGAGAAGAACATCCGTGTTCGGATCAGAGAAGAGAAAGGGGAAAGGATCTCAAGAACCTAACCCGCGCAAACAACTCGGGGAAAAAGAATAGGAAGGGTTAAAGAAAGGAGGAAAAGAAAAGGTTTCGACCTTAAGATGAACAGAGCCGAACCCTAAATCCTAAAAGAAAAGGAAAGAAATCAAAAGAAAAGTGCAAATCACGAAACCCTAACCCTAGTACCCCAATCGGTTGAATCCGTAGAAAGACGAAGATTCAAAAGAAAAGAAAGGGAAGAGGAGAAGGGGATAATCTCAAAGATCTCGAATCAAACCAAAAGAAAACACGAATCGGGTTCAACCGAACCCTAACCCTAGATCCCCTTTTCGGGTGAACAAGCGAAAAGAAAAGAAAGAAGATATAAAAGAAAATCCGAAGGGGAAGAAGAAAAGGAACCCTAGATTCCCATTCGAATTGAACCCTAGAACAAACCCTAATTCCCCACAGTCGGTTGGGAAAAGAGAAGACCAATCCAAATCAAAAAGAACTAGGGGAAGGAGAAAGGGAAGGGAGAAGAAACCTACCTCGCCATGCGTCGGGATGGCCCTTCGCCGGCGCGGGAGAAGAAGGGCCGAGCCGGGGGTAGCTGGTCGCCGGGCTCGGCCAAGGGGGCGCCGCGGCTAGGCCGCTCGACGGCAGCGTGCTCACCCATTGGGGAGCACGCACGCCGGCGAGGGGGCCGGCGACGACGCCATGGCTGCCCGCTCTGTCGTCCTCGCTCTGTGGGTACTCGGTGGCTGCTGTCATCGTTGCGGCTGAGAAGAGAGAGCAAAGAGAGAGAAAGGGCAGGGGGCGAATGAGCTAGGGTTCCGGGGCACCGGCCGTGGCGATGGTTTTGACCGGACGAAAAGAACGCTCGGCCGTCCGATTCGATTCGACGACGGAGCGCGACTGGACCGCAGGTTGGCCCAGGCGGGCGCGCGCGGTAGCGCAACTTTGCCGGCCCAGGCCCAGGTTGCTGCCTGTGTGCGGCCTGCGCGCGCACGGAGAGATGGGCCGGGCCACTATACCAGTTCCAGCCCAAGATCAAAGAACAATGAATTTTTGAATCTGTTTTTTTTTGTTTTTTCATTTTCCAGTAAAGATTTTATTTCCTGAAAATGAATAAATGGCTCAAAAGAAAAATAGAAAAAGTAATTTTTCCCTGTGGGTAAAATTCAAGAAATTGAGTGAAAGTTTTTCCGCTGCTAAAGAAGTTGTTTATTCTCCAGTTATTTTGAATCAATGTGATATTTAATTGGAGAAAAAGAGAGTTTTTCTGCTGCTAAAGAAATAGTTGATTCTCCCGTTATTTTGAACCAATGTGGTATTTAATTGGAGAAAAAGAGTTTTGACATAGATTATGATGTTGTTATTTTCTGACCAACGTTGTTAATAACAATATCATAATTTTAATGATTTATGCATTAATTTTACTTCTGCCCAACGGTGATGTAGAATTAGTGTATAAGAAAAGTTGTTAATTTTAATGATTTATGCATTAATTTTATTTCTGCCCAACGATGATGTAGAATTAGTGTATAAGAACAGATGTAAATTTTAATGATTTATGCATTAATTCTATTTCTGCCCAACGGTGATGTAGAATTAGTGTGTAAGAACAGTTGTGAACTTTAATGATTTTATACGTTAATTCTATTTCTGTCCAACGGTGATGTAGAATTAGTGTATATGAACAGTTGTATGTTTTGATTTTGATCAACATTGGAATCAAGGTATGCAAATGGTGTTATTTTTATGTTAAGAAAAGTTTTGACCTGGTTTTCATCTTGCCTAAGGTGGACTGGGTAGTCACCTCACCATATTCCACTGATCATGTGGCACCGGTAAGGGAGACAAAAGAGAATGGTGACGATTAGGCAACTAAAGAAAGGGATTTTGAATCCCAAAAGATGTCATATGACTTTGAGCATAGGAAGTGGGAGCCTGTAATTGTGGGCTCAATCCCAGAGTATGACACAGTCACCGAATATCTCGATAGAATAAAGAGTCAGTTCACTGGCTCTTCAAAGATATATGCTACCGACTGATAAAGCAGCTGGTGACAGAGAGTCACTCTGAAAATGGTGGCATAAGAGAGCTCACGATGCGTCATCGAAATTATGGCACTGTCGTTTAGGCCATATTTTGAGGGGGAGAATAGAAAGACAAGTTAAGAATGATATTCTTCCTCCATTAGAGCTCTCAGATTTAGAACAATACAGAAAATGCATAAAAGAAAGTGGAGCGCAGGAATTTTATAGATTATTCACACAGACATCTGTGATCAGTTTCCTATAAAGAGTGTGGATGGTAATGATTCATCCATAACATTCACAGATGATTACTCCCGTTATGTCTATATTTATTCAATCAAAGAAAGAACAGAAGCATTGGATAAATGTAGATATTTAAGGCAAAAGTTAAAATCCAATGCAATTTAAAGATAAAGATAGTTAGGTCTGACCGTAGGGGAGTACTATGGTCGGCATACCCCATATGGCCAAGTTTCTAGACCTTATGCAAGGTTCTTACAGGAGAATGGCAAAGTAGCCCAGTATTCTATACCGGGTGAACCTCAGCAGAATGGAGTAGCTGAAAGACATAATCGTAAAATGAATGGATATGATGCGCAGTATGATAAGTTACTCCACCTTACAGTTAAGCCTGTGAATAAAGGCATTAAAACCACCATTCATATTCTCAATAGAGGATCAAGAAAGTCAGTGCCCAAAACACCGTATGAGTTGTGGACAGAAAGAATACCCTCACTAAACCACTTGCGTGTGTGTGGGGGAGCCCTGCTGAGGCTAAAGTATTTAACCCAAACATTAGAAAGCTAGATCCCAAAACAGTAAGTTGCCATTTCATTGGCTACCCAAAAAAGTCAAAAGGTTTTTGTTTCTATTGTCTAGAGAGACATACAAAGTTTGTGGAAACAAGACACACTGTTTTCCTAGAGGATGAAAAGATGAGGGGGAGCATGGTAGCTCGAGAAATTGACCTTGAAGTGAAGTGGATGTATGCGCCCACTCCAATGATTCATGAGCCAATTTTCTCACTACATGTTGTCGCTGCACCGACAGTGCAAGATACTATAGTATCAGTACCTGTTGTTATTCCACCTGTGGCAACAATGAATGAAAATGAGGAACATGTTCTTCAGGATCCTATAGAACCTATTGCCACACATGAGGTGGAGCAACAACAGCCTCAAACAGAAGTTGTGCCAAATGTGACGGCCCCTAGAAGATCTCAAAGAGTTAGAAAATCAGTTATTCCTACTGATTATGAAGTGTACAACACTGATGAATTTCAAATAGAGAATGATCCCACCTTATTTGAAGAAGCCATGAGAAGTGATCATTTATCAAAGTGGCTTTAGGCCATGGAAGATGAAATGAAATCAATGAATGCGAATAAAGTTTGGGATTTGAATATAATTCCTAAAGGAGCCAAAAAAGTAGGCTGTAAATGGGTCTACAAGACAAAACTTGACTCTCAAGGGAATATAGAGAGATATAAAGCGCGACTTGTGGCAAAAGACTTTATGCAAAGAGAAGGGATTGATTACAATGAGACCATTTCTCCAGTCTCGTGTAATGATTCCTTTAGAATTATAATGGCATTAGTGGCACATTACGATTTAGAATTACATCAGATGGATGTAAAGACGACATTTCTCAACGAAAACGTGGAGAAAAATGTTTACGTGGCACAACCGAAAGGTTTTGTCATAGAAGGAAAAGAACGAATGGGATGCCGCCTAAAGAAATCCATTTATGGATTAAAATAAGCTTCAAGACAGTGGTACTTGAAGTTTGATCAGACAATAAAGAATTTTAGATTTTAAAGATAATGTAGAGGACAATTGTGTCTATGCAAAGTTTAAGAATGGAAAGTTTATCTTCCTTCTCCTGTATGTGGATGATATCTTACTTGCTAGTAGTGATGTCAGTCCACTACTGGAAACAAAGAAGTTTTGTCCTCAAAATTTGGTATGAAAGATCTTGGTGAACCTTCGTTTGTTCTAGGGATCGAGATTCACCGAGATAAAAGTAAAAGGATATTAGGACTGTCACAAAAGGCATACATAGAAAGAATCTTAAAGAAATTCAGTATGCACAAATGTAGTCCCTCACCTGCTCCTATAGTCAAGGGCGATAGATATGGGAATTTTCAATGCCCCAGGAACCAATATGAGCTCAATCAAATGAAAGTGGTTCCATATGCTTTAGCTGTCGGAAGCTTGCAACATGCTCAAGTATGTACACGTCCTGACTTAGCATTTGTTATCGGGTTACTTGGCAGATTCCAGAGCAATTATGGAATAGAACAATGGAATTGGTAAAGAAAGTCTTGCATTATTTACAAGGAACGAAAGGCCTCATTATGATGTATAGAAGATCTGATTTACTCTATATAGTGGGATATTCAAATTCTGATTATACGGGAGATGATAGAAAATCTATATCTGGATATGTATTCACTCTCGCAATGGGAGCTATTTCATGGAAAAAGCTCAAAGCAAACCGTCATTACATCGTCCACAATGTATGATAGTTTGTAGCATGTTATGAGGCAATGGGCAGGTGAACTGACTAAAGAAGTTTATACCCGGTTTGAAGGTGGTTGACGATATTTATAGACCACTTAAGTTATACTACGATTATAATCTAGCAGTATAGTATGCTCACAATATAAGTCAAGTGGTGCTGCCAAACACATTGACATAGAGTATTATGTTGTGATAGATAAAGTCCAGGATCAAGTCATAAGTCTTGAGCATATAAGTACAGAAAAGATACTCGCGGATCCGCTTACAAAAGGCTTACCACCCAACATGTTCAGAGAATGTGGTGTTCAGAGAACATGTAGCTAGCATGGGTTTAAGGAAAAGCCTAAAATTCTTGGATAAAATAAGGTCAAGGATAAGTATCTATTTCAGAACAGAGTAGTGTGTTGTAGTTGTTAAATCTATCGGTAATAGACCATGACGATGAGACATGCTCTATGCGCTAATCTGTAATGGAGTGAACAAAAGTTAATGATATGAAATTAAAAGATGATAGTGAGATAAGAGGGAGAATGTTAGTTGATCTCCACCAATAGACCCAATGGCCTATTGGGCCCTTGTCTTTGCTCCCTGATCGGGGGAGCCCAACCCTAACACGGTTGATGGGCCCCTATCGCACAACATATATAAAAGGTAAAGTGGGGATCAGGGCTCGGGTTACAAGGTTCAACGGAGCAGCCGCCATCCCACCCACAGTAAACCTAAACCGATCTAAAGCATGCTGCCAGTGACGGGATGCCCCACCACCGCCATCGCCTCTACAGGATCACCACGGTCGCCACTGGACTTCGTGGCATCGCCACCACGACACCTACAACGCCGCGATACCGGCGTCCTACGCTGCTGCGGTGCTACTGTCCAAGGACAAGTAGAGAAACTCTAAAGGAGATGTCTACCCGGATCTACGGTTACACAGAGGTCCTCATTCGATCCTAACATGCCCTTCAAAGCAACTGCAAAAATGGACCAGAGGGGAACAGAGGGGTAAAGCAAGGGCCCCAAGCAGGAGGAAGGGTGCTGATGCCCACCACCTATAGAGGAGCCACTGAACAGCCGACGAGTAGCAGCAGAGGAGCCCCCACTATGGAAGTGGGAGCCCCTTGAGTGAGATGCAGTCCACCTCGAGCCAGGTTCAGAGTGGGTGTCCTCAGTGTCATCGGTGTCATCATCTCTAGGGCTGCTGATGACACGGGCGGCTGGCAGCGAGGCTTCCAGGTGGATCTAGAAGTCGACCACGTGGAGCCGGGCGACAGCAGCAAGCCCGGTGCCGAGGTTGCGAAGGATGAGGCACTCTGGAATATCCTCGAGGTTGTCAACTAGGAGGAGCACGCAGACGGTGGAGAAGTCATTGCCACGGAGGTAGTCGGGGTCGATGCAGCAGACGTTGCCGATGGCCCAGAACGCAATGGTGATGTGCTCGAGCGTCCAGTGCTCCAGGGGAAAGTCGTATGCCACCACCTCACCAAACAGGCGATAGCGACAGGTGAAGCGAAAGTCGGCCTCCTCGTGAGGCTCCAACATGAGAAAGCCGTCCATCCTAATGGGGGAGCGATGAACGGTGACCTCCCAGAAGTAGGGGTGGCGGAAGGCAACCACCATGGCACCACGGGAGGAAGCAGCAAGCGAAAAGGGAGGATCACCGCCACGATGCTCTAGAGCGAGACGGATAAAGAGCCTCGGGTCGGCTCTGGCAGGCTCGACGTAGGCATAGGCGTAGCAGCGGCTCGCCTTGAAGTCGACAAGGGCATGTGGACCTCCGCATAGCCCTTGATGGGCGACGAGGAGCCAGCGGCAAGCAGGGGGGACCCTCTGCCTCCGAGAGGAAATGGAGTGGGAGCACGCTGCACAGGGTGGCGGGAGGACCCCAGGGCCTGGCTGCTGGCATCGAAGAAGCGGACAGAGAGGGAGCGGGTGCGCTCACGGCATGGAGCGGCAGAGCCTCCATGACGCACCGGGGGCGAGCGGGGCCACGAGTCCCTCGCCGGAGGGGAGAGGGGGCCCTGGCCTGGGGCACCGGTCCTTCACCGTGGAGCACCAAGCAGCACGGGCCTGACTTGTTGAAGAATAAGGCATTTTCATATTTATTTTAATCCATAAAAATAACGCAATAAAAAAGAGAGTGAAATCATGAATAAAAAGACAGAAACAATTCATGACAAATGTTAACATGATGATAAGACAAATTATAGAGCCGAAACATATGTGAAACATTGTTTTACATAGCTGAAGCATCACAGACATGATCACAAATATAAAAGATGTGTTCTCAAATATCAAGATCATAATGATCACAAAATTAAAAGGAACCAGAAAAACAGTACTAGCATAATCATCCAAATCAACCAAACAGAGCATGCTGAATATGAAAGCAGTATTGCCTAGGAACATCATGATATTGATAATGAAACTCAGAAGAGGGTGAAGGAGATTATACCCTACGGCGGAGCCGCTCGCACCAGGAAAGGCCATGGTGGTGCTTTGTTGTTGTAGTCGTCCCGCTCGATGTAGTGCAGAAAAGAACGCCGTGAAGAGGCACCGCTATAGGTTCACCAGCGAGTAGTCATACCACCACCAACACTCCCCAAAAACGTAATCGCCCGTCTTCACCCGAGCAGGTGAAGCCCACGACGGAGACGCGTTCCGGAGGCCTACTCTTCCATCTCTGGTGCTCACCGGAGGTGGAACGGGAAGAACTTGCGCTGCTGGAAAGTGGTGTACTTCGCCAAGAGAGCTTAACCGAGAGGGGAGGATTTGTTTTATAGGCAGAGGCCAGAAGACGAGAAGCCGACGGCACCGAGGGGTCACACCTCCCTTCTGCGGTGGGAGAGACGGAGACGGAGAGCCAGAAGTCACGGGAGTTAACAGAAACTCCTCCAATCAATTCGTCACAGGAAACTGAGTGTCAAAAATAAAGGCCTTGCCCGCCCGTCCGCTCGCTCGCCGCCGCCACGCGCCTGCCTGCCTGCCTTGCCTCGCCTCGCCACGCCTCGCCTCGCCACGCCACGCCCACGGGCTCGGGCCGGGCCGGGCGGCGGCGGCGGCGGCGCGTGCGCACGCATGTGGCATCCAGGTGATTCACTTTTACTTCTCAAATAGATCGATCAATGATCAAGTATTTAAGTAGAGTCACCTCTCGATTAAATTCCCATATGGTATAAAAAACCATTAATGTATATGTACGGACCATAGAGTTTAATAGA
The DNA here is from genome assembly GCF_019320115.1 of Miscanthus floridulus. Lineage (NCBI taxonomy): Eukaryota > Viridiplantae > Streptophyta > Magnoliopsida > Poales > Poaceae > Miscanthus > Miscanthus floridulus. The sequence goes on along the minus strand of NC_089592.1, from coordinate 4,976,919 downwards.
GATATTAAATAAATGGGCCAAGCCCATAATATCTAACAATCCCCACCAAACTCTAGGGTACGTAGTTTGGAGTTCTCAGAACCACATTCCTTTTATATACCAGTGTTTCGATGGAGACTGTTAAGTTGAACATCCATCTAGAAAGCTAGCTACACTCATCCACAACTAAACAATGGACAGAACCTTGAATTGACAGTTTTGTGCGAGATGAGTTTCACATAGCCTCTTAACTGATATTAGGCTACCAAGTGCCTTCCCTCTGTTTTGAAGCATATAAGTCACACTTCGAGGCCTTTTCATGAGCATCTAGAGATTACTCACATCTCATAGATTGTGACTAGCAATCGAGCTCATATAGGTGTGCTCCTTATAGGATGTTCTGTAGGACAACATCCCCGCTATACCAAGCCGCTCGGATCACATTAAGAATTTAATCATCCTGCCTAACAGTATTGGAGAGACGGTGCATCTCCAACGAACTAAGCTATAATCTAAGGGGTCTCTCCCTCAGTCAATCAACAGCTTGTTTCACCATCCTAATTCACGAGATCTCCGATCACATAGGATAGGTTACCACTGTTGATGGCTCTATGTGGGTCTCAAACCCAGTTCCCTCGACGCACCTTCTATCACATTGCGTGACAGACCCTTAGTGAATTGATCTGCCAGATTATTTGATGTATGGACATAGTCCAATGCAATTACTCCGGAGTTTCTCAGTTTTCTGACAGTCTTCAAATGTCTCTTCACATTCTTTGTGGACTTCATGTTATCCTTAGAACTGTTTACCTTAGTGATCACAGTTTGATTATCACAGTTCATGGAAATTGCCGGGATTGGTTTCTCAACAATCGGCAAATCCATCAGGAGATCATGGAGCCACTCTGCCTCAGCACTAGCGGTATCCAATGCGGTCAGTTCTGCTTCCATTGTAGACTTCGTTAAGATAGTCTACTTGCAAGACTTCTAAGAAACAGCACCACCTCCAAGTAGGAACACGTATCCACTCGTGGCATACAACTGATCCGCATCAGAAATCCAATTAGCATCACAATAACCCTCTAGTACCCTCGGATACCTAGAAAAGTGAATGCTGTAACTCATTGTCCCTTTCAAATAGCGCAGCACTCTCTCAAGAGCATTCCAGTGAGTATCTCCCGGATTTGACACAAACCGGCTCAGTTTGCTTACAGCGAACGAGATATCAGGCCTGGTTGTGCTAGCTAGGTACATAAGAGAACCAATTATCTGTGAATATCTCAATTGGTCTCTTGCAATTCTGTGATTCTTCCTCAAATGAACACTTGGATCGTACGGAGTAGGAGCAGGCATACACTCACTGTACCCAAATCGGTTCAAGACCTTTTCCACATAGTGAGACTGCATAAGAGTTACCCCACCATTTCCTTCCTCCCTTGAAAGCTTAATGTTGAGAATAACATCAGCCTCTCCCAAGTCTTTCATCTCAAAGTTACTCGACAAAAAAATCTTTTACTTCTTTAATCACATTTAGATTGTTGCCAAATATTAATATATCATCCACATATAGGCATAGTATCACACCATCACCACCACCAAACCGATAATATACACATTTATCAGCTTCATTCACAACAAAGCCGGCTGATGTTAAAGTTTTATCAAACTTCTCATGCCACTGCTTGGGGGCTTGCTTTAGGCCGTACAGGGACTTCAATAACTTACAAACTTTACCCTCTTGACCATTTGCAATAAACCCATCAGGCTGATCAATGTAGATCTCTTCCTCAAGCTCTCCATTTAGGAAGGCTGTCTTAACATCTATCTGATGAATGAAAAGACTATGTGAGGCAGCCAGGGATAGCAACACACGAATGGTCGTCAATCGAGCAACAGGTGAGTAAGTATCAATGTAATCTTCACCTTCCTTCTATGTATAACCCTTAGCAACAAGCCTAGCTTTGTACTTCTCAATTGTACCATCAGGCCTCAGCTTCTTTTTAAACACCCATTTGCAGCCCACAGGTTTGCAACCAAATGGACGATCAACCACTTCTCACGTCCCATTGGACATAATGGAGTCCATCTCACTTTGCATTGCCTCCTTCCACATGTTAGAATCAGGAGAGGAGTATGCCTCAGAAACGGTTGTGGGAGTGTCATCCACGAGATATATAATAAAGTCTTCTCCAAAGGATTTTGCAACTCTTTGCCTCTTACTCCTTCGAGTGACAGTATTATCATCCTCCTCAGGATTTCGCTCAAGCTCATGGGTGTTATCATCAGCGTGTATATTCGATTCATGAAATTCAGGAACAGGATCATGACTAGACACGCTAGATGCACCTATTTTCATTGGAAATTCATTCTCAAAGAACGTGGCATCTCTAGACTCCATGACCGTTCCAACAGCCATATCAGGAGCACTAGAATTTATTATTAAAAAACGATAGCCCACACTATGAATGGCATAGCCTAGGAAAACACAATCTACAGTTTTTGGTCCAAGCTTTCGCTTTTTGTTTATTGGCACGTTCACTTTGGCCAAACAACCCCAAACGCGAAGATAAGAAATATTTAACCTCTTTTTCTCCCATTCCTCAAATGGAGTGATTTCTTTGTTCTTTGTGGGCACTCTATTTAGGACATGATTCGCAGTTAAAATTGCCTCACTCCACCATTCCTTAGATAAACCAGCTGTCTCCAACATGGCATTCACCAAGTCAGTTAGAGTGCGGTTCTTTCTCTCAGCAATCCCATTGGATTGTGGTGAGTATGGAGGTGTCCTCTCATGAATTATACCGTGCACCGCGCAAAACTCAGAAAATTCATTAGAGAAATATTCTCCCCCGCGATCGGACCGCAACCGTTTGATATGCTTTTTAAGTTGATTCTCAGCCTCAGCTTTAAAGGTTTTAAAATAATGTAATGCCTCATCTTTTGTTTTAATTAGGTACACATAGCAATATCGAGTGCAATCATCTATGAACGTTATGAAGTATCTCTTACCACCTTTTGTCAAAATTCCGTTCATTTCACAAATATCGGAATGGATGAGTTCAAGTGGTGCCAACTCTCTCGCCGCAACTGCCTTGTGAGGCTTGCGAGGTTGTTTTGCCTCAACGCATGTATGACATTTGGAGCTTTTGGCAACGTCAAATTTAGGAATTAAATTCAAACCAGCTAAGCGGGACATGCAACCAAAATTAACATGACATAATCGAGAATGCCAAACATTCATCTCAACATTAACGTTATTAACGACATTATTCACTGCAAGAGGTAAAGTATCAACCAAAGACAAGCGGAATAAGCCTCCGCTCTCATAGCCTTTTCCAACAAAGGTTCCATACTTCGACATAACACATTTATTCGACTCAAACACAAGTTTAAAACTGTCTCGACATAGCAGAGAGCCACTAATAAGATTTTTCCTTATTGAGGGGACATGATGCACGTTCTTGAGTTGCACGGTCTTCCCCGAAGTAAGCTTCAGATCCACCGTACCAACACCATGAACACCAGCACGCGCGCCATTCCCCATCAGCAAGGCTCCACTCCTCCCGACCTGGTAAAAAGAAAACAAGGACTTATCAGCACACACATGTATATTTGCACCTGTATCAACCCACCAATCAGGTGAGGAACAAACTGTAAATGCAGATAAATTACCGTACCTAGAAGCGTCTGCATCAGTCTCAATGGTGTTGACTGTCTTCGCCTTTGGTGGGGGCTTTCACTTAGCCTCAGGACACTCTCTAGAGAAGTGCCCAGTGTTCCCACAAGTGAAGCAGTTCATCTTTGCCTTGTCTAATCCCATCTTCTTATTATTACCTTTCTTGAAGAAGGTAGTGGGTTTCTGCTTAAGCTTCTGCTGGGGCTTCTTCTTTTGTGGCTTAGGACGAAACTTTTGCACCACATGTGCACTAGTAGTCGCCTCACCATTCCCGCCCTTGCTCTTTCCCTTAACATCCTTTGCTCTTGCCTTGTCCTCAACATCAAGAGTGCCAACAAGTTCAGCAATGCTAAACTGCTGCCTCTTGTGTTTCAAGGTAGTAGCAAAATCAGTCCAGGAAGGTGGCAGCTTAGCAATAATGCACCCTGCCACGAACCTGTCAGGGAGAGGACAGCCGTACAGCTCCAATTCCTTCACCAGTCCCTGTATCTCATGAGCCTGTTCGACTACAGGACGGTTATCAACCATCTTGTAGTCATGGAACTGCTCCATGATGTACAGCTTAGAATCGACGTCGGAAAGACCGTACCGGGCCTCAAGAGCTTCCCACACAGCTCTGCCAGTCGGGAGTGGTATGTAGGCATCAACCAGAGAATCATTGATGATGCTCAACAGTGCAGCCTTGCACATGGTCTCAGCATGTCCCCAAGCCTGCTCATCCTCATCGGATCTCACAGTAGCAGGCTGCTCATTAAGCACATGACCACAGCGCATGGCCGACAACCACAGAAGGGCTTTCTCACGCCACCTCTTGTAGTGAGTGCCCTCAAACGGCGTAGGCTTTAGCATGCCCGCAAAGCCAACAGATGAAAATAGCCTGAAATTATGTTTTTGGAATGTTGAAGAATAAGGCATTTTCATATTTATTTTAATCCATAAAAATAACGCAATAAAAAAGAGAGTGAAGTCATGAATAAAAAGACAGAAACAATTCATGACAAATGTTAACATGATGATAAGACAAATTATAGAGCCGAAACATATGTGAAACATTATTTTACATAGCTGAAGCATCACAGACATGATCATAAATATAAAAGATGTGTTCTCAAATATCAAGATCATGATGATCACAAAATTAAAAGGAACCAGAAAAACAGTACTAGCATAATCATCCAAATCAACCAAACAGAATATGTTGAATATGAAAGCAGTATTGCCTAGGAACATCATGATATTGATAATGAAACTCAGAAGAGGGTGAAGGAGATTATACCCTGCGGCGGAGCCGCTCGCACCAGGAAAGGCCATGGTGGTGCTTTGTTGTTGTAGTCGTCCCGCTCGATGCAGTGCAGAAAAGAACGCCGTGAAGAGGCACCGCTATAGGTTCACCAGCGAGTAGTCGTGCCACCACCAACACTCCCCAAAAACGTAATCGCCCGTCTTCACCCGAGCAGGTGAAGCCCACGACGGAGACGCGTTTCGGAGGCCTACTCTTCCATCTCTAGTGCTCGCCGGAGGTGGAACGGGAAGAACTTGCGCTGCTGAAAAGTGGTGTACTTCGCCAAGAGAGCTTAACCGAGAGGGGAGGATTTGTTTTATAGGCAGAGGCCAGAAGACGAGAAGCCGACGGCACCGAGGGGTCACACCTCCCTTCTGCGGTGGGAGAGACGGAGACGGAGAGCCAGAAGTCACGGGAGTTAACAGAAACTCCTCCAATCAATTCGTCACAGGAAACTGAGTGTCAAAAATAAAGGCCTCGCCCGCTCGCTCGCCGCCGCCGCCCGCCTGCGCACGGGCCGGGCGGCGGCGGCGGCGCGCGCACGTGTGGCATCCAGGTGATTCACTTTTACTTCTCAAATAGATCGGTCAATGATCAAGTATTTAAGTAGAGTCGCCTCTCGATTAAATTCCCATATGGTATAAAAAACTATTAATATACATGTATGGACCATTAAGTTTAATAGAGATATTAAATAAATAGGTCAAACCCATAATATCTAACATAACTTGTCTAGCTCATGGTGAGGGTCGGGACGGAGGGACGGCGAGGTAGGGAGGACATCCCGAAGAGGCGGTCCCAGAGGCTGTGGGACGAGCTAGCCATGGAGCACCGGAAGCTGCGATGGCCTATGCGGAGGCACACCCTGTACTTGACGGGGTCGCGGCAATCGAAGACCAAGTGGTCAGTGGACAGGCACTGAGTTCTGGGAGGCGGGAGCGAATGGATGCGGTGGCAAGGATGGCCGGAGTTGGTATAAATGGGCTGCAGGGGGGAGGAGAAGAGGGCAGCCAGGTACGAGGAGGGAGCGCCTGCGACGTGCCAGGGAGGGATGGCGACAGTGGAAGACGCAGCAACAGTGGAGCGGGGAGGCGTCGCTGGATTTGAAAGACAGGGGAGAGTACCGCCGTCTTGAAGGCACCTGTTGGGGGATGGGAGAGCGCGATTTCCGGGAGAGGGAGCAATCGGCTCCCGCGCAGCACTGTGCGGGATGGAGGCGCCATCCCTATAGGGTGACGAATAGGGAGCGCCGTTGTTGCCACTGAGCGGCGTGGCAACAGCGTTGCAGGCGTCAGCCGAGGCATGGTCGATTAAAAGAGTGAGGGCGGGGTACGGGTTGACCAGGTCATGGAGGTAGGAACTGCTTCGGGCCGTCATAGCAACCGAGGCCCGATCAGGGGGGAGGCGTCCGGCCCAGCAGGGGCAGTGGGCTGAGAGTTGACCCACTCCAGAGCTGGAGACTCCCCCGGCCCATTCCGCCAGAATTGAGGAGGGGCATTTGAATTTGGACGCGGAGACGCACAGGTCTTGCGGAGGAACGCGGCGGCGGACGGGAGGTCGGGCAACAATGAAGTTCGCAACATTGCGGTCACGCGCCGCGGTGACGAAGATGTCGGGGCAGGTTTGGGAGACCGAGAAGCAAAAAGGTGGGGAGGAGAAGGAGAAATTGAGGGCGTTCACGCAGGAAACGGAGCCCAGAGGCCTGCAGTGGGTGACCCAGAAGCGGCAGGCTCTGGCAGAGCGAAACGAGACAGCGGTAGGGGATTCATGAAAGAAGTTAAGGAGAATAAGTTCACTGAACATCGCACCTGGAAAAGGGGAAGGACAAGCCCTTCATGGCGACAGCAGCAGGAGCGGTGGTCTTCGAGCACAGAGGGCGCCCATGGCGCAGACGGGAGGCAGCGCATGAGGAGGCTTCCGACTTGCGGCAACCACCGCGGTGATTTGGGAGGGGGACGGTGGCTCCGATCGGGGTGAACGAGGGGAGGAGGTCCTGGGGGGTGGGGAGGAGAGGTGGCCAAGGGGAGAAGAGGGGTGGGGAAGGGGATGGTGGTGGCCGGCGGCCGAGGAGGCGCCGCGTCGGGGGTGGGGGAGCTCATCCCCTTGCCCCAGTCCAACTCGCTTGCCTTTTCCTCCTCCCTACTGGAACGTGCTCACTCTGCTCAAGATTGGTTAGCAGATTTTGCCAATTTAAGTTAGCTTTGGATGGACCATGCCTTGTATATGAATTCCCAGACTCGTTTAATCTTTCCTTTTCGTAGTAGGACATGTTGGTTTACTCGCAGATATATGCTGTCAAATTGGTTTCCACCATGTGTTTGTTTTGATACACACAAATTTAATCTCTGCACCTGAAACCAAGGGAGTTGAAACTGACATGGTGGAAATGTTATTTTGGAGGCTGAATTTGGACTTGAAGCAAATGCCTCTCTAGCCACTCAAATACAATGCAAACTGTGATGGGGTGGAGCTTCTAGTGCACTCTGTGTTGAATGATTGAATGCTGATGCACATGGTATGTTTAGGCTTAATTTTTATTATCACACAACGGAGACTGAGACTGACTGAATGCTTCTAGTGCAACATCAGTGCATCAAGCTGATATGTCTCAACAGAAAGAGAAGAGAGTTGTGCGTTTTTTCTTTTCTTTTTGCAGCTATGTAGAGAGAATAAACTTACCTAGCCATCGGTTATGTCTGTGCAGGTATATATCCTAACTAATGTTTTAATTTTTGTAGTATAATGGCATATCGATTTTGTTTGTGGAGATAAGCTTACAGTTTGCCTATTTGCTTAAGGATAAATTTTTTCAATCGAAAGATGTGTTTTACTCAAGCTTTTTTTTTTATAATGTTACTCAAGCTATTTTGTTACTGGCAGTGTCAGCAGAATTAAATTTGGTGCTCGATCGACTGTAACCATCCTGCCATCTGACTGAGTTACTAAACTAAGGCAGCTATCTGATGAGTGGGTAAACTAAGGACAGGTGTTGTTTTTTTTTTGAGAAATGGAAATTTTGCTCTTCTTCTCTTGGGCCCACACTGAGTACAAGGCCATGGCCGTGCCTATTAGTATGGGCCTGACGATAACCCACGGGCCTGTAGGATCTCTTCTCTTGGGCCGCTTTGAGCCCACGGTCCTGACCGTGGCCGTGGACACCACACGCCAGTCCATTCGTCCGGTCGATGGCACGATATCCAAACCGCGCGCAGATTGCTGTGGCCGTCGTGCCACCTGCAGAGGCTCTCTCGTCCACCGGCCGCCGCCGACACGGTGTCGCCCTCGCAGCCTCACAACGCGGGCGGGGATCTCAGTCCTCTCCCTCTCTCTCTCTCTCTCTCTCGGCAGCGCGCAGCAGCAACGCGAGCTAGAGAACAGAAACCGGCGCTGTCCAGCACCCACAGTCAGCTTGATGGCCGCGCTGCCGCGACCCATGGAGCTCTGCTTCGCCACGCGCGCCGGGACGTGCCAGAGGGCGCCGACAAGCATGCCGAAGAAGCGGCGCGCCGGGGCCAGCAGCAGCACCGTGCGGTGCGTGGCGACGGCGCCGGCGCCGGCGCCCATGGGGGAAAAGACGGAGTACCGTGACGGCCCGCTGGAGCGCGCGTTCATGGGGCTGTTCGCGCGGAAGATGGAGAAGTACGCGACCAAGAAGAAGCAGCCGCAGCCGCAGTCACCTGAGCCGGAGACGAAGGCGGTGTGGGATTGGGACTACGAGAGCTTCGTGGACGTGTCGCGGCGAGTGATGGTGGGGCGCACCCGCGCGCAGCAGCAGGAGGCGGTGCGCGAGGTGCTGCTGTCCATGCTCCCGCCCGGCGCGCCCGAGCAGTTCCGGAAGCTGTTCCCGCCCACGCGCTGGGCGTGCGAGTTCAACGCCGCGCTCACCGTCCCTTTCTTCCGCTGGCTCGTTGGTCCCTCCGAGGTCATCGAGGTGGAGATCGACGGCGTCAGGCAGCGCAGCGGGGTGCTCATCAAGAAATGCAGGTACCTGGAGAACAGCGGCTGCGTCGGGATGTGTGTCAACATGTGCAAGATCCCCACCCAGGACTTCTTCACCAACGAGTTTGGACTCCCCCTCACCATGAATCCAAGTGAGTAATCTAAAAAGAAGCTCATCCCTTACCATTTCTTTGTATTCAGTTCTGAATGCCAGAAATGCAGAAACAGTGACCACTGAATATGCTCATGATGTTCAGCGAACCAATTGGCCTTTTTATCTCTTTCAGAAACATCAGTCTAGCTATCCGATTATTATATCATATCATGAACTGATGAGCATTGATCCATCTGCGTGCAGATTTTGAAGACATGAGCTGCGAGATGATATACGGCCAGGCGCCACCACCCTTGGAAGAGGATCCAGTGTCAAAGCAACCTTGCTACCCTAACCTCTGTGAGTGCTCCCAAATTCCACAACCACAAACTGAAGCTCTGCACTTGCAAAACGGTTTGGTTACACATGCTGCTCGTTTCTGTTTCTTCATTCAGGTTCCATGTCGACGCCGTCTGCCCCGGTCTGTCCCAAACTTCAGGCGTAGGTATACACGAGGTTGAGTTCATGTCCAGTGCACATTCAGTTTCGTCAAAGAAACCACAGTTCAAACTTCGTAGTACATAGTACTAGTAGGTAAGGATCGGTGCATTGCGCCTTGTTCCTGCAGCGCTGCAGGATGATTGTCTTTGTTATATGCTTGCAGACCGTTGCTATAGGAAACCGTTGGCTTGAGATCGAGGGTTCGCACACGGAAATTGGTTTGGTGAGGCAGTAACATTAGTTTTTATACAGAATGTACATAACGAAACTTGTAAGTAATGAAGTTACATAAGTTTGTTCTGAACCAGGACAGAGCTCTCTGGAAAGAACAAAGACCCATGGATCCAACGGGATCTTGCTCCAAACCTACGTACGTCTAGGTTTGCAACCGATAATATGCCCCCTTATTAGGAACGTATGATTTTTTTTTAAAATCATGTGTTTTTATGTGAATTTTTTGTATTACGCTCATTCCCAAGCGGCACCTTCCGACCAGTTTCGTTTTAAAGCTGCCCCATTAAGATCTTGACAAAAATCCCGATTCCAGGCTGCAAAAGCAGACTGGTAATATAATCGACGTGGATCAAACATGCTTCCTGAGGCCTTCATCCTCCTAAAGTTTACTCCCTATTTCATCGAATGTTTGGACATATGTATGAAGTATTAAATACAGACTAAAAAAATAATTAATTGCATAGTTTACGACTAATTTACGAGATGAATCTTTTAAGCCTAATTAGTCCATGATTTAACAATGTGATGCTACAGTAACACATGTGCTAATGACGGATTAATTAGGCTTAATAAATTCGTCTCGCGGATTACTGACGGATTCTGTAATTTGTTTTTTTATTAGTATCCAAACACCCCATACGACACTCTCACGTAACACCCGACGTGACACCCAAAACTTTACATCCTGGATTTAAACAAGGCCTGAAAGGGCGATCAATTTATGAAAAAATTGTCTATGCCACAAAGCTTGTGTAGACCGCCGGTAGAAAAATAGATACTCCCTCTATCCCGAAATATAAGTTATTCTAACTTTCTTGGAGAGTTAAAACATTTTAAAACATCTTAAGTTTGATCGAACTTATAATAAATAAGAACATTTATTGTATTAAATAAGTACCATTAAATTCTACATTAATTATATTTTCATAGGATACCCTTTTGTAAATCTTTGTAATTCTTTCTATAATTTTGATCAAACTTGAGATGCTTTGACTCTCCAATAAAATTATAATAACTTATAATTTAAAATGGAGGCGGTATATTTCTACTGGTGGTTGACTTAACCTATCGCCATTAAATTGTTGCCCGAAAAAATCAACTCTCGCCGCCTGTTTCAAAGTGAAAAGCCTAACTTGCTTCTCTCTTTTCTTTTTATCTCTTGGATCCCCTTGCCCTTCTCGTATGTTCAAACCATGCCTGCCCCCCCCCCCCCCCCCCCCCCCACCCTCTTCCTCTCTCCTTCCTCAGTCCTCTCTCTCTCTCTCCTGCATGGCGGCGCAACCATGACGCACAGGCGGACAGCGTGGCCAGCCATGGCCTTGCACACGTGGGCAGGCGACCGGCATGGCCACTTCTCATTTGACTATTCGTGTTCGTGCTTGTGATCGCATTCGATTTGTTCGCCAGCGAGCATGGAGGGCATGGGCGGCGACGCCGCAGCGGCATAATACCGGTGGGCGCCTGTTTTTTTTCGTAAAACAATTTGCATTGGCGGTGGATGTAACAGGCCTGTCACCATGGCCCTGTTCGCTTCTCTTATAATCCGTACTTTTCAGCTTATTTTTTTTTTCTGCCGGAACAGTATTTCAGCTTTTTTTTCAGAACTAGCGGTTGATATAAGGCTACCACAACCAAAGATGTGTCTGTACATGCTGTTTTTAAATTGACGCAAGTGGAAATAGAGCATTCTCAAGAACGGCCTTCCACACTAAGGCCTAATTTGGAAACTCCAATCCCTCCGGGATCCCGAACTTTTCGCTAGGTGGGTAATTCATAGGGATATCATTTTAATTATCATCTTAGTTCTTAGTGTAGGGTTTTTTATCCCTGGGTTTTGCTCCCCTTTGCTTCAAAAGAGCCCTTAGGCTTCCTTTGGGACGAGGGGGCAGCTCAGCCCAAGGAACAGCAGCCCCTAGGCGGATTTTTGTGGACAGTCACATCCCCTCCGCTAGTAAACATCCAAAATCTGCCGCTTGGTCATCGAAGGGGGTTTAATGGATTGCTCTGAAGACTTATTCTTAAAGAAATTAGGTTGCACCGAGGGCTGCAGCCCCACCAACCACGAGCCTGTATCTGCCCTTGTTGGACATGTTACCAGTCTTGGCAGATAACCTAAAAAAACATCCACAAAGCATTTCACAATATATAACTCAATTGTCAAAATATTTTACAAAGGTTTTCATTTGCTTTTCACCATGCCACTCGATCCTAATGCTAGCCGCCACAAGTTGCTGCAAGCTGTGAAGCCATCATGTCATTGCCTCCGCTTGCGCCGCCTATCAACGTTGTCCAACACCAGACTAACCCATGCCATGGAGAGTTAGCTGCCGCAACCCGCCGCAAGCTGTCTATCTGAGTAGTTTCCTCTATTCGTCAATGTGGATTTGACTCACTGCGTTACCATGCAACTCAGTTGTCGGGATCGCGAGCACCATGAGGAGGAGGAAGGAGCTTTAGTGGCAAAGGTCCCCGCCGCGCCGTCCTCACGGCCGCACGGGACTCTGGCCAAAGGCACGCTCAGACAGCAACAAGGAAAGAGAAGTGACGGTTGGTGCTAGGTCGCCGCCCATGTTCCCTAGGTCACGACCTGTTTGCATGCGCCAATAAAATGGGTTTAGAGAGTCCTTTTACAAATCCCTTGTAGATGCTCTTAGAGCATCTCCAAGGAGTCCTTTTTAAACTCACTCTCTGTTGGTATTTATTAACGCACACAGATAAATCCGCAAGCGCACGGATACCGCTGTAGCTTTCACCTGAAAGTATTCCAAGTATCGTATCCATAGGGAAATATGTGAGACTAACTACGGTCTAACTTAACAAGAGGAAGCAACAAGCTTAGAATAAACAGGAGCGTAGAGAGGATAACTGAGGTTCTCTAATTCTAACTTGGGTAAGCTATGTCTTCTACTGTTCAACTAGGGACATTACTAGAGAAAAACACCAGCAGAGTATGCTTTCCTTTATAACCGGGTCCTACTTGACCTACAGATGGGAGGTGGACTACAAAGGATCAATGATGCTATATAGTACTCAACGAGGCTATATAGTACTGATGTCACACACGCGATCTACCACTGATCCGGAATGCAGGGTGCATCCACGATTAACCTAAGTCTAAGCACCACACTTACACTCACGATTAATACTTTACTCCCTCTAGAGCAGAAATAAAGCACTCAAAAGAGTCACGAACCTGATGAACAAAATAAACACAATGCTTACTTGAATTAGAAGTTGATTACCAGAGAAATCTCAAAGGCAAGCTCAGATAGAACTTAGATCTGCCAAGGTACAAGCCGTAGAGAGAGCACCGGTAGACCAGCACCTCCTCCAAAGTCTTCCCTCACTCTCCATCTCACTATTTCTATTTATAAGACTAGATCCTATGGAGGAGGGTAGGGGCTGATATATATAGGAAATTACAAAATCTTCTCTTGATTGCTGGCTCGATCCTGAAGATATGAATTAGGGTTTCAGGGATCTGCTGAGGGAGGGGGTACAGGCTGATATATATAGGCCAGAGCATCAATCCTGAGCCCTCGGATCAAACCGATTGAATAAACGGCGAAGATTGGATCTCAATGGCGATGAGGAACCGACTTTCAAAGGGAGGCTAACTTGTGGGACCCATAGGTCGGGCGGCATGTAGGTGTTGCCGGCCGGCCCCACATGATAGCCCCTCGGGGTCTGCTTCGGTGGAGAGCCTCCTGGAGTCTTCTAGAATCTTCCCACATTGTTTACGCAGCGGAATTCCGTAATTTTCTTTGATGAATAGGTCCCCCTTGACGGTTTTCTAGATAAACCCTACTGAAAACACAGATTCACCAAAACTCGTGAAATTTATTAGTTTAAACCTCTATACCTATGTTTGGTGATAGAATTAAGTATAAATGCAGGTTATGTTGACGGTTTATAATTGTTGTTAACGACCGTCAACACTCTCTAGATCATTATTTGAATAGTCATTTGAGTAAAATTAAAATTACTTTTATCTTTACACCTTCTAAGAACTTCTCTATACCTTTTTTGCACTCCAATGAGTCATTCTCACTCTCCATATTTGGTTAGCGAGAAACTTAGAATAGAGTCTGACAATATTTAGAGCATCTCCATGTGTCTCTCTTAAAACTCACTATATAAATCATGATTTGTAGAGTCATTTAAATAAAAATCCCTCTTTGTATCTCTATATCCTCCAACAACTTTTATATATCTTGTGCACACTCTAGGGAACTAACCCCTCTCTCCATATTTGGCTAGCAAGATATCCAAAATAGAGGATGACAATATTTAGATATCTAATTAAAAAAGTTAGAGCAATTCCAAGAGCCTCTCTATATCCTTCCTAATTGTTAGGAATAGAGATTTTGAGGAAAAAATACCCTCCAACAGCTTCTTTGTAGTTATCCAAATATAGTCATCCTCTATTCTAGATTTCTTGCTAGCCAAAGATAGATAAGGAAAATGGCTCGTCAAAGTGTACACAAGATATAGAAAAGCTGTTGAAAGGTCCTTGTTTGGTTTTGATAATTGAGTGACAACCTAGGTGGACTAATATGCGTTTAAGTGTCATACACAGGTGATTAGTCCACAGGTACATGTGTGTGAGCAATACTTGCCATAGAGGTGAAATGGCTTGGACTTGTTGCAAAGCTTACACATGTGATGATGAACGAGATCATTGCATATGAGACATGACATGGAGTCATGTGACTAAGGTGGAGAAGATCAAGACAAGACTTGGCTCGACGGACCGGTTGCAACTTGCAAATGTGAAGGGCAAGTTGAGTGATGAGTTGGCACCGATGGACCGAGGCAATGGTAAATAGCAAGTGAAGTCAAGATCGATGAACCAATATGGTCACATGATGATATGAAGTGGATCATATCATTTGGTGATTGGTTGGTGCATGTGTTGCATCAACATCAGAGGAGATGAAATGGAATGTGCAAGGCAAATGTATAACCTATAGGGTATTTTATTTCGCCGGTCATAGGTGTGCAGAGAAGTTGATGACCGGATTTAGGATAGATGGCCGTATTAAGAGGGACAAACTTGTTTGCATATCGGTCATCTAGTGTCACTCGAGTGATCTAACTTTGCATTGTTGCTAGGATTGAGTGGCGTGGTGAATTGAGTGACTAATCCTTTGAAAAATGTTTGTGAAATGCTAACACACAAGCACATGAAGGTGTACACTTGGTGGTGTTGGCACATATGCAAAGGAGAAGAAGTTGGTGAAGAAAAGGAGTTGAAAGCGCTGGTCATGGGGTGACCAGACGCGTCCGACTTATGGACCGGACGCGTCAGGTATCTGACTCAGGCGACAGTGTTCCCGATGTGACCGGATGCATCCGATATCGATACCGGACGCGTTCGGTATTCTGGCTAGACGTGATCAGTTAAGGCACATGACTAGACTCAAGTTCGAGGTGACCGGACGTAGGCAGAACACTGTTCATGCATCAGGTCATGGTGACATGGCACACGGGGGTTGATCCAGAGAGGATCGGACATAGGGGCGCGTCCGGTTGGCTGCACTGGTGAAAGGTCCTTGTGTGGTTTTGGTAATTGAGTGACAACCTAGGTGGACTAATTATGTTTTTGTGAGATACACAGGTGATTAGTCCATAGGTACATATGTGTGAGCAACATATGCCATGAAGGTGAAAATGGCTTGGAGATGTTGCAAAGCTCACACATGTGATGATGATGGAGCTCATTGCACATGAGACATGACATTGAGTCATGTGATCAAGGTGGAGAAGATTAAGGCAAGACTTGGCTTGATGGACTGGTTGCAAGCGTGAAGGGCAAGTCAGATGCTTTGGAGCGATGGACCGTGTGGCGGTGAAGTTTGAGCAAGACTTGGCGCCGATGGACGAAGGCAACGGTGAAAAGCAAGTGAAGTCAAGATCGATGAACCAATATGATCATGTGATGATATGAAGTGGATCATATCATTGTTGATTATGTTGGTGCATGTGTTGCATCGACATTGGAGGAGATGGAATGGAATGCACAAGGCAAAGGTATAACCTAGGGCATTTCATTTCACCGGTCATAGGTGTGTAGAGAAGTTTATGACCGAGTTTAGGATAGATGACCATACTATCAAGAGGGGCAAACTTATTTGCATATCGGTCATCTAGTGCCACTCGAGTGATCTAACTTTGCATCATCGCTAGGATTGAGTGGCGTGGCAAGTTGAGTGGCTAATCCTTTGGAAAGTGATTGTGAAAATGCTAACACACATACACATAGTGGTGTACACTTGGTGGTGTTGGCACTTTTATAAAGGAGATAAAGTTGGAGTTGATGTGGATCAACTCGGCGATGGAACAGAGGTGAGAAGGGTTCAAAACTCCATCGGCGCCCTATACAGAAAAGAGAGGTCCCATAGAGTGGACCAGACTCTAGTCACATAGTGACTGGACGCTGGTTCCAGCGTCCGGTCAGTGATGGCAGACAACGTGCAGGCGTCGGTCATCGACCGAACGCTGGCGCTGGAAGTGACCGGACGCTGACTGTGTGCGTCCGGTCAGGGTGACGTGTGGTGACGTAGGCGGAGCAGAAAGACCAGAGAGTGACCGAACGCTAGTGCCGCGTCTGATCGTGATTGACCGGACACGTCCGGTCATGTCTAGTACCTTACTAGAAACGACCGGACGCTGGGGTTGCTGCGTCTGGTCAGTTCAAGCTGCTGCGTCCAGTCGATAGATGACCGTTGAGATCAGGTGAATAGTATTTGAAGCAGGGGACATGTGGCATGCATCGCACGACCGGACGTTGTGGTCCAGCGTCCGGTCGATCGGACCGGAGCGTCCGGTCGTCCCGACTTTTGCCCAGTGAAGGGGTAACGGCTCTATTTGTTCGTGGGGTTATAAATAGAAGCCATGGTCGGCCTTGGGCCGGCAGCTGAGCACACTAGAGCCTTGGTGGCTTGTGTAGTAGTGCTTGGAAGCCCTCCATCTCACATATACTTGATAGCGATCATTCGATTATGTGAGAGAGCGATTCTAGTGCGATTGCATCGTGAGGTTGCATTGAGTGGCACTAGGTGATCGAGTTGCAAGCCGGTGGTGCTTGTTACTCTTGGAGGTTGCCACCTCGTAGACGGCTTGGTGGTGGTCTCCGTCGAAGCCCGCAAGAAGCTTGTGCGGTGCTCCGGAGAAGAGCTTTGTGAGGGGCATTGTGCTCGCCCCGCGGGAGCCGCGAAGAGCAACTCTAGTTGAGCGTGTCATTAACCTATACTCACTTTCAGGGTAGGTTCTTGCGGTGCCCGACGTGCAGGCTTGGCGGGTGATGCCAATTAGCCGCCGAACCACCAAGTGAGCGGTCGACACAACGGGGACGTAGCGTGTTGGCAAGCACGTGAACCTCGGGAGAAAAATCATCGTGTCAACCTTGTTCTTCCCGTCGGTTTGCATCCTCGTTACACAAGCTTGTAATTACTTTCATATACATTGTGCTTGTGTAGTTGCTCTTGTAATTAGTTAGCTTGTGTAGCTTACTAGTTACCTTCTTGCTTGTGTAGCATATAAGTAGCTCCCTTGCGTGGCTAATTAGGTTTGTGTAACCTTGTTAGTCACTTTGCTTAGTGTGTGTAGCTAAGTATTTACGCTCTCTAATTTGGCATTGGTTGCCTTGTTATTGAGCATTGCTAGTGAGCTTAGTTGGCTTTGTGCTTTTGCTTACTAGCATGTGTAGGAGCTCCCTTGTTGCTTAAAGTACTAGTGGCATAGGTTTGTGTGACCTTGCTCCTAGAATTGGTTAGGTGAGCTCTAGCTAGCCTGGCATCTTTGTTGCTTAATTAGTATCTTTAGAAGGTGCTAGAGAACATAGATAGAGGGGTGTAGTTTTGGCTAGACCGATAGTTCTAATTCTGCACTTGTTTCGGTTAGCCGACGCGATTAAATTTAGAAAGAACTATTCACCCCCCCTCTAGTCTGTCATCTCAACCCTTCAACCGGACGCGTCCGGTCGTCAAAGTTGGTCTCTGGACCCTTACTAGAGTCAACCGGACTCTAGCTAGCCAAGCGTCAGGTCGCGTAGAGGTGTGTCCGGTCTCTGTGCTGAGGAAGCTGGGGCGTAGGTGATCGGACTCCATGTGGGGTGCATCCGATCATGGACCTGTGCATCCGATCAGGTGGTGTTCGCGCATGTCAAAGCTAGCCATTGGACACCAACGACTACTTTGTTTGAAGAGGGACACGTGGCGTGAAAGGAGTGACCGGACGCAGCGTTGTCGGACGCTTCTTGTCAGTGCGCAGAGTGCCCAATGAAGGGGTAACAGCTCTATTTGTTCGTGGGGTTATAAATAGGAGCCTTAGCCGGCCTTGGGCTGGTTGCTGAGCACACTAGAGCCTTGGTGTCTTATGTGGTGGTGCTTGGGAGCCCTCCAACTCACTTGTGCTTGCTAGATTGCGAATTAAGAGCTAGTGAGTGATTCTAGCGCGGTTGCATTGTGAGATTGCATCGAGTTGCACTAGATGTTCATGTTGGAAGCCGGTGGTGATTGTTACTCTTGGAGGTTGCCACCTCCTAGATGGCTTGGTGGCTTATGACTCCGTTGAAGCACGCGAGAAGATTGTGCTGTGCTCCGGAGGAGGATTTGTGAGGGGGATTGTGCTCACCCCATGGGGATCATGAAGAGCAACTCTAGTAGAGCGTGTCATTGAGCTACCCTTACTTTTAGGGTAGGTTTTTACGGTGCCCGATGTGTGGGCTTGGCGGATGATGCCAATTAGCCGCCGAACCATCAAGTGAGCGGTCGACACAACGAGGACTAGCTTGGTGGCAACCAAGTGAACCTCGGGAAAAAAATTACCGTATCATCCTTGTCTTCCCGTTGGTTTGTATTTCCCTTACACAAGCTTGTATTTACTTTCATATATATTGTGCTTATGTCGTTGCTCTTGTAATAAGTTAGCTTGTGTAGCTTGCTAGTTACCTTCTTGCTTGTGTAGTATAGAAGTAGCTCTCTTGCATGACTAATTGGCTTGAGCAGCCTTGTTAGTCATATTCCTTAGTTTGTGTAGCTAAGTAATTTGAGCTCTCTAATTTGGCTTGTGTAGACTTGTTATTGAGCATTGCTAGTGAGCTTAGGAGCTTTGTGCTCTTGCTTACTAGATTGTGTAGGAGCTCCTTCGGTTGCTTGAGTACTAGTTGTATAGGTTTATGTGACCTTGCTACTAGAATTGATTAGGTGAACTTTAGCTAGCCCAGCACCTTTGTTGCCTAATTAAGATCCTTTAAGGTGCTTAAAAACTTAGATAAAGGGGTATAGTCTTGGCTAGACCAATAGTTTTAATTCTACATTTACTTTGGTTAGCCGGTGCGTTTAAGTTTTAGAAATGACTATTCACCCTCTCTAGTCTGTCATCTTGATCCTACAGCTGTTGGAGAGTGGAAATATTTAGAAAGTGGTTTATATATAGATGACTCTCCAAATAATGATTTAGACAGTGAATTTTAGAGAGACACTTGGAGATACTCTTATTGGAAAATATTTTTTCACCAAAACCTCTATTCCTATGAATAAGGTTGGATATAGAGAGTCTTGGAGTTGCTTTTAGAAATCTAACTGAAGAAGTTGTTCAAGAACTTTTTTCACCAAAATATCTATTACCAGGAATACATACGGATATAAAGAGGGTTTTGGAGTTGCTCTTAGCAAGAAAAGCATCACTAAAATTTTGTATGCTCAATTTACACAAGACATAGGCCATGTTCGCTTGTCTTATAATCTGTACTTTTTAGCTTGTCTTTTCAGCCCGAACAATATTTTTCTACCACAATAAATCAGCGAACAGTACTTTTCAGCTTGTTTTTTTAATGAAACAAACGGGGCCACAGACAGGGGCAACTTCAAGAGCCTTTATAAATTTCAATCTCTATATCTCTATCTAGAGAGTCATTCAATAAATATTCTCTTTGTATATCTCTCGGTGTGTCTAACTGATGTACTCTTTAATTCTTGTTCTCTATATACTTTGGTAGTTCATCATAGTTTACCTTTCGTGAAAATATTTATGATAGAACTACCATATATTACATTGAGAGAGTTACGTAGCCTCTCCAAAAGTGGAGAGCGAGTACAGTGTGATTTTGTAGAAGAGCGGAAAAGGAGAACAGTGATTCAGGGACTCTATTGGAGCATGTGCTTTTTTCGTTTTCTAAATTTTGTGATAAAAAACATATAGAAAGCTTTTTCAAGATGCTATTAGGGCTAATTTGGAAGAAGGGATGAAAAACGCTCCATGAAAATTAAAGAACTGCCATTATACCCAGGATGAAAAACGCTCCATAAAAAACACCCAGGATGAAAAACTAAATAATTATTCAAATTAAAGTCAGATATTCCAAAGAAATTTGAGTTGTCGAATTGGCCCTTAAGATGGAGTTCAGTATTCTTTCTTGCGTATGAGTTCCGGCATTTTTTTGGGGTTATTTTCATTCAAGCCATTACATTTTTTCAAGTTTGAAGATACGCCACTATAATTCACCTATTTAAAGAACTGCCATTATAATTCCATCTACCCTCCGTCGGTGTCATTTTCTACACCTCTCGCGTACATGGGCCACTGTCGTATACGTATGTATACAGTAACACACGTACAGCCCACTGCGTGCGAGGCGGAGCGGCCGCGCACGCCCGCGGCGGCCAGCGTGCGAAGCAGAGCAGCGGCGCTCGCCCACGGCCGCGCGAGGCGGAGCGGCCGCGCTCGCCCACGGCGGCCAGCGCGCGAGGTGGAGCGGCGGCGCTCGTCCTCGGTCGTCCAGGGCTGCCGCGGCGGCCGCACGATGCCGAGCACCCTGGGCCCTTCACGTCGGTGCCCATGAGAACGTGTAGAGGCTCTGCGCGGCGAGGTGCTGTGCGCCGACGTCCGGTCTGCCTCAGTGAACTGGGCGCGGCGGTCTCCCGCGTCGCTGTCCTCCATCCACGCGACGCTGTGGAGGCCCTCGAGCCAGGTGTCGAACTCGGGCGGCTGATCCGGGTCGTTGCCGGGTCAGTAGGTGCCCCAGCTGCTCTCCTCCACGTTCCCCGCCGTGGTCGCGTACACGTCGATGTTCTCCGGCAAGAGGCTTTCGAAGATAAATGCAGACCTGTCGCTAAGCAGGACAGCGAGGAAGTTGTTGACGTTCACGTTCACGTCCTTGCCCATGTAGTCCTTGGGATTCCCACGTACACGTCGCTCGGGGGTTGTCCAGGCTGTCCGCGATGTCGTCGTACATGAAGACGATGATGTCGTGGGATGGGCCCAGGCTGTCGCTGCAGGCGCTCAAGGAGAACGTCCTCGACCGGGTCGTGCACTACATATCCATGCCCAGCACGCCCACGTCCTGGTCCGCCGCCACCGCATCCGGCAAGAAGAAGGATGGTGCCTGCAGCCGCCGCGGACAGGACGAGAGGGCGGCCGCCAAGGAGCACGCGCGCGAGATCCTCCGTCAGAGCATGGCTAATAAGCCAGCCGACAGCCGGCTGAGAGATTGTGCCATATCACATATAGTAACTAATATAGCTTGCACATATAACAAGCTAGCTGGGAGCTTGGCTCTATCAAACATGCGTGTATTTAATGCTCTATCAAACAGCTGGGAGAAAAACGTCGAGGCTTATCGCCCGCTACCGGCTGGGAACGGGTGGTGTCGGGCTATTCAGCCGGGCGGAGAGTAGAGCACCGGCTCGCTTTCTCTCTCCGTTTCTCTCTCTGCCGCGTCATATGTTTTTTCTACGTGGTCTGGATTCAGCCGGCTGAGTCAACCTTATAATACTTGCTCTCAGGCCAAGGAGACGGTCGCTAGCCGCAAGTCTGGCAAGAACAACACATCCTCGTCGGAGCAGGCGGGGTCTTGTCGGGTCTTGGCGGCCACGGAACGCACCGAGGACGTGACCTGCGGGAGGTCCCGCGCAGACCGGCGGAGCGCGCACGCGGCCAACGCCAGCCGGACCGGCTCCTCCTTGCGTAGCACGAGCCTCGGCTTGGAGCGCGGTGAGCGCGACCAGGGCATCGCGGAAGCTGCCGTGCGCGTCCAATGGGCCTGTACGCGTCTATACACGTTCGTGTATGCGTTTTTGTATGAATATGGGTCTGACAGTGGACCCATATACACAGGAGGTGTAGAAAATAACATGAATGAGAGAGAGATGGAAATATAACGATAGTTCTCCAAATAGACAAATTATAATGGTGTATCTCCGAAAAATTGTTATGACTTGAATAAAAAACCCTTTTTTTTGTTCGCTTGTCACTCCGACGATGTGACTTCCCGCTTTATTAATTTTAGAATCACTTGTCCACTTGTTCCTTGGGAGGGTAGAATTCATGCACACACCATCCAATGAGAAAATAGGGCCTGATTTCATGCTTCTGAGTTTTGAGTCAATTAGAATAGCCGGATTTTCAAACGACAATTTGCAGGCCGGTAGGTATTGGCAAGAAGCTGGTTGGCTCAGAAAGTCAGAATGACAATGCACCGTACCGTGTCCGTGTGGACTTAATCCATTTATATTATAAATAAGCTACCGTCCACGTTAGAGCAGAGAACCAGCTTCTTGCATCTCGATCCTACTCCAAGAACACATTGACGCGTGCATACATTGCTCCCGTTCACCATGCATGAAGCCTTCTTCGTTGCATCTCTAGCAGGAAGCAACTAGTAGTAGTTTTCAGTTCCAAGCTAAGAGCGAGCTCGCTAGGCTGCTAGCTAGTAGTTGATCAATAGCTAGCCTTAATTAGTGGCACGATGGTGGATAGTGCCCAAGTAGAGGGGAGGAACGGCGGTGGATCCGGCAAGCCGCCGGAGCGGCGGCCTAATACCACGCATGCTCAGGCGGCGTACTCCCACACTCACGCTCGTGCGTACGAGTACGCGCGCTCTAGTATACACGCACGCTCGGGCGTCCGTACGTTTCGCTGGCTGTGAAGGGCTCAGGCCTCCTGGCTCTCTTGTTGTCCACGGTTGTCCTCCTTGGCGGCTTTGTCTCCTCGCTGCGGAAAACGAATTTCTTCTGCAACACAGTCATCAGCATGATACAGGCAGCCGGGTCAGTAATCTCCTCTTATTTGATTGCTCTGCATCTATCTATATGTTCTCTCCAAGTACTTCACAATACAACAATTAGTATCACTCCAAGTACCTTACATGAGTGTTCAGCGGTTTTAGCATGCCTATGTAACACTCCGATAAATTTATGGGATTTTATTTACAACACAGAGCAACATATAAAAATATATGTGCCTATTGAGTAATTTAACTACAGAAAAAGTACATGGTGATTTATTTTATTCTAATTTAAAGTACATGTTACGAGTCTAACAAAATCGGATTTACAACTTTGGGACAGTTCTATAAATAATACAGAATTTACAAGTTTACAGCACAACTAAATAAGTTTGAGAATCTAAACGGGTGATTTGCAAGTTTACGGACCGGCGGGATGACACAGCCGGACAAGCATGATGACCTAAACGAGCGATTTGTGAGTTTAGGGAATCGAGATGACACAGATGAATAAGTTTGAGGACCTAAACGGTAGATTTACGAGTTTATGGACCAGGATGACACAGCCGAACAAGTTTAATGACCGCTAGTGGACTTTACTCTAAAAAAATATCTGTATTTACCACTACCATTTTGTTTCTCCCTCACCGGTACCATTTGTTATGAACGACGTATAGGAATATGAAGTAAAGAATCAAGCCACAGAGGAGACACACGATTTAACGTGGAAAACCCCTCCGATGTGAAGGGGAAAAACCACGGGCACCAGCCAGCAACAATCTCACTATCTCAAGAGTTTTGGGTTACACGCCTATGGCGGCTTACAAGAGAATCAAGTCTCCACGAAACCCTAGCCCGGCCTATATCCTGGAGTGAATTTGGAACAACTCCAACAAACTCCACCTTGAGACAAATTCATCTTATATCATAAATCAACCCTTCATCCTGAACATAACAAAGATAGAAAACCACTGGTGCCAATAATAGTCTCTTAGACTATCCAATTAAACCAACTAAGCTTGAGCACAGCTCAAACTTAGCAACAGGAACAGGCTTTGTCATCATATCAGCAGGATTATCATGAGTACTAATCTTGCATACCTTCAGCTTACCTTCTTCAATCACATCACGCACAAAATGATACTTGATATCTATGTGCTTAGTTCTCTCATGGAACATCTGATCTTTAGTGAGGTAAATTACACTTTGACTGTCACAGTGCAAACTTATGCAAGATTCAACTCCACAAAGCTCAGCGTACAAACCTTTCAGCCAAATTAATTCTTTGCACGCTTCACAAATAGCCATATATTCTGCTTTAGTAGTAGACAAAGCAACAACTGACTATAAAGTAGCCCTCCAACTCACAGCACAACTGCCAACAGTAAACACATAACCTGTAAGTGATCTTCGCCTGTCCAGATCAGCAGCATAATCAGAATCCACATAGCCAATAAGACCCTTATTAGTTCTTCCAAACTTTAAACAGGAATTTACTGTGCCTCTGAGGTACCTGAAAATCCACTGAACTGCCCTCCAATATTCTTTGTCAGGATTAGACATATATCTACTAACAAGACTCATAGCATATGACAAATCTGGACGAGAGCAAACCATGGCATACATCAAAGACCCAATAGCACTAGAATAAGGAACCCTTGACATGTATTCAATCTCTGCATCTGTACTAGGACACTGAGCAGCTGACAACTTAAAGTGAGGTGCAATAGGGGTACTAACAGCCTTAGCATTTTGCATGTTGAAACGCTGAAGAACTTTCTTGATATAATTTTGTTGACTAAGAAATAGCAAACCAGATTTTCTGTCTCTACTAATTTCCATACTAAGAATTTTCTTAGCACTACCAAGATCTTTCATATCAAAACCACTACTCAATAGCTTCTTTAACTTAGTGATTTCAATCTTACTCTTGGCAGCAATCAGCATATCATCAACATATAATAACAAATATATAGGTGATCCATTAACGTGCTTGATGTAAACACAGCTATCATACTTAGATCTTTTAAAACTGTGTGCTAACATAAATGAATCAAACCTCTTGTTCCACTAACGAGGGGACTGTTTCAAACCATACAAGGATCTCTTCAACTTGCACACATATTTTTCCTTGCCAGGCACTATGAACCCTTCTGGTTGGTCCATGTATATGTCCTCCTCAAGCTCTCCATGCAAAAACGCAGTCTTCACATCTAACTGCTCAAGCTCAAGATCATGTGAAGCAACAATACTAAGGAAAGTACGAATTGAACTGTGTTTTACCACTGGAGAGAACACATCATTGTAGTCAACACCCGGAATTTGACTGTAGCCTTTAGCAACTAACCTTGCCTTATACTTTGGAGGCTCGCTTGGAGATAAACCCTCCTTTCTCTTGAAGATCCATTTGCAGCTGATGGTCTTCTTATTCTTAGGCAAAGGTACAATCTCCCATGTACTGTTCTTCTCAAGAGGCTGCATCTCCTCATGCATAGCAGAAATCCAATTCTCAGTATCACCACAACGAATAGCTTCTTTATAGGTTGCTGGCTCATGAACATTCTCCACCTGTTCAGCACAACTCAAAGCATAGTAAGACAAATTACACTCTTCAATAAGACGCTTAGGAGGTGCAATTGTCCTTTTTGACTTGCGTTGAGCAATAGGTAAATCCTCCTCTAACTGCAAAATAGGAGGAGTTTGCTGAACATCATCATGAGCATCATCCTCAGCAACATCATTATCATGGTCACCATGCTCATCAACAGGCTCCACCTGCACACCTGTATCATCATCAACATGCTCCACCTGCATGTGCATACGCTGCAGCTCTTTTTCTGGAACATGATCTGAGGGCAAACTGTCAGTAAACATCACAGATTCATTGAAAACAACACTCCTGCTCATAAAAGTCTTTCCTGTTTCAGGATTCCACAATTTATAGCCTTTGACTCCTGAACTATAACCAAGGAAAAGACACATAACAGCTCTAGGCTCTAATTTTCCATTATCAACATGAGCATAAGCAGTGCATCCAAAAACTTTCAACTGTGAATAATCAGCAGACATACCAGACCATACCTCAATGGGAGTTCTTTTATTTAGTGGAATAGAAGGTGACCTGTTTATCAAGTAACAGGCAGTATTAGCAGCTTCAGCCCAAAAATGCTTGCTCATCCTGGCATTAGACAGCATGCAACGGGCCTTGGACATGATGGTTTTGTTCATGCGTTCGGCCACACCATTCTGTTATGGAGTATGGGGTATGGTGTGATGCCTAACAATACCTTCTGATCTGCAATAATCATTAAATTCACGCGAACAAAATTCTCCACCATTATCAGTACGAAGCAATTTTACCTTCCTTTCAGTTTGCCTTTCTATCATTACTTTCCATTCCTTAAAAGCAGCAAAAGTATCATCTTTCTGTTTCAGAAAATAAGGCCAAACCCTTCTAGAGTAATCATCAATAATTGTAAGCATGTAACGAGCACCACCAAGTGAGGACTTACGGGAAGGACCCCATAAATCAGCATGAACATAATCAAGAGTACCTTTAGTGGTGTGAACAGAAGTGTTGAAATGTACCCTTTTATGCTTCCCGAAAATACAATGCTCACAAAACTTTATTTTACTCGAAGTGCAGCCATCCAGCAGGTTTCTCTTCATCAATTCTGCCATACCATGGTGACTCGTATGTCCCAAACGCATATGCCAAAGGTTAGTTTTACTAGGTTCATCATTAGTAACAGCAGCAACAGCGGAATCAGAACTAGGTAAAGTACACCCTCTAAGGACATATAACTTTGCAGAATTAAGATCACCTTTCAAGCAAACAAGAGAACCTTTTGATACCTTCAGAACGCCATCTGAACCGGAATATTTGTAACCTTCTGCATCAAGCGTGCTCAATGAGATAAGATTTCTGGACATCCCTGGTATATACCTGACATTTTTTAGCGTGCGTGTCATGCCATCATCAGTCTTGATCTGAACTGATCCAATCCCCACAATGTCACACGGGTTATCATCTCCCATCCGCACAACATCCCCTTTCTGCACAGGCTTATACGAGCTAAACCAATTTCTGTTAGTGCAAATATGAAATGAACATGCAGAATCGAGAATCCATTCATCATGACCAGCAACACAACCAGCAAATACTACCAGACAATCTCTAGAATCATCATCAGACGCAGCAGCAGCAACAGAGACCTTACCAGCCGACTTGTTTTTCCTCTTCTCCCTATTCTGTACTTTTCTGCAATCCTCAACATTATGATTTGTCAGCTTGCAATAAACACAGAACTTTTTATTACCATGTGGCTTGGACTTTGAACGGCCTCTCCTTTCGTAGTTCTTTCTACCATCATTGCCATCATTGGAGGATCTGTTTTCAGTTCTGCCTCTCACATGCAAAGCATCGCCCTTGGAGGACGACGTCCCGTTATTCTGCACCATGCCTCTCATCTTCTCCCTAGACTGGAGAGCCTCATAAACTTCCTTTAGGGTTAGTTCATCACGGCTCAAAAGTATGGTGTCATGAAAATTTGCATACGAATTTGGCAAAGAACATAGCAGTAAAAGACCTAAGTCCACATCATCATACTTCACCTCCATCGACACTAAGTCGGCGACGATCTTCTTGAATTCAGTGATGTGGCTCATCACTGAATCCTCCTTCTTCATCTTCAGGGTGAACAGCTTCATCTTCATCTGCATCTTACTGGTTAGATCCTTGGACATACAGATCGATTTCACTTTCAGCCATAGTTCTGCAGCAGTTTTCTCTTTCAGACACTCCTGCAAAATATCATTATGAAGATGCAACTGAATTAGGGCGAGCACCTTCTGATCCTTGTGGATCTCTTCTAGAGTCCACTCAGCCTTCCTCTTTCTGAAACTATCCAGCGCCTCATCATAGTCATGAGTCTGCGCCAGAATCCCCCGCATCTTGACTTGCTATAGCGAGAACCGCGTGTCGTAGTTCAGCAGCGGAAGATCGAACTTCATCGACGTCGTCATGAACCCTAACAGCAACCAAAGCTCTGATACCACTTGTTATGAACGACGTATAGGAATATGAAGTAAAGAATCAAGCCACAGAGGAGACACACGATTTAACGTGAAAAACCCCTCCGATGTGAAGGGGAAAAACCACGGGCACCAGCCAGCAACAATCTCACTATCTCAAGAGTTTTGGGTTACACGCCTATGGCGGCTTACAAGAGAATCAAGTCTCCACGAAACCCTAGCAAGGGTGTATATACCGTACCGTACGCTCCGGCCCAAGCCTCCGACGATGGGCCTCCGCTTCGCTCCGTTAGAAGCCCGGCCTATATCCTAGAGTGAATTTGGAACAACTCCAACACCATTGTGCTGACATGGCAATCCAACTATTCTTAATAACACACTGAGGCGCCATTAGAAACTTTTTTTTGAAGAAAGGATCGCTCCCCACTTGATTCATTCACATTTTGTGGTCACAAGTAGCAATGCATGTGTGGTACACGTGTTTTATGGTTGCTATAGGCGGTGTCCAAATCCCAAAATGATATAGATATCTGATCACATGTATTAGTATAGAAGTCACCTTCACTTGATGACAAACAAATATTGGTTAAAATTAAAACATGATTCAATGATTTATTACATGATTATATATTAAATGTATATAGACGTATATGCAAACAAAACTACAGAAATAAGGAAGAACACAATGAATCAACGGAAGTTTGTTGTCATTATAATTTAATTTGGTTCAATGCAATTAACTTTGCCAGCTTCAGCCTTCGTACGAACTCAATTCTAGCCCCAGATGTGTTTCCTTATCATCAGATAATGTAGCAACGAGCTGATCTTGATCATAGATCAGTTGGTTCGGTTCTTTTGGTGGAACTTATCTACCTAGGTTCAAAGTCCTCGACTTGGCATGGGTGCTCGTATTTTTCTGAAATTTTTACAGGATTTAACGGCGCTATGCTTTCAGTGCTAAACGACGTCTCCGTCGACAACGAAGTGCATGTGGTGACTCTCGGTCCTTCAGAGGTTCTCATAGGGGTAGGTTTGCATACGTGTGTTTCGGGGTGAGTGTGCGTGCGTGTTGTGGACGTCAACGTTATACTATGTAATTCTAAAAAAAATCAGATAATGTAGCATATTTCTCCTTTGAACGTTAGCGTCTAAGACCACACACTTTGTTCCAATCCCGCGTTAGTTCCTCTCCTCTATAAATCTTAATAATTAATAAAAATTATGTAATAATATTAATGGTTGAACTTTACGAAACATTAAGAACTTTACGAAAGGTGTCGTAGTGACAGACCCTGCACCACCGATAATGATTGGTGCCGCGGTTCGTGAACAGATAGATGGTCTCATGGTCAATCCAGAAGGTGGTTTTGTGGGATATGGAGAGCAACATATGTGGACTCATAAGTCGGGCTTGACTCGGCTCCCCTATTTTGATGACCTTCTCCTTCCACACAACATTGATGTAATGCACACTGAAAAGAATGTCGCCGAGGCACTTTGGGCAACAATCATGGACATTCCTGACAAGTCAAAGGACAACGTTAAGGTTAGAGTGGATCTAGCAACGTTATGCGATAGACCAAACCAACATATGAAGCCTCCTAGTCACAGCAAGACATGGAGAAGGCCTAAGGTCGATTTTGTCTTGAGCAAGCCCCAAAGGAGGGAAGTACTAGAATGGATCTTGACGTTAATGTTCCCTGATGGGTATGCAGCTAATCTGAGAAGGGGGTGAACTTATCTACTATGCGAGTCTTAGGGATGATGAGTCATGACTACCACATATGGATTGAGCGGCTTCTTCCGACGATGGTTCGAGGCTATGTCCCTGAGCATGTCTGGCTAGTGCTGGCAGAGTTGAGTTATTTCTTTCGCTAGCTTTGTGCCAAGGAGTTATCTCGGACCATGATTGCTGGCTTGGAAAGAATGACACCTGTGTTGCTCTGTAAGTTGGAGAAGATCTCTCCACCCGGCTTCTTCAATCCGATGCAGCACTTGATTTTGCACCTCCCGTAGAGGCACGAATGGGGGGGGGCCGTGTAGGGCCGTTGGTGCTATCCAATCGAGAGATGTCTAAAGGTTCTTCGAAAAAAATGTAGAAATAAATGCAAAATCGAGGCTTCCATTGCGGAGGCATACATTCTGGAGGAGGTGGCAAACTTCACAACAACATATTATGGTGACAACCTCCCTAACGTGTATAATCCACCCGCTCATTACAATGCTGGCAAAAATGAATCGAACCTCAGCCTTTTCTGAGGGCAACTCAGAAGCACAAGTGCATCGACCCCTAAGACCTTGAATCATGAAGAGTGGCGCCATATCATGCTATATGTGTTGACCAACCTTGGCAAAGTGGTGCCGTACATGCAGTAAGTTCTCAACGAGCTTGTTAAATATGCCGTCACTATTCTACATCTAACCCCCTTGTTTCTCATTGGTACAGGGAATTTCTTCATGAATTCTGGCATCAATCAAGGGATCCTACCGCGCAGCAGCTAGATACCCTTCTTAGATAGGGTGCAGGAAATGGAATGCCCGATTTTATTTCTTGGTTCAAATGAAAGGTATCGTCCAATTTAGCTCATACTTAGTTTGACATTCTAAGTTACTTGTACGTGCGAATAATATAACAATGTATCCTACTTGAGGTTGCAGGGCCAAAGGGATGCGTCTATGCGTGCCGAGTTGAGACAGGTTGCCGATGGCTTTGCCTATAGGGTCAAGTCATTTTCCGGATATGACATGAATGGATATCGCTTTCGCATAACAAGCTACGAGCAGAGTCGGCCCAATCAAAGAACCACAAGTTCTGTAGTTTTTACGTCCGGCGTTGATGGGGTCGAGTATTATGGAAGAATTGAAGAAATATACGAACTCAAGTTTCATGGTTCCAAACCTTTTAATCCCGTCATATTCAAATGCCATTGGTTTGATCCTGAAGTAATGAGACGGACATATTCTAATCTTGGGCTAGTCAAAATTCGACAGGATTCCGTCTTACCAGGAGACGATGTCTATATTATGGCCAAATAGGCCATGCAAGTTTATTATCTCTCATATGTGTGTCAAACCAAAAGGCATCTTAAGGGTTGGGATATTGTGCATAGGGTATCGCCACATGGTAAAGTGCCTGTCCCAAACGATGAAGATTACAACTTAGACTCAAACACATATGACGGAGAGTTCTTTCAAGAAGAGGGACTAGAAGGGAGGTTTGAGATAGACTTAACCGAAGCGATCGGAATGGAAGTAGACAATGAAACGGTTATTGAAGAGGGCGCTGGAGATGAGGTGCAAAATGTGAAGGACTTACAAATGCTTGAGCGATTACATTTAGACAATAACAATGGCAACATTGCTCATTCGAATAGTGTTGATTATTTCAACATGATTGATAGTGATGATGAGACTTATGATCCAGCTAATCCTGATCATGAAGATTATTTCTAATACATGTAATACTATTTTATTTTGTAATTATGTTTTGTTTATTTTGCATCTCATTCTAAGTACTTCTTGTTTATCTGTGCTTATTGGTTTACTCTTTTTAATTGCAGGTAATTGAACAAAGATGGTGGGCGGTGGGATGAGGAAGCTAACATCCTTGTACCGAAGGACAAGCACCGCAGCACTAGGGGAGAGTAGGAGGAGGAGCAGCCACAAGAGGGAGCCGTCGCCTGCCGCCCCGTCACGTGAGAAGGAGGAGGAGGAGGAGGAGGAGGAGCAGGTGCCCTAGGAGGACGCCAAGGAGGCACAGGAGGACGAGGAGGAGGAGGCGACAGTAGGGGGTTCCGCTTCCTCTAGTTCGTCGAGCATCTACTTGTGAGGTCCCGTGAGCCTCCCTTAGCGACCGATACCTCATGAGAGACGCCCGCTGATTCGACCTGAGGGGGAAAAGTAAGTAACTTTTGATGTTATCACTACTTTATATAATATGTTGAAAATCAAAATAGAAACTAATAATTTTTCTTAATCACTTGGGCAGGAACTGGACGATTGTGGCGAGTGGAGGTGCTCACACACGCCAAGTCAATGGCATCCTCGGTCTTCTGTGCAAGGAGCACTTCCCTGGCCTGGTTGAGTACGCCGGAGTGACGGGGCCAGCCTACTCGTTTGACCACTACGCCACCACCCCCGATGCTGCAGATCGGGCCCGCAGGGTATTCAACAACAAGGCGGAGTGGGTGAAGCAAGAGTTGTGGGTAAGTCCTCCCCGCACCACATTGCTCAAAAAATCGCATTCATTGGGCATTCTTGAAATAGTGAATGGATACATCGTGTTTGTATGTAGGATTTCTTTAGATGCCAGGACGGACATGAGGCCAGGGCGGATGCGGTGGCTACCAAATGCTGCAAAAAACTCATCGTGGACATGCATTACGAGGCGCGCATCTAGGCCGTCGTAACTTACCACGGGACCGTCCTTGGAACGAAGGTCACCAAAAGGGACACAAGGACCATGACGCTGACCCGAGACCAGTACCTGCAGGTAAATACATAACATTAATACTAATTCCTTTTGAGATTAAGTAGGTCTAATTTCATCTTCTGATATGTCATGTACTTGATGGCCTGTAGATGATTCCTTATTGGTGCGCCGTGCATCCCCAGTGCTAGGAATAGATGGTGGACAAGTGGGGCTCATGTGAGTGGGAGGAGACGCACAACTTGTGCCAGGAGTGGCGTTTGATGATGCCAGGTGTAGCACACCATCAAGGCAGCTGCAACCATAGCAGATACACAGAAACATGGGTACACGAATTCATTTATTTATTCTAACGCTCAATTCTGCATGATTTCTAATTATCTTATTGTTTTTCTCGCAGTCGGTGTCACATGGTGGCCAGCCTTGCTCCATCTTCAAGGCATTTGCTATGGCCCACAAGGGCAAGGCGACGAAACCCTACGCTTCGGCCCAAGCCTCCGGCGACGGGCCTCCGCTTCGCTCCGTCAGAAGCCCGGCCTATATCCTGGAGTGAATTTGGAACAACTCCAACACCATTGTGCTGACATGGCAATCCAACTATTCTTAATAATACACTGAGGCGCCATTAGAAACTTTTTTTGAAGAAAGGATCGCTCCCCACTTGATTCATTCACATTTTGTGGTCACAAGTAGCAATGCATGTGTGGTACACGTGTTTTATGGTTGCTATAGGCGGCGTCCAAATCCCAAAATGATATAGATATCTGATCACATGTATTAGTATAGAAGTCACCTTCACTTGATGACAAACAAATATTGGTTAAAATTAAAACATGATTCAATGATTTATTACATGATTATATATTAAATGTATATAGACGTATATGCAAACAAAACTACAGAAATAAGGAAGAACACAATGAATCAACGGAAGTTTGTTGTCATTATAATTTAATTTGGTTCAATGCAATTAACTTTGCCAGCTTCAGCCTTCGTACGAACTCAATTCTGGCCCCAGATGTGTCTCCTTATCATCAGATAATGTAGCAACGAGCTGATCTTGATCATAGATTAGTTGGTTCGGTTCTTTTGGTGGAACTTATCTACCTGGGTTCAAAGTCCTCGACTTGGCATGGGTGCT
Organism: Miscanthus floridulus; assembly: GCF_019320115.1. Taxonomy (NCBI): domain Eukaryota; kingdom Viridiplantae; phylum Streptophyta; class Magnoliopsida; order Poales; family Poaceae; genus Miscanthus; species Miscanthus floridulus. The sequence continues at coordinate 4,943,601 of NC_089592.1, read as the reverse complement.
CGTATTTTTCTGAAATTTTTACAGGATTTAACGGCGCTATGGTTTCAGTGCTAAACGACGTCTCCGTCGACAGTGAGGTGCATGTGGTGACTCTCGGTCCTTCAGAGGTGCTCATAGGGGTAGGTTTGCGTACGTGTGTTCCACGGTGAGTGTGCGTGCGTGTTGTGGACGTCAACGTTATACTATGTAATTCTAAAAAAATCAGATAATGTAGCATATTTCTCCTTTGAACGTTAGCGTCTAAGACCACACACTTTGTTCCAATCCCGCGTTAGTTCCTCTCCTCTATAAATCTTAATAATTAATAAAAATTATGTAATAATATTAATGGTTGAACTTTACGAAACATTAAGAACTTTACGAAAGGTGTTGTAGTGATAGACCCTGCACCACCGATAATGATTGGTGCCACGGTTCGTGAACAGATAGATGGTCTCGTGGTCAATCCAGAAGGTGGTTTTGTGGGATATGGAGAGCAACATATGTGGACTCATAAGTCGGGCTTGACTCGGCTCCCCTATTTTGATGACCTTCTCCTTCCACACAACATTGATATAATGCACACTGAAAAGAATGTCACCGAGGCACTTTGGGCAACAATCATGGACATTCCTGACAAGTCAAAGGACAACGTTAAGGTTAGAGTGGATCTAGCAACGCTATGCGATAGACCAAACCAACATATGAAGCCTCCTAGTCGCGGCAAGACATGGAGAAGGCCTAAGGTCGATTTTGTCTTGAGCAAGCCCCAAAGGAGGGAAGTACTAGAATGGATCTAGACGTTAATGTTCCCTGATGGGTATGCAGCTAATCTGAGAAGGGGGTGAACTTATCTACTATGCGAGTCTTAGGGATGATGAGTCATGACTACCACATATGGATTGAGTGGCTTCTTCCGACGATGGTTCGAGGCTATGTCCCTAAGCATGTCTGGCTAGTGCTGGCAGAGTTGAGTTATTTCTTTCGCTAGCTTTGTGCCAAGGAGTTATCTCGGACCATGATTGCTGGCTTGGAAAGAATGACACCTGTGTTGCTCTGTAAGTTGGAGAAGATCTCTCCACCCGGCTTCTTCAATCTGATGCAGCACTTGATTTTGCACCTCCCGTAGAGGCACGAATGGGGGGGGCGTGCAGGGCTGTTGGTGCTATCCAATCGAGAGATGTCTAAAGGTTCTTTGAAAAAAAAATGTAGAAATAAATGCAAAATCGAGGCTTCCATTGCAGAGGCATACATTCTGGAGGAGGTGGCAAACTTCACAACAACATACTATGGTGACAACCTCCCTAGCGTGTATAATCCACCCGCTCATTACAATGCTGGCAAAAATGAATCGAACCTCAGCCTTTTCCGAGGGCAACTCAGAAGCACAAGTGCATCGACCCCTAAGACCTTGAATCATGAAGAGTGGCGCCATATCATGCTATATGTGTTGACCAACCTTGGCAAAGTGGTGCCATACATGCAGTAAGTTCTCAACGAGCTTGTTAAATACGCCGTCACTATTCTGCATCTAACCCCCTTGTTTCTCATTGGTACAGGGAATTTCTTCATGAATTCTGGCGTCAATCAAGGGATCCTACCGCGCAGCAGCTAGATACCCTTCTTAGATAGGGTGCAGGAAATGGAATGCCCGATTTTATTTCTTGGTTCAAACGAAAGGTATCGTCCAATTTAGCTCATACTTAGTTTGACATTCTAAGTTACTCATACGTGCGAATAATATAACGATGTATCCTGCTTGAGCTTGCAGGGCCAAAGGGATGCGTCTATGCGTGCCGAGTTGAGACAGGTTGCCGATGGCTTTGCCTATAGGGTCAGGTCATTTTTCAGTTATGACATGAATGGATATCACTTTCGCATAACAAGCTACGAGCAGAGTCGGCCCAATCGAAGAACCACAAGTTCTGGAGTTTTTACGTCCGGCGTTCATGGGGTCGAGTATTATGGAAGAATTAAAGAAATATACGAACTCAAGTTTCATGGTTCCAAACCTTTTAATCCCGTCATATTCAAATGCCATTGGTTTGATCCTGAAGTAACGAGACGGACATATTCTAATCTTGGGCTAGTCGAAATTCGACAGGATTCCGTCTTACCAGGAGACGATGTCTATATTATGGCCCAATAGGCCATGCAAGTTTATTATCTCTCATATGTGTGTCAAACCAAAAGGCATCTTAAGGGTTGGGATATTGTGCATAGGGTATCGCCACACGGTAAAGTGCCTGTCCCAAACGATGAAGATTACAACTTAGACTCAAACACATATGACGGAGAGTTCTTTCAAGAAGAGGGACTAGAAGGGAGGTTTGAGATAGACTTAACCGAAGCGATCGGAATGAAAGTAGACAATGAAACAGTTATTGAAGAGGGCGCTGGAGATGAGGTGCAAAATGTGAAGGACTTACAAATGCTTGAGCAATTACATTTAGACAATGACAATGGCAACATTGCTCATTCGAATAGTGTTGATTATTTCAACATGATTGATAGTGATGATGAGACTTATGATCCAGCTAATCCTGATCATGAAGATTATTTCTAATACATGTAATACTATTTTATTTTGTAATTATGTTTTGTTTATTTTGCATCTCATTCTAAGTACTTCTTGTTTATCTGTGCTTATTGGTTTACTCTTTTTAATTGCAGGTAATTGAACAAAGATGGTGGGCGGTGGGATGAGGAAGCTAACATCCTTGTACTGAAGGACAAGTACTGCAGCACTAGGGGAGAGTAGGAGGAGGAGCAGCCACAAGAGGGAGCCGTCGCCTGCCGCCCCATCACGTGAGAAGGAGGAGGAGGAGGAGGAGCAGGTGCCCTAGGAGGACGCCAAGGAGGCATAGGAGGATGCGGAGGAGGAGGCGACTGTAGGGGGTTCCGCTTCCTCTAGTTCGTCGAGCATCTACTTGTGAGGTCCCGTGAGCCTCCCTTAGCGACCGATACCTCATGAGAGATGCCCGCTGATTCGACCCGAGGGGGAAAAGTAAGTAACTTTTGATGTTATCACTACTTTATATAATATGTTGAAAATCAAAATAGAAACTAATAATTTTTCTTAATCACTTGGGCAGGAACTGGACGATTGTGGCGAGTGGAGGTGCTCACACATGCCAAGTCAATGGCATCCTCGGTCTTCTGTGCAAGGAGCACTTCCCTAGCCTGGTTGAGTACGCCAGAGTGATGGGGCCGGCCTACTCGTTTGACCACTACGCCACCGCCCCCGATGCTGCAGATCGGGCTCGCAGGGTATTCAACAACAAGGCGGAGTGGGTGAAGCAAGAGTTGTGG